>NW_004444020.1:8405240-8442726 GCF_000243295.1 Trichechus manatus latirostris
GTGCTGTCGCAGTATGGGGAGAGCAATTAGGGTAACATAACAATGTATGTATAAATTTTTGTATGGGAGACTAACTTGAAATGTAAACTTCATTCAAACTACAACAATAAAAAAATTAAATAAAAAAAAATTTCAAGAGGTTGCATATGATCAAGAAGTCATGGTATTGAAGAAAGATGTCCAAGCTGCACTGAAGTCATTGGCGAAAAACAAGGCTCCAGGAATGGATGGAATACCAACTGAGATGTTTCAACAAACGGATGCACTGGAATGGCTCACTCATCTATGCCAAGAAATTTGGAAGACAGCTATCTGGCCAACCTACTGGAACAGATCCATATTTGTGTCCATTCCAAAGAAAAGTGATCCAGTCTAACGTGGAAATTATGGAACTATATCATCAATATAACACGCAAGTAAAATTTTTCTGAAGGTCATTCAAAAGCAGCTGCAGCAGTATATCAACAGGGAACTGCCAGAAATTCAAGCCAGATTCAGAAGAGGATGTGGAACCAGAGATATCATTGCTGATGTCAGATGGATCCTGGCTGAAAGCAGAGAATACCAGAAAGATGTTTACCTGTGTTTTAAGGACTATGCAAAAGCATTCGACTGTGTGGATCATAACAAATTATGGATAACATTGCAAAGGATGGGAATTCCAGAACACTTAATTGTGTTCATGAGGAACCTGTACAGAGATCAAGAGGCAGTCACTGTAACAGAACAAGGGGATATTGCATGGTTTAAAGTCAGGAAAGGTGTGCATAAGGGTTGTATCCTTTCACCATACTTATTCAGTCTGTATGCTGAACAAATAATACAAGAAGCCGAATTATATGAAGAAGAATGGGGCATCGGATTGGAGAAAGACTCATTAACCTGCGTTATGCAGATGACACAACCTAGCTTGCTGAAAGTGAAGAGGACTTGAGGCACTTACTAATGAAGACCCAAGACCACAGCCCTCAGTAGGGATTACACCTCAACATAAAGAAAACAAAAATCCTCACAACTGGACCAATAAGCAACATCATGATAAGTGGAGAAAATATTGAAGTTGCCAAGGATTTCATTTTTCTTGGACCCACAATCAATGCTATGATGGTTAAGGTTGTGTGTCAACTTGGCTGGACCATGATTCTCAGTGGTTTGGCAGTTATGATACAGTTTGGCAGCTATGTAATGATGTAATCGCCTCCATGATGAGATCTACTTTGAGCAGTCAATTACTTGAAGGGAGTTTCCTTGGGGATGCGGCCTGCATCCAATATATATGAACTTTCTGGCAAAACTCGCTGGCTTTGTTGCTCTGTTTCCTCATTTCACCTCCAGTTCTTAGGCCATGAGCTAGCAGCTTACCTGCTGATCTTGGATTTGCCATCCCCTGCGGCTACGGGAGTCAGAAGCCTCCATCCTGACCCATGGACTTGGGACTTTCCAGTCTCTACAACCTTGTGAACCATTTCCTTGATATAAATCTCTATCTCTCTCTCTACATAATGTATACATGGAAACCCTGGGGGCATAGTGGTTAAGTGCTCCAGCTGCTAACCAAAAGGTCAGCAGTTCAAATTCACCAGGCACTTCTTGGAAACTCTATGGGGGCAGTTCTACTCTGTCCTACAGGGTCGCTATGAGTTGGAATTGGCTCGACGGCAATGGGGTGGGGATATGTACACACACACACACACACACACATATACACGTTGCACTGGTTTTTCTGCTCTGTAGAACCCAGACTAAGACAAATGCCCACGAAAGCAGCAGTCAAGAAATCAAATGACTTATTGCATTGGACAGATCTGCTACAAAAGACCTCTTTAAAGTGTTAAAAAGCAAAGATGTCACTTTGAGGACTAAGGTGTGCCTGACCCAAGTCATGGTATTTTCAATTGCCTCGCATGCTTGCGAAAGCTGGACAGTGATAAAGGAAGATCGAAGAATAATTGATGCTTTTGAATTATTGTTTGATGAAGAATATTGGACTACCAGAAGAACGAACAAATCTGTCTTGGAAGAAGTACTGCCAGAAATGCTCCTTAGAAGCGAGGATGGCAAGACTTCGTCTCATGTTTGGACATGTTATCAGGAGGGACCATTCCCTGGAGAAGGACATCATGCTTGGTAAAGTAGAGGGTCAGCAAAAAAGAGAAAGACCCTCAATGAGATGGATTGACACAGTGGCTGCAACAATGGGCTCACACATAGCATCGACTGTGAGGATAGTGCAGGGCAGGGCAGTGTTTCATTCTGTTGTACATAGGGTTGCTATGAGTGGGAAACCGACTCAATGGCAGCTAACAACAACAATATTCTAATTTCTAATGCATCACAAACTAGTCCCTAAAGATATTGCTCATATTTGAAGGACATGTCTCAGAAATAACATTTTCAAACTTTGGAATAAGAAGAGAGACAGAGTTACTCCAAGGCAGTTAGCTGGGCAGCAGCTTGAAATTTTATGGTCTCTTCAAATTTGGATTTTGTAATTTTTTTTTTTTTAATCAGAGCTTTCTCTTGCACTGTTGATTCTGGAAATTAATTGATGGTTAATTCTTTACTCTCCTTGATAGTAACAAAGGAGCAGTGAGGCACATGTTTTATATTCCTTAATGACATCTTCTCTAGCCCTTAGCCTGCTGGCTCCTTGTAACAGTAGAAATACAGAGCCAACAGGGCCTGTGAGCAAGTGTTGCTCACAGAGTGCAGCTGCAGCCTCCGGGGAAGGGCTGCTTTCGGCCTGCATGTGGACAGAAGGCAGAACTGACATGTGGGCTTGGAAGCTGGCTTTCATTGTATCCCACTTCTGTTTCAAGTGGACTGGCTTGGTTGCTCTGAGACTTCAAGGAGAAGTGGCAGGGAGCGCAGAATTTGGTGACCTCCAGGACTAACGGGCGTTTCGACAGCTATACCAGATGTGAAATTACTCTGTAAAACGGGAGGCACTGCACAATCACAGGCAGATTTCTGTTTGTGTTTCTCTTACAGGGTGGTTGACCTCAGCAAAAGAATTTTAGTCCCTTCCAAAAGCTGAGTGTCACTATGAGTCGGAATTGACTCCGTGACAATGGATTTTGGTTTTCGGAAGAGCTGAGGCAGTCTGGCGCCCTGCAACAGGCCCTTGACTTAAATCACAAGGTTTGAATTACAATCCTCAGTCTTTTGCCATTTTAATCTCTTGTCTGAAGTAAGAGAATTGCACTCTGTGACTACAGAGTGTCCCCCGAGTTGGGCTAAGCTGATGTGTGCTAAAGGCAACTGAACACATTGGGTTGGAGACATTGGTATGCAGAGGAAAGAACACTAACTAGGATTTAGGAGACTTGAGTCCTGGTTCAGTTCTTCCAGCTGGGTGACCTTGGGTTTGTCACTCAATCTCTCTCATTCTCAATTGAAAAATGGGGATAACATAACATTTTATAATACATACTTCAAGACTTATTATGAGAATTAAATAATTTATGTAAACTCCTATCAGTGCCTGATGGTCTTCTTATTTAACTACCCCTCAGAAGAAATAAGAATTAAATGAGATTATTTGCATGAAAAGTGCTTTGTAAAATGTAGAACACTTTATCAGTTTTACCTGTGAAAAATAGAATGAAGTGAAAAGAGCCCAGGTAGTGGAGACAGAAAGTCTAGAGGCAAGTTTTGGAAAAATAGGTAGATGCTTATCATCTCCTCTTGTTCACCTCTCCTTTTTCCTCAGTACATTAGGATGACTTCTGCCCTCATCAGTCCACTGAAACTGCTCTCACTAGTCAACAATGGCCTCCTCATTCCCAAATCCAATAGATTATAGGCCTTGGAGGACTGCTGGGAAAGAAAGGTCCCCAAGGGAGGCTGTCCATCAATTTCCAGAGCAGAGAATTATAGAAGGTACCAGGGAGTTGGGCTGACTAAGGCAGAAAGAAAGTAGTTGGCACTGGTTTTCTGCTAGTTTACAAAATTCTGCACCTACTGTGGGTAAGCTCTACCAGCCTTGGTGGGGCGCAAGCCATGAGCTTGAAAAATCGAGTTTTTATTTTATTTTCTCAATTTTTTAAATTGTGCTTTAGTTGCAAGTTTACAGAGCAAATTATTTTCTCATTAAACAATTCATACACAAATTGTTTTGCGACATTTGTTGTCAACCCAGCAATGTGTCAACACTGTCCCCTTATTGATCTTGGGTTCCCCATTTTCATTTGTCCAGTCTTCCTGTTCGGTGGCCATACTCTGGGGGTTTCTCCAGTCTCTGTCTGACCAGTAAGTCTGGTCTTTTTTGTGAGTTAGAATTTTGGTCTACATTTTTCTCCAGGTCTGTCCAGGACTCTCTATTGTGATCCCTATCAGAACAGTCAGTGGTGGTACCTGGGCACCATCTAGTTGTGCTGGACTTAGTCTGGTGGAGGCTGTGGTAGTTATGGTCCATTAGTCCCTAGGACTAATCTTTCCCTTGTGTCTTTGGTTTTCTTCATTCTTCTTTGCCCCAGATGGAGTGTGACCAGTAGATGTATCTTAGATGACCCCTCACAAGCTGTTAAGGCTCCAGACGCTACTCACCAAAGTAGGATGTAGAACATTTTCTTTATAAACAACGTTATTCTAATTGAGCTAGATGTCCCCAGAGACCATGGTCCCCAGCCCATAGCCCAGTAACTCAGTCCCTCGGGGAGTTTGGACGAGTTTATGAAGCTTCTATGACTTTGCCTTGGTCAAGTTATGCTGACTTCCCCATATTGTGTACTGTCTTGCCCTTCCCCAAAGTTAACACTTATCTATTGTCTAGTTAGTTTTTTTCCATTCCATCCCTCCCCTCCCTCCTAACATCAAAGATTGTTTGTTTCCGTGTATAAACCTTTTCATGGGTTTTTATAATAGTGGTCTCACACAGTATTTGTCCTTTTGTGACTGACTTATTTCACTTAGCATAATGCCCTCCAGATTCATCCATGTTGAGAGATGTTTCCCAGATTCATCATTGTTCTTTACTGTTGCGTGGTATTCCTTTGTGCTTATGTACCATAGTTTGTTTATCCATTCATTTGTTGATGGGCATCTAGGTTGTTTCCATCTTTTTGCTATTGTGAATAATGCTGCAATGAATATGGGTGTGCATATATCTATTTATGTGATGGCTCTTATTTCTCTAGGGTATATTCCTAGGAGTGGGATTGCTGGCTCCTATGGTATTTCTATTTCTAGCTTTTTAAGGAAGCACCATATAGTTTTCCAAAATAGTTGTACCATTTTACATTCCCACCAGCAGTGCATAAGAGTTCCAAGCTCTCCGCAGCTTCTCCAATATTTGTTATTTTCTGTTTTATTTTTTATTTTTTTATTAGTACCAGTAATGTCAGGGTGAGATGATATCTCATTATAGCTTTCTATGTGGCTAGTGATCTCCAGCATTTCCTCATGTGTCTGTTAGCCATCTGAATGTCTTCTTTGGTGAAGTGTCTGTTCATATCCTTTGCCCATTTTTTAATTGGATTATTTGTCTTTTTGTTGTAGAGGTGTTGGATTTTCCTACAGATTTTAGAGATTAGGGCTTTGTCGGATTTGTCATAGCCAAAAATTTCTTTCCAGTCTGTAGGTTCTCTTTTTACTCTTTTGGTGAAGTCTTTTGATGAGCATAAGTGTTTGATTTTTAGGAGCTCTCAGTTACTTCGTTTCTCTTCTGGTGTTTGTGCATTGTTAGTTATGTTTCGTATTCTGTTTATGCCGTGTATTAGGGATCCTAGCATTGTCCCTATTTTTTCTTCCATAATCTTTATAGTTTTTGGTTGTATATTTAGGTCTTTGATCCATTTTGAATTAGTTTTTGTGTATGGTATGAGGTATGGGTCCTGTTTCATTTTTTTACAGATGGACATCCAGTTTCATCAGCACCATTTGTTAAAAACACTATCTTTTCCCTATTTAATGGATTTTGGGCCTCTGTCAAAGATCAGGTGTCAATAGGTTGATGGATTTACAGCTGGATTCTCAATTCTGTTCCATTGTCCAATGTATCTGTTGTTGTACTGCAACCAGTCTGTTTTGACTACCATACCTGTATGGTAGGTTCTAGGCCAGGTACTACAAGACCTCCTAGTTTGTTCATCTTCTTCAATAATGCTTTACTTATCTGGGGCCTTATCCCTTTCCATATAAAGTTAACGATTAGTTTTTCCATCTCATTAAAGAATGATGTTGGTATTTGGATTGGGATTGCATCATATTTGTAGAATTGCTTTGGGTAGAAATGACATTTTCACAATGTTGAGTAGGCCTATTCATGAGCATGGTATGTTTTTCCATCTATGTAGGTCTCTTTTGGTTTCTTACCCTAGTGTTTTGTAGTTTTCTTTGTATTGGTCTTTTACATTTCTAGTTAGATTTAGTCCTAAGTGTTTTATTTTTTTAGGGGCTACTATAAATGGTGTTGCTTTCCTGGTTTCCTTTTCATAGTTCTCTTTATTAGTGTATAGGAATCCAACTGGTTTTTGTATGTTTATTTTGTATCCTGCTGCTTTGTTTAATCTTTCTATTGTTCAGTAGTTTTCTTGTGGAGTCTTTAGGGTTCTCTATGTATAGTATTATATCATTTGTGAATAGGGATAGTTTTACATTTTCCTTTACAATTTGTATGCCTTTTATTTCTTTTTCTTGCCTTACTGCTCTAGCTAGGACTTCTAGAACAATGTTAAATAGGAGTGGTGATAAAGGGCATCCTTGTGTTGTTCCTATTCTCTGAGGAATGTTTTAAGCCTCTCCCCATTAAGAATGTTGTTGGCTATTGGTTTTTTATAGATACACTTTATTATGCTGAGGAATTTCCCTTCCATTCCTATATTATTGAGAGTTTTTTTTTTTTATGAGGAATGAGTGTTGGACTTTATTGAATGCCTTTTCTGCATCTGAGATGATCATGTGATTCTTTTCCTTTGTTTTATTTACGTGGTGGATTATGTTGATTAATTTTCTAATGCTGAACCATTGTTGTGTACCTGGTATGAATCCAGCTTCGACCTGGTGTATTTTTTTTTTATATGATGCTGAATTCTATTTCCTAGAATTTTGTTGAGAATTTTTGCACTTATATTCATGAGAAATATTGGTCTGTAATTTTCTTTTTTGTATGGTGTCTTTGCCTGGATTTAGTATCAGGGTTATGCTGGCTTCATAGAATGAATTTGGTAGTATCTCTTCCTTTTCTATGCTCTGAAATAGTTTGAATAGTACTCGTGTAAGCTCTTCTCTGAAAGTTTGGTAGAATTTTCCAGCGAAGCCATCTCCTCTCTGTGACTTCCATTATCTCCTCCCTCTTCTGGAGCTCCGAACACACACAAATTTTTGCTCTTGATTGTATCCCACAGTTCTTAGATTTTCTTTGTTCTTTTCTTTGATTTTTCCTCAAACAATATGGTGTCCATGGATTTGTCCTCAATTTCGCTGATCCTGTCTTCAATTGTTTCAAATTTCCTCTTAAAACCTTCTATTGTGTTGTCCATTTCTGATATTTTGTTGTTTATCTTTTGTAGTTCTAATTGCTGTTTTTGTATGATTTCTAATTGTTTATGTATTTTCACAATTTGTTTTTGTAGTATTTTCCTGAATTCTTTCATTGCTTTGTCTGTGTTTTCTCTGATTTTGTCTGTATTTTCCATGATTTTGTCTGTTTTTTCCTTAGTTTCATCTGTATTTTCCTTGATTTCTTTCATAATCTCTTGGACAACTCTGAATATTAGACTTTTGAATTCCCTAACAGGTAATTCTGGTGACTTTTCTTCTACCGGAAGGTCATCTGTTTTTTTATTTTGGTAGCTTACTGGAACTATCCTGTCGTGTTTATATATATATATGTTTTGATATTTTCTGCTGTGTCCGAGACATTCAGGAATTTATTTGTTTGTTTATTGATCGTAGGTTTCTTTGTTTAATCCTGCTTTTTTGTTTTATTTACTGGGTGGGCAGGCAGAGTGTGTTTTGTTGCTTGCTTATCTGTGGGCATGATAGTTCTGACCACCTTGTCCAGGTAGGCAGGGCCAGTGGCTCAGCTATGGTGTAGCAGGGTAGGTCCAGCTGGGAGGAGTGGGGGTTGGGTCATTTTTATGCAGCATGAACTGAGGCTGGTGGGGTAGGTCTGAGGGTGGTGCGGCAGGGCGGGGCTGGTGGCGGCATGGGGCAGTGTCCGTGGGTCCAGAAGTCCACACAGGTGCTGCTCGGGGGTGTGGCACTTGGTGGGTGGGTTCAGGGGTCTGCACAGGGTGGGGCTGGGGGGCCAGAGGTTTGTGCCAGTGCCCTTCAAGGGCACAGCACCTGGCAGGGTGGGGCTGGGTGGTGGTTCGTGGTGGGGTCCAGGGGTCTGAAGCTCCTTATCAGTGCCTCTTGAGGGCACGGCACTCAGTGAGGAAGGTCCAGGGAGCTGCATTGCACAGGGTCCGAGGATCTAGAGGTTCACACAAGTGCCGCTCGGGGGTGCAGCACTCAGCGTGCGGTGCAGAGAGGCAGAAGGGAAGGGAGAGGATATGATGTGTGGAGCTAGGTGGGAGGGAGAAAGAAAAGAGAAGAGAGAGAAATAAAAGCAGAAAAAAATGGTGGCATGCCAAGAGCTGGCAGGTGGGGGCGGGGCAGACCTGGGAAGGTTTTGTGCTTATGGCTTTCTAGCCGAATGGTGTGGCATGGCCTGTCGAGAAGGGGTGGAGGCAGGGCACCGGGTAGGTGGGTGGGAGAAAGGAAGGGAAGGAAAGGAAAGAGAGAGAAGAAACAAACAAAAATGACATGAAGGAACCTCCTGTTGGGGGTGAGGTGGAACCTGGGCAGTGGCAAGCTGGTTCCTCTCTCCCCAGGTGGTGCGGCATGGCCCATTAGGAAGGGGTGGAGGCAGCACAGGGGGCTAGGTAGGAGGCAGAAGGAAAAGGGAGAAAAGGAAAAAGAAACAAAATAAAATAAATATGGCACTGAGGGAGCCTGCTGGGGGTGGTGAGGTGGACCTGGGGTGGCAGTGAGCTGTTCTCCAGCCAAGAGACCATGGGCCATTGGAAAGTGGCAGAGGCAGCATACAGGGAAGATGCGGGAGGGTGGGAAAGCAGGTATCTCTGGTTACCAGGTGCTCTGTCTCCTGTTGGGAGCTCGGTGAAGTTGCTTTCCCGTGCTTCCTGTGCAAGGTCATTGCTCGCTGTGCTCCAAGATGGTGAAGCTGTGCTGCATTAGCTGGCAGGGGACTTCCACTCCGTAGCTCTCCTTGTTCTCTGTTCTCTATCATTTTCTTCTTCTATTTGGTGCTTGATCTAATTCTTTATCCCTTCATTTCATGTGTAGGCTTCCAGGATTGATGTTTCTATCTGTTTCACTTAGTTTTTTGAGTCCTTGTTGCAGAAGGACGACATGGTGCCTCTGTCTATAGTGCCATGTTAGCTCCACCAAAAAAGAAGAAACATGTTTTTAGAGTGGACCCTGAAGAGGACAAAAATCCATGTGTCCAACAGAGATCCCTGACAGCCAGGATACTATGAGACTTGACACATAAAGCTGTGCCCACCACATACAAGTCCCATATGAACTGAGGGGAAGGTCAATGGAATTTCAGTAACCGTAGGAGCAGTGCAATAGCATTGCTAGGCTAGATTGCCCTAGGAATTCTCAGTGTATATTGTGAGCTAAGGTCATAACAATTCTGCTAACAAACGATCCCAAACTCAGTGGCTTAAAACAATAATCATTTAGTCGTGTTTGTGTGTCTGGAGGTTGGTTGATATACACTAGATTTGGCTAGGTGGCTCTGCTTTAAGCTGTGGGTTCACCTAGGCTTGTCCCCTCATTAAGAGTTGGGTGCAGTTCTGCTCCACATGTGTTCATTTCAGGGCCCAGGCTGACAGGGCAATAGTTACCTGGGGGCAGTTCTCTTCATGGCGATGACAAAAGGGTAAGAGGGCAAACTCAAACACACAAGTATATCTCAAGCCCTTGCCTGCATCATATTTGCTAATGTCCAGTTGTTGAAAGCAAGTCACCAGGCTGAGCCCACATTAAGGGATGGAGAAACACATACTGCCTCTAATGAGAGGAACTACAAACTCACATGACAAAGGGTGTGTATGCAAGCAAGGGTGAAAAATTGGGGCCAATAATTCAATCTACCATACTGTCCAAATGTAATACACATCCAGTTAATGGGCCACATAGGTATGATAGGCATTTGTCCTATACTTCAGATCCAGGTGAAATTGTGCCCTACAGATTAGTAAGTAAGCACAGTTAAGCTCGTGCATACCTTGCTTATCGGGTAATCCATCCCTAGATGTCTATTTCACAGTTCCAGGAGATCTGGAAAAAGGGGGAATGTGCCACCTGGAAATATTCCACAAAACTAATTCCCCAGAGGAATTTATGAAAAATCGTACTGACACGGGTACAAGACCTCTTCTTCAGTTTTGGCTCCTACTTCTCTGACCTCCCAGCATCCTCTGTGAGCACTTCTTCTCTCCTTAAATGTTGGTGCCCTTGGGCTCATCAGCTTTCTCACTCTGCCTGATTGGACATCACCTGCAGCCAAGATGCCTGTGTGTACAGCAGATTCCAGGGCTCAAACAATGCCGTTGGTACTTTGTCTCTATATATTTCTCTACTCTTTTTTCCTCTCAGTTGGCGCTTCCCAAAATGGGCTCCAGCTACTGTAGGCATACGTCTACTAATTTCACAGTGAGCAAAAGCAGGGATTATTTTCCCCAGTTATTTCAACAGAAGTTCTAGAATTGACTCTCACTACCTGAGATTAATCTGGCTGGAACACATGCTGTAGTAAATGCTTTTGGTGCTCCTCCTAGATCTCCTGTATCAGCTAGTGCAACCCTCCTCCTGCCCCTCACAGCTGTTTCCAGGCTGCGGCTAGCAGCTTAAGCCTGTGATCTTGCCAGAGAATTGCTCTGGGAGAAAGAAAGCCTCCTAGACCAGGGATGCCTGGGAGGTTACGCTGCCTCCATATCCAGACCAATGACTGACAAATAAGGGGTTACAAAAGGCCAGCCCTCTTGCCTCAAGGCAGAGACAACTCTGTCCTGCAATTTGTGTTCCAGAGGCAAGCTTCCCCCTCTGCATACAAAATCAGGCCCAGTCTAGATTTTACCTGACACCAGTCTTTGCTTGACTCCTCCTCTTTCTCTATCTTGCTCTCCTCACTTTCTTGCAAGTTTCTCTTGAGAGTACTCCCTCTTTTTCTTACATTTGAATCTTTGTCTCAGGCTCTCCTTCTAGGGAACTCCATCTAAGACACATGCACATTTTGGAACCAGTTACTGAATGAGTGATCAAGGGGAAAGACTATGCTGACGGACAAGTCAGGTCACATGCCCACCCACCTGAATATGTTTCCTCAAGGACTTTGATTTGTTCACTGCTCTAGCCCCAATAAAGGTCCCTTGGTGGTGTAAACAGTTTGTACTCGGCTACTATCTGAAATGTTGGTGGTTTGAATCCACCCAGCAGTGCTGTGAAAGAAAGCCCTGGTGATCTGCTTCTGTAAAGATTATTGTTGTTGTTAGGTTCCAACTCACAAAGACCCTATGTACAACAGAATGAAACATTGCCCGCTCCTGCGCCGTTCTCATAATCGTTGCTGTGTTTGAGCCCATTATTGCAGCCACTGTGTCAATCCATCTAGTTGAGGGTCTTCTTCTTTTTCACTGACCCTCTACTTTACCAAGCATGACCAAGAAAACCCTATGGATCAGTTCTACTTTGTAACACTTGAGGTGGCCATGAGTTGGAAATGACTCCACTGCAATGGTTTGGTTTTTTTTTTCTTTTTTGGCAGCCCCAATGTCCAAAACAGCAGAGTAGGCATTTACTAAATATTACTTGAAAAGATTAAGGAAAGAATGGACTGTATTTGTGTGTGTGTGCGTGCATGTGTGTGTGGTGGGGGTGTGTGTTTGCGCATGCGCATGTGTGTATTTATGATTTCCCAAGGAAAACTGAGGGCAGGGGCTGGGGGTACTGTAATCAGAAAAAAGAGAATTGAATGAAGTAATGTGAAATGATAACTACACACAACAGCAAGGAAAAAACAAGCAGAACTGGACTTAAAAGACAAATTTTTTTTTTCCTTCTGTCAAAGGCCAAGTTTCTCTCAATGACCAGATGTGCCAAGTATTTGTGACCTTAGGCAGTACTTTCACTTTAGGATTTTAAAACTATTTTAGGAAATGTGTTTGTTGCTTCTTTGCCATTTGGTGAGTAATGGAATTACTTCCAGTAGATAATGAGAATGTGCTTTTGTATTTAATACAGAAATTGCAGAGAGCGGTAACTAGAATCCTGGAAACAGGTTTCTTGCTGAGTCATTCACCCTTGCTCAAGACAAGCTTTCACTTTGTGTTGAATTTTAACGTGATGGCTCTTCAGCATACTTCCTCCCCTCCCCACCTCCCTCCTAGAACCCAGTGGCTGTAGTCAGCTAGTCAGTAATTTCTCTGTGGCTGGAGTGACATTGCCCTCTCAGAAAGGTAAAGCAAGCTCTGCTGAGACGCTACCAGGGATCCCCCTGCCTCTTCACTACCTAGGGCCCTATTCATGATCTCTCTGCCAAGGGACTGTGTGTAAAAGACTGTTGCAACACCAGCTATGTATCTGAAAGAATAATTAATTTATCTTCCAAAACTTATTAATTGAATCAAGTATGCTAGTACAATTCCAGACCCAAATAACGCAACTTTTAGTTTATAAAGCATTGTCATGAGTAAAAATGAGATTCTATCAAGTCAAGTTTTCTGAAATAATGAAAATATTGGGAGTCACTGAATAATCTTATTCCTGGGAAATGTATAATCAAAGATTGTTCTGGTTTGGATGGGAGCAAAAAGCAAGGCAGGGAGAGCCACCAGAAATCTGTTGTAGTAGTCCAAGAGAGAGATTTGTTGATAAAGAAAAGTATTCAAAATGTCCTCTGGAGTAAGACTGATCACTTCAGAGTGCTTGGTTTTACTGTGCTAAGTAAAGTGGCACCTGCACTTTGAAGACGAGAACTAACAAGGCTTTCAGAACCACTTACCCAGTGCTCACCTGAACAACCTCTGTAGCTGTAACCAGTCTGCAGGTGGCAGGAACCTGACAAAATTGTTTTGATTCTCCTAGAATCCAGATTTCAGGGTTCATGGAATTGGGGTGACTCATCCAGGCCATCTGCCCTTAGGTGTCCTTTTGAATCCCTGGAGTCACCTTCAGGTCAAATAATAGCTTAATAAGCAGTTTAGCAGAGATCATTTGGCCTTAGGCATTGGGTTCTTTTGGAAAATTATCTGTGTGCAGCCAGCTTCGAGAAGTAGGAACTCCAGGGTCTGACTAGAGGCTGTGTTTTAGGATGTATAGCATGTCCTTGGTGATTCTGTCTCTGTAACCAAGAAACCCTGAAACCCTGCGCTCTGCCTTGATGTTATTGCCTGAGAAATTAACAATGACCTGTATAAACTGCTTTCACTGTCTCATCTTTGGGGTAGATGCTGCCCAATTCAAATCGTATCTACTCACAATAAACATACTCTGTGAAACTAATTTTTGGCGTTTCTTTGTACATTTAGGTTTTTGATAAACCTGGATCATGGTGTATAACCTTAGTGGTTAGACTCTACCAGTCCATATGATTTGGCCCATAAACACAAAACTTATCAATGATATGAATTAGCCAGCTACTCACAACTAACCAGCTGTCATTGAGTTGATTCAGATTCATAGCACCCTCATGTGTTGCAGAGTAGAACCGTGCTCCATAGGGTTTTCAAGGCTGTGACCTTTCAGGAGAACATCATCAGGCCTTTCTTCTGAGGTACCTCTGGGTGGGTTTGAACCACCAACTTTTTGGTTAGTAGTCAAGCATTTAACCATTTGCACCACCCAGGGACTCCACTCACTATTGGCAGTACTGAATTATGACTTTCGTGGGCCCTAGTAGGCACTTTTGCCTTTGTGAATTCCTTCCTCTATTAAAAAATACTAAAAATCATATTTTATGACTATGTTGGTCTAAAAATGAATGTAATCCAGGTTAGATTCATTTTTATACATTTGTTATTATATATATATTTTCTGATTTTAAAAGAAATTAAAATTAAAACATTTTTGTGAGCCTTTAAAAGTATCATGGGCCCTAGACACTTTGCTTGCTGTGCCTAGTGGTTAAGTTGGCCCTGACTATTAGACAGTAAAAAAGGCAAAAAGAACAACATTGAAATGTATTCAAATTCACTTTATAGTTACAAACACACAATGACATTCAAACTTACCTTTCCTTTCTGCATGGAGATATTAATCCAGGAAGCCGAGTAAATGGAACACAGGACTCCGAGCCAGGCAGACTGAGATAAAGCCCTATTTTTGCCCCTTGCTAGCTAGGTATCACACCCAGCACAGTGTGGGGTTCAGACAGGTCCAGTCAAGGAGCCTGAGGAATCAGTGCCAGCAGACTCAGAAATAGCACCAGCTCCAGGCTGGTGACACAGTAGTTAAGTGCTGCCCTGCTAACTGAAACTTTGGAGGTTGGAATCCACCAGCTGCTCTGTGGGAGAAAGATGCGGCAGTCTGCTTCTGTAACAATTTACAGCCTTGGAAACCCTATGGGGCAGTTATACTCTGTCCTGCAGGGTCACTATGAGTTGGAATTGACTCTATGGCAGTGGGTTTTTTTTTTCCAGGCCAAGAGGCCAGAGGCGGAGGCTCCAGATGAAGCCTAGTCCCCAGGGGTCCAATAGGAAGAACCCAAATTCAGTAGAGGATGTATGTATCAGTCAGTCAAAGCCACAAACTAGAGAATGGAAACATATAAGCAAACAGGAGACTGAAGGGAGGGGAGTAAATGCCAGTCAGGCCCACTGAGTGCTGTTTTGCAAAAGCCTAGCTTGAGTCTCCTTGTTCTTGCAGAAAGTGCCACTTGTTGCCTGAAACTGTGTGGCCTTGGGTATTTCCTCTCTCCAAGCCTCAATTTCTCCATCTGTGCAATTAGGACTAGGAATTGGACCCCTATGGTTCAATAAACTTTTTTGCCTGTTTTCAGCTTCTTAATAGTTTCATTCTTTTACCTGCTGTAGCTCTAGATTGCTGAAATTCAGAGCTTAACACCAAGCTTCAGGGCAGAGGTTGTAAATTGGTAGCTGCAGGGCCAAATCTGGCCCACAGGCAAGCTTTATTTGGCTAGCTCAATATTTTTAAACTTTGAATTAATTGCCAGCACCCCAAAATCAGGAGAAGGCTCATAAAAATCTGAATTTCAGCCATCTCTTGAAAACTTGGCAGCTCTCCTTTCCAAGGTCCTGTGTTTCCACATGGTCTTGGCTGGAGCTGAGTAGGAGCTGCCCACTCTAGATGAAGCATGCATGCTCCAGGGTGCCCCAGTCTACCCTAGCCCGTTTCACTCTTGACTTGTCCCTGTAGGCATTTGGATTTGCTACCCTTGCAGTTAAGGGCCAATGCTTTTTCTTACCTGCTCACTCAACACCAGCTGAACTTTATGTCTCCAGTGCCTAGGCTGTGTCCATGGTGAGGCTGCTTAGAGCTGACCTTTAAGTCTCCAGATCCATTCCCTTGTGGCTCAGTCTGGACACAGACACTCTTCTGCCTTTTGGGGGCATTGACCAGACAGTCCATAAGTATCTGCTTTGGAGGACCCAGTTAACGGGAGGCTGGAGGGCAGAAGAAGGAAAGGGTTTGCTGGAAGATCTTGTCCTGTGAGAGAGACCAAGAGAGCATGGGAACCAGCAACCATGTAGGGACCACAGGCTCCATGCTCACCATCCACTGCTACAGAAAACTACCTACGAATCCCCCTGTCTCCAGCCCCATGTGTCCGTGTTTTCTCTACTAGGTATCTTAAACACAACTGGACTAGAACAGAATGAGCTTTAAAAAACAAATAAACAAACAAAAAACAGTTCTCTAGGCATTTGCTCACAGTATATTGAAACAATTCAAGGATAACTGTAAGTCAAAATGCTGCAAAACTGGAAAAAAGAAATCCAAAAGCAGTATCACTTTCTGAAAGGAGTCCCTGGGTGGCACAAATGGTTAAGCACTCAACTACTAGCCAAAAGGTTGTCAGTTCAAACCCACACAGAGGCACCTGGGAAGACAGGCCTGGAGGTCTGCTTCCAAAAGATCACAGCCTTGAAAACCCTACGGAGCTATGGAGTTATACTCTATGGAGTTCTACTCTGCTCTGTGGAGTTCTACCCTATGGAGTTATACTCTGCAATACATGAGGTCACCATGAATTGGAATTGACTTGACGGCAACTGACAACAATCACTTTCTGAGTTTGTTTCTGAAATGGTTCTAACATTATCCATTCTGCAATCTCCTCTCCTATTCCCCTCCACCATCATAAACACTGTCATTTCTACCAACTAAATATCCCTGGGATCTCCACACTCCATCCCCAGCACCAGCTGTGCTTTGGTTCAAGCAGTCTGGCCCACCTGCAGCTCCTCACTTGCTCTGACCGTTTCCACATGGGTCAGAGTGATGGTTCTAAACACAAATCAGAGCATCTTAGACCTTACAGCTTAAAATCTCCAGGAGTTCTTCACTGACTCCAGGGTAAAAGCCATAACCTCTCTCTTAGTTATCTAGTGCTGCTATAAGAGAAATACCACAAGTGAATGGCTTTAACAAACAAAATGTATTCTCTCACAGTTTAGGGGGCTAGAAATCCAAATTCTGGGTCCTACCTCTAGGGGAAGGCTTTCTCTCTCTCTGTCAGCTCTAGGGGTGAAGGTCCTTGTCTCCTTTCAACATCTAGTCCTGGTGTTCCTTGGAGATCTCTATGTGTCTTGGCATCAATCTTCCCCTGGGTGTAGGAGGTTCTCAGTTCCGGGACCCTGGGTCCAAAGGACGTGCTCCATTCCCTGCTCTTCTTTTTTGGTAATGATGAGGTCTCTCCTCTCTCTGCATGCTTCTTTCTTCTTTTATCTCTTGTAAGATAGAAGGTGTGACTCAAGTAAGGGTATGACTTGAGTAAGGGTGTGACTTGCGTGACACCCTCTTGTAAGGCTGTGACTCAAGATACACCCTACGTTGATCCTGCCTCATTAACATATAGAGGTTAGGATTTACAACATATTTGCAAAAATGGAGGACAATTATATCAGATCACAAAATGGAGGACAACTACACAATACTGGAAATCATGGCCTAGCCAAATTGACACATATTTTTGGGGAACACAACTCAATGCATGACACCCTCCAGTTACATAAAATTATCCATAGTATCTCAAAAGTTTTCTGTTGCTATTTCTCTCTACCTGGAATCTACTTCTCGCCTTTTCAAATTCCCTGTTGCAGAATAACTGGCTGCTAGTTCCCTGGAGGCTGAGCACTAAAATGAGGTAAGTTCCTGGCTGTGGGTAGGGAACAAAGAAATAGACATGGTTGCAACCTGGCAACTCCCTCAGGCCACATTCTGTCTCTTGAAGGGTTTTCTTTGTTAAACATAGGATTTTATTTTTTTTTAATTTGAACATCTGTTCTTCAGTTCTTTATGTTACTTTCCTGGCCCCTGAAGGCCTCTGGGTAAATGAATGGAGGGTCTGTGGAAGGGGAACTGGAAAGAATGCAAAGGGAAGAGGTTTCTCATGTCTACAAGGAGTTGGCCACATGGGGTGACCTGATGGTCAGGAACCCTGGTTCCACCTGCACCACACCTGTGGGAGTAGCTGGGCAATCAAGACAAACATAAGCTTTTCGCACTATTTACCTCCTCTCCCCATCCTCCATTTTCTAAGTGTGATAATATACCATTAAAATCAAAGTAAAGAGCTGTTGGTATATATTCCTGGACTCCCCATGTGTACCTGTCTAACTAACAGTAAGACCGAGAGGCAGCACAGTGTAGGGAATACGGACTGTGAAGCTAGACCAGGTTCAAATCTCAGCTCCTTACAATGTGTGGGGCTTTGAGCAGGTTATTTTACTTCTCTGTGTTTTAATTTCCTCACTGGCAAAATGGAGAGGATAACAGTACCTATCTACAAAGTTGTACAGATTAGACTAACTATGTAAGGCTCTTAGAATGGTGCAAGTATTGTTACATAGGAAGGGCTCTATAAGTGGTTGCTGTTCTGGTTTTTGGACAGAACCATCCCTCTAGTCTATAAGGAGTGTAGTGCTGATACTACATGGTATGTAGTAAGTTTCCAGGGCCCATACTGAGTTGTTGTTGGGTGCTATTGAGTCAATTTTCGACTCATAGTGACCCCATGTGACAGAGTAGAACTACCCCATTGGATTTCCTAGGCTATAATCTTTATGGAAGCAGATTGCCAGGAGCGGCTGGGTGGCTTCAAACTGCCAACCTTTTGGTTAGCAGCCAAACACTTAACTGTTGGCACCATCAGCGCTTCTTGCCCCAACTGTAGGGTTGCTTATTAGTATAGTTGGCGGTGCTTCTAAGGGTAGCCTACTTTACCTGGCCGGCAGACAGAGCCTCCTCAACCAGGGTCTGTCCCTTGCTGGCTGGGCATGCAGCAAGAAGGGCCAGGGCCAAGTGCTCAGACTGGTAATTAGTAGGCACAAGACTTGCCACTACCAAGTCCTATTCCACCTGTCTCTGCTATCTGTGTTTCACAGTGAGATTGGTGAGCCATGTTTAACAGAGAGACAGACAGAGAGAAGGCAATTTGATTTGCATCCTGCTGGTAGAGTTCTGTATCTTTTTATGTATCCAAATAACTCAGAACCAAGGCAGAAGCTTGCAAAAAGCTTCCCAGGGGGAGACTGGAGAAACCCCGAGAGTATGGCCCCCAGACACCCTTTTAGCTCAGTGGTGAAGTTACCTTCGAGGTTCACTGTTCAGCCTGGGAATGGACAGCCCAGTAAAACCATGAGAGTAACGAGGTACAGGAGTCCAGTGACAAGGCCCAGAAGGCAGAAGGGGAGTAGGAAGCTGATGATAGGGAACACAAAGTAGAGTAAGGATATTGTTGATGTGTTGTGAGATTGTTAACCATTGTCATAGGGCAACATTTGTAGTAACTGTTAAATGGGAGACTATTTTGTCCTGTAAGCCTTCATCTTAAGTGAGAATAACAGCACAATTAGAAGAGCGTAGTCAATGTCACTTAAATGTGTACGTAAAAAAAATTTTTGAAATGGCATATCTTTGGCTATGTGTATTTTCACCAAAAAAAAAAGTTGAGAATTTAGAGGGTTAAAATGTTGTGGGGTTGTTAACCAATGTCATAAAACAGCATGTGTGTTACTGTTACATGAGAAACTGTTCTGTAAGCCTTCACCTGAAGTACAATAAAATATTAAAAAAAAAAAAAAAGCTTCCCAGGGGGTTGGACTATGCTCATGCTGCCCCCACCTTACCCCCATTGCTTGCCCCCAAAGTCCTTTGTACCTGCTTCTGTCATAGCACATGTTACACTAATATACCAAATTTCTTGAGTCCAAAAAAGTCATAAGACATCTTTTAATCTATTAACTTAATAATAGATATCTGGGTCGGGGTGGGGGCCTGTAATGTTAAATGAACTCATCATTGACACATCCGGTTTCAGAAACTTTAAAATGTTAAAAAAAAAAAATAAGAAAGAAAGAAAGAAAGAAAAAAAATCTGCATCTTGAAATCAAGAAAATAAGGCACTGTCTGTCTCTTTAACAGTGTTTTGGTGGAGTCAGGGATAATACACTTTCATGCCCCGTGGCCACCTTGCCCCAGGTCATGCCTGTTGATGCCCTGAATGAATGTTTCATTATTTTCTAGAGCTCCCTTGGTTACCATGGTAACCCAAAATTGATTTCATAGTCCTGTGTACCAAGGGAAGCCCTGCTGAGGAAGGCTGCCTGCCGACCTGGTCTCTGAACCATGCTGCATATGCAGACCTCCTTTCTTGGGCAAGCAGAAAAATGATGGAAATAAAACACTTGCAACTGAAATCACAAGGATGACACCGTTGCTAATATAAAACAATTTATTTAAAATAATTATGTTGTCAACTGTCAGATTTTCTTATCAATGAAAAGGAAAAAAAAGTGCCTTCTCAGATCTTTTCTTCAGTGAGCCTTAAATAATTTGAACGAAGGACTCTTGGTGGAGAATCAGGAAATCTATTCTCATGGTTCAGTAACTCATCGAACTTCTGTTGAATCCAGTTATTCTCTGAAAGTTTAGAGATTCCAGCTAAGAAAGAATGCCTGTAAATACAATAATAGTTTCCATTTCCTAGGTATATATTTCCGCTCCAGGCACTTTACATGTACTTGTTTGACAAATACTTATATATCACTTATTATGTACCAGGCCCTGTTCGAAGCATTTTACACATACTAGCTCACTTAGTCCTCATAACAAACCTATGAGACAGCTCTATTATTATCCCCATTTTACAGTGGAGGAAACAAAACTGAGCGACAGAGAGATTAGACAACTTGCCCAGGGTCACATAGCTAGTAACCTATGGAATCAAAATTCAAACCCAGACTGTCTGGTCCCAAAATCTGTGCTCCTAACCACACTGCTATCCTGCCCCTTTAATCCTTTCAATAACTCAATAAAATAGGTGTTACTACACTCATTGTACAGATTGGATCCTGAGACTCAGCTCAGGCAGGTGCAGTAAGGTGTCTCTATGGCGTCTCTGTTCCTGACCACATTCTCACCTAGGGGAATTCTAGAAACTGTAGAAATGGTTAGATTTAACCTTCCACCTCCCACCTCCCCAAACATACATACATACGTTCACAGGGAATTATAATGTTCATTCAAAAATATTTTTGGGATATTAGGAGCCCTGATCTTCATAGACAAATTATTTTGAAGTTATTATCTAAAGCATGCACTGGCAGGAGTTGAATATGCAAGCGTAATGAGTTTAATTAATTAGAAGAGAGTGTTTCTTTTAAGATCACAAAATAACTGCTGTTTGAAGTGTGAACTGGTAATTGGGAATACTATACCGTAACCTAAATGCTTAAGGCATTTGAATTGTATGGTTTTAAGAAAGTGCTCTTGGAATATAGAAGAGTAATTATCTTCCACAGGTGAAGGATCTGTCAGTAAGGAGAAGTCCGTTGACATCTTACAGCTGGGGCCACTTTTCCAAGGCCAGATTGGAAGTCTCCTGAACATATATAGGTGGCAACCATTCTGGTTTACCTGGGACTGTCCTGGAGCCCTGGTGGTGAAGTGGGTAAGAGCAGGGCTGCTAACCAAAAGATTGGCAGTTCCAGTCCAGTTGCTGCTCCTTGGAAACCCTATGGGGCAGCTCGACTCTGTCTATAGGGTTACTATGAGTCGGAGTCGACTCAATGGCAACAGGTAACGGGTCCTGGTTTTAGCATCAAAGAGTCCCTTGTCCCAGGAAACCCTTCAGTCCTGGGCAAACTGGATGGTTGGCCACCCTAAATTAAGGCCAGTTGTAGATGACAATTTCTGGGAGAAATTCCCTGTTGGATTGGGAAGAGGAACTGAAGGGGGTAAAAGGTGAAGGACATTCCAGGTAAAAGGAGCAGTTTGAGCAAAGGCCCAGAAGTATGAAATGTGATTATGGTTTTGTGGAGTTGCAAGGATCCAGTATAGCTCTAGTTTGGATCTGAGGGGGAGGCAGACTGGGAAGTGAAGGGGAAGGAAAGTGACTGGCCAGATACGAAGCTGATACAATTCAAAATGGACAGATGGAGCTTTATGAGCCTAGCTCCATGCTAAGGAGTTTATCCTCAGGGCTAAGAAGTAGTTACCAGGACCAGGAGCCCCTTCCCCGTTTTTTTGTGATGGTGGTCCTTTTGGGTCCTAGTTAACTTAAACAAAATGACTTGGATTGCAGAATCTTAACTCTGTAGTCTTCAAACATTTTTGCTCATATACTCCCAAAACAATTTGAAAACTATGTATCCCCTTGCATATTTTTAAGTTAACATTAAAAATTTTTGTCATAAGTTTAATCACTGCAAAGGATATAATTTATGACATTTCATAAATATTGACATTTAAAACAAACTGTTATATCACTCTTTTAAACAAATCCAGCAGAACCTAATTACCAAAGCAATTCAATACCTTCTCCCAATGTCCACTTAAAATTACATGAACAACCTCTTTTTCAGTAGAAAATTTTACATTGTTCTTTTTTTCTCCTTGAATGTATATTTCCATTTAACTTCCTCCACAGAATTTTATCCTAATATATTTTTATTCTTGAAAGTCTTTTATTAATCACCCTACATATTTCTTTGCAACAAAACATATAAATTGAAATGGAATTTAAAAACATTACCTGTGATCATTAGCCTTTAATTATTTAAATGTTTCCTATGGATTGAGTTATCATTGCAGTTAATATAAGTATATATTTGATCAAAACAACATAAATATATCACAAGTTTGATAAGTAACATTAAAGCTAATAGTTACATTTTATAGGAAATAAATCTGTTAATGAAATGGAGGGCTACTTTGTACAGGAATGCATGGACGAAAATTATTCATTGCTGAAATGAGATAGCATTCAGTATCCATCGCATTTCTTGTTTGCTTGTTTGTATTTATATATTTGTTGTTAGCTGCCATCAACTCGGCCCTGACTCATAGTGACCCCATATACAACTGAACAAGATGCTGCCTTGCGCCATCCCCATAAGTGGTTGTGGATTGAACTGTTGTGATCCATAGGGTTTTCACTGACTGATTTTCAGAATAGATTGCCAGGACTTTCCTCCTAGTCTTTCTTAGTCTGTAAACTCCACTGAAACCTGTTCAGCATCATAGCAACACACAAGCCTCCACTGACAGATGGGTGGTGGCTACGCATGAGATATATTGGCTGGGAATCAAATCTGGGTCTCCTGCATGGAAGATGAGAATTCTACCACTGAACCACCAATGCATCATTTATGTATACGTAAGCCCTGGTAATCTTATTTACATAAATAAGATGATGAGAATGGAAAAAAATTGTTATAGACAAATGTCACTCAATGCTCCAAACTCCTCTTAAGTTTGCCTAACAATCACGTAGACATATTATTAAGATTTATATCTGATGCCTTTAGCTGTCAGCATGCTTAGGTCCTTCTTCAATGTTGTTGAAATCAAAGAATAGGAAACACCTGGTTTACAAAAAGTTTTGTTATCCAACAACTAACTTTCTCAATGCCAACACCAAAATATCAACCCTCTCCTCCACACATACACCTTTTTTTGGTGCACAATAGTGAGATTCAGGATGAATGAGATGTGTGCCTTTCTTTTGTAAAGAAGAAGGGGGACGGTGAAAGATTTGGTAGGAAAGGAGACCCTAGAGGGATAGAGACTCATATAAATCATTTAGAAAAAAAGAAATATGGAAGTTGAGGATATGAAAATGGATTCCCTTAGAACCATCTTGCACCTTCAAGCCCTTGGAAAGTCATCTTGTACCTCCAGGACTACACATACCTCAGGTTGAAGACCACTGTCTTAAGAGAAGTTATTGCTGTCTTGTGTCTCCCTCAGAGGTCCAGAGTGAGCTCTCTAAAGAGGAATTTTCTAAGAAAAGGAAATCCTCCTTCCTGTATCTTGCCACATTGGCCTTCGTTTTACCCTCAAAGATGCTTGTCTTGGAAAAGCTCCTTCTGTACCTTCAGCTCACACTTTCTGTCTCATGATCTTCATTCAGATCTCCTTCTTACTCTTGGGCCCTCTGCCGTTAACTGTCATCAATAGATGAAAATCCAGGAGACGTCTTTCCCATCTCTACCCTGATTCATAGGGACTGATCCCAGGAAAAATGGCAATGGAGTCATTATCTCTGGGAGATGGGGGGCAGGGGAGAGGACTCAGATTTTTGTCTTAAACATACTGAAGGGGGAAAGGGAATGGACTCAGAAGTCTGCTATTCTTCAAGCTAGGTCCTTGGCACAGTTTTCCCCAACTCTGACCATGCATACTCTAAAATTACTGCCCCCCACTCCAAGGCCTGGAAAAGTTTTAAGCAGTAGGGAATCTATTTGGGCACAAGTGTCATAAACATATTGAAGGGGTCAAGACTAGAGGTAGTAAAACCACTTAGGAAATCTTTATGGCTGTCCATGCAAGAGATAATGATGGCCTGAACTTAGAAAGGATGGGAAGGAATGGTTGGACTTGGGAGACATTAAAAAAAAGAAAGAACTTATTCAACTTAATGACTGGATGAAGGTAATGAGAGAGATGAGGATGAGTTCCATCTTTCTGATTTGGGTAATAAGGTGAATGGCAGTGCCATTCACCAATCAGATACAAAGAAAGAAAAAAATGAATTTGGGGAAAAGATGGCAACTTCAGTTTCTGCATGAAAAATTGGAGGGACAGCTGGATAGACAGGAGCAATTGTAAAGTAGGCAGTTGAGTACATGGGTCTGGGGCCCAAGAAAGAGGTTTGCGTTAATGATACAAATTTAGAAACTGGTAGTTTGTAGGCAGAAGTTCAAGCCATGGGAGAGGGTTAGACTACTTAGAGAGAAGGTGTAGGGAGAGGTGAGAAAATGACAAAGTACAGAGCCCTCAGAAAAACAAACACTGAAGTCTAGGCAAAGAAGAGAAGCCAGCCAAATAGATGGTAAAAACAGAAGAGCAATAAGAGGTGAACCTGGAGAGGGAGGGAAGACTTCCAGGAGGACAGGAATGGTTCTAGAGTCAAATGTCTGAAAGCATACGTGAATGTCTCCTAGATAAAGCCAAAACAAACAAACAAAGCAAAATTCATTGCAGTCGAGTTGGTTCCAGTAGATTAAAAAAAAAAAAAAAAAAAAAAACTTCGCCCCATTCCATTGCCTCATTAATAGTTTCCCCATTTTTTTTCATTCCTCTAAATGCTAAACTTCTGAAAGAGTTGTTTTCCATTTGTCTCCATTTCCCCATCTCCAACTCTCCCTTCTAGAATCTAGTAGTGTGGCTTCTGCCTTTTCCATTCTATTGACATTGCTCTCTTAGGAATCATTATGGCACCTTATCATCAATAGGCTTTTCTCACTCCAGTGTTTTGGAGATGCCAGGAAACACCACTGGAGGTGTAGGGTAGTAAGAAAGAAAAGGGAAGGAATCCAATAAACTGCATTATCAAGTCAGTTATCGCTGTGGATAACTGGTGTTTAATCCTGCTGGGGAACTCTGGGAGTCGGTGTAGAGCACAGTCTCAGAGTTATCTTACTAAAGGGGTTAAGTATCTGGGATATTTATAAGCCAGTTCTATTCAGTCATTGGTTGAGGGCTGCTGCATCGGTGTGAGGATGGGGAAGTGTTAATTCTCCAGCAATTCTGCCCTGACGCTGCTGGAGCAGAGTGAGCTCCAGTAGCCACAGGCCCTCAGACAGTTGGAGTCAGGAGTCCTGCCCTATAAATATAGGACCTGAGAGCATATGGACAGGGCACTGACTGAGTCTGCCATATCCCTCCTTCTTGGTCTCCCCAACGTGTTTTACTTTGCTGACCACCTTTCTTGAAGTAGTCTCTTTCTTTGACTTCTGTCCTGTGCTCCAACTGTGTTCTTATTCTCGTCTTTGCTCGCTCTACCTCCTTGAATAGTTATTCTTCTTTCTTCTATCTCTTAAACAGGAGCAAACTGGAAGGTGGAGCTCCATTTCTCAGCCCTTAGTTCTCTGGCCTTTGTTTCTTTATTCACTTGAGTTTTTTTCCATCTACATTATCTCAACTCTTGCTTCTATGCATATCATTCTCAGTGTGTTGTGTATAATTATGCTCAATGACTTAGCTGTTGAGATCAAGATTTATTTAAAGGTCTTTAAGAAAAAAAGACTTTGGGCATCTTTTATAACTCAACAGACTGAAAAATCTATAAATGTCTGCTGGAGTCATTCAGGAATTACAATTCCTGCTGACAATGTGAGAAGCAGACTCAGTATATGACTCAGCTTATAATCAATGGAGCATTATGCTAAAGGAAATGGAAAAATCTCATATGAGTTTAGAATTTGTCACCAAATCTAGTTTGACTCTTTGTCCAGAAAAAAGTACAGCTCCCTACTCTCAAGGCCTGAGCTCTTGGGATCTTTGCCTATTTCCTGGGCAAAGCCATAGTTAACAATGTTTGCTCTCAGCAAAAGCAGCATGATAAGTGCCCTCAAATCAAATCAACAGTGTGTGTGTGAGACAGAGAGAGACAGAGACAGAGATTGATGGTGTTGGCAGTAAATAGGAAATGGTGGGAGGTGGAGGTAGGGGTCTGCTGCTGTTGTTGGGTGCTGGCAACACCATGTGACAGAGTAGAACTGCCCCATTGAGTTTTCTTGCTGTAATCTTTATGGAAGCAGATAGCCAGGTCTTTTTTTCTTCAGAGCAACTGGGTGGGTTGAACTGCCACCCTTTTGGTTAGCAGACAATCACTTCACCATTGCACCACCAGGGCTTCTTGGTAGGGGTCTAGGGGAGAGTAAAGGTATTGCTGCTGGGAAGGCAGGTCCTCTGGTTGCTGGCTCTGTGCATCCCACTGGCTGCTCAGGGTGTAGGGGAGAGGGGAGGGAGTTTTAAACTGCACTCAGTCTTTTACAATCATCACTTATGAATTTCCTTTAGCCTCTGTCTTTGTCTCATATTTAAGACTGGAGCATTAAAAATTTGATTGAATGCTCAGAGCACATGGGAAAGACTTGTCAAGAAGCCCCAAGAATTTTGATTCCTGATCTTTTGTATATGGCCTATTTTTTATTTTGATTTCATTTTTATTTGTTTTCTTTCTAGAGGCTTGAAGATGCTGTCTTTGTCACCAGGGTTCTGAAATTTCACTAAGATGTGCCTTGATGTGAGTCTATTTCATTCACCATGCTGAGGACTCTATTTGCCCTTTCAATCTGGAAACTCTGGAATATTTTCCTGAACTATTTCTAGAATGATTTCCTCTTCTCTATTTTCTCTGTTCTCTCTTTCTGGACTCTTTTTATTTGGATGTTAGACTTCCTGAGTAGGTCTTGTAATTTTATTTTTCCTGTCCTATATTCCATCTTTTTGTCCTTCTGCGCCACATAAAGAGAGATTGTCTCAATTTTATCTTTCAACCTTTTTGCTAAGTTTTCCCCCCACCATCATCTTTTAAATTTTAAAGGCTCCCTTTGTGTTCTCTGACTATTCCTTTAAAAAACACATTATTTTCCTCTTTCATTGATATAATATCTATCTCTCTGAGGATTTTGGTGATGTTTAGAGATGTTTTCTTATCTCCGGATAGCCTCTGTTTCCTCAAATTTATCTTTATATGTTTGTTTTGGTCTCTCAGAGGCTTTCCTCAGATGTGTGGTGATCTTTGTTTTCTACTCATATTTAAGAATGGGGTATTAAGCACGGAGTTTCTGTCTACGGTGATGGGAAATTTGGCAACAATTGTGGGTGATGGTTGTACGACATGATTAATGTAGTTGATATCACTAAATTGTACACCTGAAAAATGTTAAATTGGAAATATTGTGTTATATGTATTTTTAAAACAATTAAAAAAAAAAGAATGAGGCATTAAAAGCTGATTGGAAACTCTAACAGCATGGGTGGGGCTTGTTGGTTGTGGATTTCACTGTATATTGATCTAGCAGGGGCAGTCAGTCGGCAAATCCCCATGTCAGAATTTTAACGTCTTCTCTTGGGCTTGTCAGAATTCTCAGATAAAGATCTCCCAGTCTCCTGGACAGCACAGGCCTGCCTGGCTGCCAGCGTTCTGGGAGTTGAAAGGGAGAAGAAGCCTGGAGGTTTCAACATTCACTATGTAAACATTCACTTAATCCTCCTGTTTGCACATGAATCTCCTTGTTCTCAACTGTGCTTGATATCCCCCAGTGCATAGATGCTCAGATTTTCCTTCTCCAGAGAACATTCCTCTCCACTCTAAGAGGTGAGGCCTCCAGTCTCCTGTTGTTGTTAGGTGCTGTCAAGTTGATTCTGACTCATAGCGACCCCATGTGACAGAGTAGAACTGTCCCATTGGGTTTTCTTGTCTGTAATCTTTTTTTTTAATTAAAATTTTATGATTTTATTTCTAGTATTTCAGTATAGTTTTATTTAGAACTTTATTTAGTAGTCAGTGGCTTTCTCCCATCCACTCTTCATTATTTATTCACTTTGAGATTAGAATTTATCATTGAGAAGGAATTGGATTTTAACTTGCTGTACTTATATAGCCAGGTATTAAATATCTCATCTAGGAGACCATCAAGACATCAAGTAGTCATCATGTCTGAGGGTCTGGTTCTTATCTTCTTTTTTAAAAAACAGCTTTATTGTTTATTCAATTCTTTGTCTCTCTCTCTATATATATTATTCACATACCCTTTTAAAGTATACAATTCAGTGGTTTTTAGTATGTTCACAAAATTATGCAACCATCACTACAGTCAATTTTAGGAAAATTTCATCACCTTAAAATAAATCTGTACTTCAGCTATCATTTCCCAATCCTCCCATTTTCCCCCAGCCCTAAGACACACTAATCTACTTTCAAACCCTATAGAAATGCCTATTCTGAACATTTCATACAAATGGAATCATATAATATGTGGTCTTTTATGACTGGTTTCTTTCACTTAGTGTAATGTTTTCAAGATTTATCCATTTTGTAGAGTATATCAGTATTCCTTTTTATTGCTGAATAATATTCCATTGTATAGATATACCATATTTCAAAAAATCATACTCAACCTTGTATAAACTTTATTAAAAAGTGAATGCCCATTATCTGTTTACTTTGAGATGTTTAAGAGAATATTTTTGTTTTGTTTGTTTTTTAGCTTACATTTAAAATTGGCTGTAATCTTTACAGGAGCAGATAGCCAGGTCTTTCTCCCACGGAGTCGCTGAGTGAATATGAACCATCAACCTTTTGGTTAGCAGCCGAGCACTTAACCATAGAGCTACCAGGTCTCCTTCTAGTCTCCTGCTGGATACAAATTTAGACGTTATTTCCCTGCTGTGTGGAGTGGGGCACAGGAACTGGAAATCTGACTGCTTTTTAAAAGAACTTTCAGTTAATCCCTTTTATCTCAAGTCCTCTCTCCAGCCCCACTTCCAGAGGTGCCTGGTACTGCTCATTCCTGAGCCCTTTGGGATTTGCAGTGTAAATCAGGCTGCTTCCTGTCTTTCACGATCACAGACTTAGGATTCAGATTTCTAGTGTCTGTGAAACCAGTTACCACTCATCTAGGCATTTTCCATATTCCAGAATTTGTCACTGATATATCCTCTCCTATTCTCGTTGTTCTTGTGGAATTATGTTGTAAGAAACTCCTTCCTGGTTGTTTCTTTCTGAGAGAGAGTAGAGGTTAATTCATGCTTTCCATTTGGGACAAGGCTTGGATACTCCATCTTAGATAAGGTCCTCCCCCTGGAAACAGAGGTGATGGGAGAGATGCTTGGGTTCCTGAAGGAGCATCTGAAGAAGTGAATCCTGTGAACCTAGAAAATTCAGCCTCTCCCCAGCTAACAGAACAGGGTTTCTTGAAGTTCAGTCCCCACCGCCTCCTGAGGTTGTACATCTGCCATCTGAAGCTCATAGGAGACTTTAGAGGAGGTCAGGACCCACCTACGGATCCCGACCTCCATGATACTGATTACTCTTTAGCCATCTCCCCTTCCTGAGCCCTATTCAGCTGGAAAGACTGTCTCCTTGTCTAGAAAAGAAAAAACTCTTTACTGTTAACTCCTCATTCATGAACTGTTAAAAATGAAATAGGTTTCTTAGAAAACCTTAGAATGCTGGAGGTAAAAAGATCTTAGAAAACATGGAGTCTGACCCCACTGTTTAAGAGTTGAGGAACTGGTAGGTCCAGAGGGATTATAATTGGTTTGCTCTCAGTCACACAGCTGCACAGCAGCAGAGCTAACAATAGAACTCAGGCCTTCCATTCTTGGTCAGGAGGCTGTGCCCAGCACCACCTGCCGTGTGGGCAGGCTGCTAGCCTGTAGGTCTGCATCTCCTTAAAGATCATTAAGGTGGTTCATAAACCACTGGGCAACTGAAGCAGAGTTCGCTCTAATTTTTATCACATTGATTATTATTACATATAATATTATTGCTCAGTGTGAGCAATCAATCTAGAACTTTAAAATGAAAAAAGTCTTTAAGGCGTAATGGAGAGAGAAGAGAGAAGTTATGCTGAGTTTAGGAAATTTGATGGCAAGCTGGCTGTTGTTCTTTGTGTTTAGAGATGGTGCAGAGGGGTGACAAAGGGGAGAGGCCAAAGGGCAAAGGTGGGAAGCAGGGTTAAGGTACTTATGCTCCCAGTACCTCTGCTGGGCCTAGCCCTGGTAACACCTCCTCACAGCTGATGAGCTCCCCTTTTGTTTGTATTTTCACGGTCAAACATGAGCAAAGGGCCCCAAACCAGGGATCAGATCAAGTTCTAGGGCAGGGACGAAGACTGATCAGAGAAGTGGCCCAGGACTCAGGACACAGGTAGGTGGATTTTGGTGTATCAAGTGCAGCCACTAGTATATTACTTAAGAAGAAATTTCCCAGAGCAAGGATTAGGAGTCAGTCAGAAAGGATCTGTATTGTGGGGAAGACCTGCCAAGATTAAGTTGTTTCTGTTTTGTGGGTTTTTTTTTTTTTTAAGTACTTTATTCAATAAATGCTTGTTGAGCAGCAAGTCTAATGAGATCTGATGGACATCAGAGGTGGTAGGGCATTTGCTGTTTTTGGCAACTCAGCATACATCCCCCTTTTTCTTGGTAATAGTATCTAATGTTTATTCTCATAGTCCATGTGCATCAAGCGAAGCTGATGCTACCCCTCTTGTGCTTTAGAAATGGGATATGTGGTTCCATCTTAATATAATAAATACCATCTGTCTCAGGCTGGGTTCTCTAGAAAAGCAAAACCAGTAAAGCATATAAATATAAAGAGATTTATATCAAGGAAATGAATCACGTGGTTGTAGAGGCTGGAATGTCCCAAATCCATAGGTCAGGCTGGAGGCTTTTCCTGTTTCACATAGCTGCAGGTGCTAGCGAACCCAAGATTGGCAAGTCAGACAGCAGGGCTCTTGCTCACAGGCTTCGAAGACCAAGGAATCCCAAGATCAGCAGGCATGAGCACAGGTAAGCCGCTAGCTCAAGTCCCAAGAACTGGAGGTCAGATGAACAGGAGCCAGCTGCAGGATCCAGAGTGAGCAAAAGCCCGTAAGCCTTGCCAGAGAGTCCACTTGCAGGCCACACTCCCAAGGAAACTCTCTTTCAACTGATTGGCTACTTATAGCAGATCCCATCATGGAGGTGATCATATTATATCAAATCTTATCACGGAAGTGATCACATCATCATATGACTGCCAAACTATATCATAACTGCCAAACCACTGAGAATCATGGCTGAGCCAAGCTGACACACAAACTTAATGATTACATTATCCCATTGTGACAGTAATTGAATCTGGGAGGGGCAAGTCCCAACCTGACTGAGCTCAGGACTTTGGTTCAGCAACTGGGAGAGAAGTGCTCTTATTCCTTTCATGTGAACAAGAAAGCATGTGGTTCCAGGAGCTTCTGACCGTCGTCTTGGAACCACAAGGGGAGAAGCCTGTCAGGAAGCAAAATTGAGAAACAGAGGGAAACTGAGTCCAGACCTCAACATTTCAGCAGCTGGATAAAACTTGGCCTGAAACTATGGACTGTTCAGTTACATGAGCAAATATATTTCCTTATTACCCAAATCCATCCATTTTACTTATAAAATGAAGATATTTAAAAGGATATATCAAGGTGTTCTTCTCTTAGCATTTCTATATAGATGACTTTCTCACACATCAGCCAGGGGATTACCAAAAAAACCTGTTGCCGACCAGTTGATTCCAACTCATATCGACCCTACAGAACAGAGAAGAACTGCCTTATAGGGTTTCCAAGGCTATAATCTTTACGAAAACAGACTGCCACATCTTTCTCCTGTGGAATGCTGGTGGGTCAGAACCACCAACCTTTCGATTAGCAACCAGGGCTCCACCAGGGAATTAGGGCTTCTAAAAAAGGAATTTAATGAGAAAGAAAAATAGTCAAGGTTCAGCTTTTAACTTGAGTGCTGAAAGGAGAACAAAGAGAAATAGTGGGAGTATACACACAGACTCTCCTATTGTGACTTTAACCTCCCAGGTAGAAATTCCAGTAAGGCTGGAGATAGACTAAGGGGGAAATTGAAAGCAGAGGGGGCTTGGATTTCACCTCCTGTTTGGAAATATGGGAGGAGAGAACCCTGAAGGTTGCCTCTGCATCAACATAGGATGACTAATGCAACTATATAGGACAAATTAGAATTGCCCATAGGGTTTCCAAGGCTGTAATCTATACAGAAGCAGACTGCCACATCTTTCTCCTGAGGGTTGGCTGGTGTGTTGGAACTGCCAACCTTTTGGTTAGCAGCTGCGCACTTAATCACTGCACCACCAGGGCTCTGTAACCACAAAACCAAAAAACCAAACCCATTGCCATGGAGTCGATTCCGACTCATAGTGACCCTAAGGACAGCGTCCGAGAGCCTCATATGGTTTCCAAGGAGTGGCTGGTGAATTTGAACCACTGACCTTCTGGTTAGCAGCCAAACTCCTAATCACTGAGCCACCAGAGCTCCAGTGAAGCGCAATTTCTTTATATATGATGATGAGGGTTTTTTCTTTGTTTGTTTTGTTTTTTTGAGGGAGGGGAGTATAGTGGAAAGGAATCAAAGTAGTCAAACCAGTTTGGTTGTTTTTACAAGCCCGAGAAATGGTCATACCCTAGATTCAGACCAAGTTGACATGGAGTGGTTGGGGCAATTGAATGACCATTACTCACTTCATTGCCCCTCCCCACTTGGGAACATTCTTTGAGTTTTCTACAGAAATAGCCAGATACTCTCAACTGGCAATTGCCTCACTCAGCAGCTCCTTCATAAGCACATTTATTAGACACTGTGCCTGGGACATTTTTTAAGTGTCCTAAGAATGGTGAGTCATTTAAAAGCAGCCCAGCTGCAATTGGGAGAGCACCAGCACTTGCTCCATAAAGATCTGGATTGTCTTTCTATATCAAAAGACATCCAAAAGTTCTATTATGTGGGATGCTCAGATGATCCCCAGCCCCTTTGTGAATAGAATGGTTATGAAATCTGCTTCCCAAAATGCCTGGCACCTTCTGTGTAGTCTGAACCCCATTCTTGGGTCTAAAACTGTCTTTGACCCCCTCTGCAAAGGGGCCAAGTGGGGACTGTCAGATGACTCTGGGAGACATCCCATCTTTTGAAAGTCTGAAATTTCTTTTACACACCCACGGGCTAGTTGAGGAGCTGAGGTGTTGTTAGGTGCTGTCAAGTGAGTTCCGACTCATAGTGACCCCACATACAACAGAACGAAACACTGCACCATCCTCACAATAGTTATGCTCGAGCCCATTGTTGCAGTCGCTGTGTCAATCCATCTCATTGAGGGTCTTCCTGTTTTTCGCTGACCCACTACTTTACCAAGCATGATGTTGTTCTCCAGGGACTGGTCCCTCCTGATAACATGTCCAAAGTATATGAGACATAGTCTCGCCATCTTTGCCTCTATGGAGCATTCTGGTTGTACTTATTCCAAGACAGATTTTTTGTTCATTCTTTTGACAGTCCATGGTATATTCAATATTCTTCGCCAACACCACAATTCAAAGGCGTCAATTCTTCTTCAGTCTTCCTATTCATCTTCCAGCTTTCAAATGCCTACAAGGCAATTGAAAACACCATGGCTTGGATCAGGTGCACCTTAGTCTTTAAAGTGACATCTTTGCTTTTCAACACCTTAAAAAGGTCTTTTGCAGCAGATTTGCCCAATGCAATGCGTTCTTTGATTTCTTGACTTCTGCTTCCATGCACTTTGGTTGTGGATCCAAGTAAAATGAAATCCTTGACAACTTCAATATTTTCTCCGTTTATCTTGATGTTGCTTATTGGTCCAGTTATGAGGATTTTTGTTTTCTTTATGTTTAGGTGTAATCCATACTGAAGGCTGTGGTCTTTGATCTTCATCGGTAAGTACTTCAAGTCCTCTTCACTTTCAGCAAGCAAGGTTGTGTCGTCTTCATAACGCAGGTTGTTATTGAGTTTTCCCCCAATCCTGATGCCCCATTCTTCTTCATATAATTCGGCTGCTTGTATTATTTGTTCAGCATACGGACTGAATAAGTATGGTGAAAGGATACAACCCTGATGCACACCTTTCCTGACTTTAAACCATGCAATATCCCCTTGTTCTGTTAGAGTGACTGCCTCTTGATCTCTGTACAGGTTCCTCATGAGCACAATTAAGTGTTCCGGAATTCCCATTCTTTGCAATGTTATCTATAATTTGTTATGATCCACACAGTCAAATGCTTTTGCATAGTCAATAAAACACAGGTAAACATCTTTCTGGTATTCTCTGCTTTCAGCCAGGATCTAGCTGACATCAGCAATGATATCCCTTGTTCCACGTCCTCTTCTGAATCCGGCTTGAATTTCTGGCAGTTCCCTGTCGATATACTGCTGCAGCTGCTTTTGAAGGACCTTCAGCAAAATTTTACTTGTGTGTGATATTAATGATATTGTTTGATAATTTCTGCATTCAGTTGGATCACCTTTCTTGGAAATAGGCATAAATATGGATCTCTTCCAGTCAGCTGGCCAGGTAGCTGTCTTCCAAATTTCTTGACATAGACCAGTGAACACTTCCAGAGCTGCATCCATTTGTTGAAACATCTCAGTTGGTATTCGCTCAATTCCTGGACCCTTGTTTTTCGCCAATGCCTTCAGCGCAGCTTGAACTTCTTCCTTCAGTACCACTGATTCCTGATCATATGCAGCCTCCTGAAATGGTTGATTGTTGACCAATTCTTTTTGGTATAGTGACTCTGTGTATTCCTTCTATTTTCTTTTGATGCTTCCTGCATTGTTTAATATTTTCCCTGTAGAATCCTTCAATATTGCAACTCAAGATATGAATTTTTTCTTCAGTTCTCTCAACTTGAGAAATGCTGAACGTGTTCTTCTTGTTTGGTTTTCTAACTTAAGTTCTTTGCATGTCATTATAACATTATACTTTGTTTTCTTGAGCGGCCCTTTGAAATCTGTTCACCTGTTTAACTTCACATTTCTTCCTTTTGCTTTAGCTACTTGACGTTCAAGACCAAGTTTCAGAGTCTCTTCTGACATCCATTTTGGTCTTTACTTTCTTTCCTGTCTGTTTAGTGACCTCTTGCTTTCTTCATGTATTACGTCCTTGATGTCTTTCCAGAACCGGTCTGGTCTTCAGTCATTAGTGTTCAATGCATCAAATCTATTCTTGAGATGATCCCTAAATTCAGGTTGGTGATACTCAGTATTGTACTTTGGCTCTCATGGACTTGTTCTAATTTTCTTCAGTTTCCACTTGAACTTGCATATGAGCAATTGATGGTCTGTTCTGCAGTTGCCCCCTTGCCTTGTTCTGACTGATGATATTGAGCTTTTCCATCGTCTCTTTCCACAGATGTAGTCGATTTGATTCCTTTGTATTCTGTCTGCAAAGTCCACGTGTATAGTTGCTGTTTATGTTGGTGAAAAAAGGCATTTGCAATGAAGAAGTCGTTGGTCTTGCAAAAGTCTATCATGTGATCTCCGGCGTCATTTCTATCGCCAAGGCCATATTTTCCAACTACTGATCCTTCTTCTTTGTTTCCAACTTTCACATTCCAATCACCAGTAATTATCAATGCATCCTGATTGCATGTTCGATCAATTTCAGACTGCAGAAGTAAAAGTCTTCAATTTCTTCGTCTTTGGCCTTAGTGGTTGGTGCGTAAATTTGAATAATAGTGGTATTAACTGGTCTTCCTTGTAGCCGTATGGATATTATCCTGCCACTGATAGCGTTGTACTGCAGGGTACATCTTGAAATGTACTTTCTGACGATGAATGCAATGCCATTCCTCTTCAAGTTGTCATTCCCGGCATAGTAGACCATATGATTGTCTGATTCAAAATGGCCAATACCAGTCCATTTCAGCTCACTAATGCCTAGGATATTGATGTTTATGTGTTCCATTTTATTTTTGATGATTTCCAATTTTCCTGGATTCATACTTGGTACATTCTATGCTCCTATGATTAAGGGATGTTTGCAGCTATTTCTTCTCATTTTGAGTCGTACCACATCAGCAAATGAGGGTCCTGAAAGCCTGACTCCATCCACATCATTAAAGTCAACTCTACTTTGAGGAGGCAGCTCTTCCCAAGTTGTATTTTGAGTACTTTCCAACCTGAGGGGCTCATCTTCCGGCACTATATCAGACAATGTTCCGCTGCTAGTCATAAGGTTTTTACTGGCCTATTCTTTTCAGAAGTAGACCGCCAGGTCCTTCTTCCTAGTCTGTCTTAGCCTGGAAGCTCAGCTGAAACCTGTCTGCCATGGGTGACACTGCTGGTATTTGAATACTGGTGGCATAGTTCCAGGATCATAGCAACACACAAGCCCCCACAGTACAACAAACTGACAGATGCGTGTGGGAACTGAGGTGTGGGTAGGGTTAAAGCTCCTGGTCCAAAAGGGCAGGGACTGGGAGTGGTAACCAGAACCCAGAGAGAACTGTAGAAGAGGGCCACAGGATTAGAATTACAGCTTTCTGATAAAGAGCTTAGCCACTGCTAACAGGGTTGCTGGCTCTCGGGTGAAGGGGAGGTCCTTGTCCTCTGATCTCCTGCAGGTGCCTTTTACTGATAGAAACCAACTGGAAGCCAGAGGACACTAGCTGCTGCCCATTAAAGTCAGCCCGGGGTCACAGAGCATGGTGGAAAGTGGATCTGGCAGGGCAAACAGAGGAAAACCAGCAGTTACCTTGTGTCTTGTCCCATAGCTAGCATCTCAGTTCAGTCTCACCCTTTCTTACCAGGCTAGAGTCATGGCCTTCCTGTCAGGTCTCTTACTCCATTGCTCTGCTGACCAGTTCTGTTTCCAAGAGACAATATTCATTAGGCCTGGGACTGGGGTACATAGACCCAAGTACAGGAACCAGCTCTGCAGTGTCAAGACCCTTCCCTCAAAGACTTCAGCAGTAAAATACCAGCTGAACTTGGGGATGCCTCAGGACCTTTCTGACACACTATTTAATGAGGTTGGTCACTGTAATGGATTGAACTGTGTCCCCTAAAAAAAGTCTGTCAGCTTAGCTAGGCCATGATTCCCAGTAGCGTGTGATTGTCCACCATTTTGTCATCTGATATGATTTTCCTATGTATTGTAAATCCTACTTCTATGATGTTAATGAGGTAAGATTAGAAGCAGTTATGTTAATGAAGCAGAACTCAATCTGAAAGATCAGGTTGTATCTTTTTTTTTATTGTACTTTAAGTGAAAGATTACAATTCAAGGCAGTTTCTCATACAAAAATTTATACATACATTGTTATGTGACTCTAGTTGCTCTCCCTATACTGTGACAGCACACTCCTCCTTCCCACCCCAGATTTCCTGTGTCCATTCAACCAGCTCCTAATCCTCTCTGCCTGCTCATCTCACCTCTGGACAAGAGCTGCCCGTTTAGTCTCATGTATCTACCTGAGCT
>NW_004444020.1:8444292-8464112 GCF_000243295.1 Trichechus manatus latirostris
TTGCTAAAATCTTCTATTAGTTCCAGTAGTTTTCTTGTGGATTCTTCGGGGTTTTCTGTGTATAAGATCATATCACCTGCAAATAGAGATACTTTGACTTCTTCCCTACCTATTTGGATGCCCTTTATTTCTTTTTCTAGCCTAATTGCTCTGGCTAGGACCTCCAGCACATTGTTGAATAAGAGTGGTGATAAAAGGCATCCTTGTCCGGTTCCCGTTCTCAAAGGGAATGCTTTCAAAGTCTCTCTATTTAGGATGATGTTGGCTGTTGGCTTTGTATAAATGCCCTTTATTATGTTGAGGAATTTCCCTTCTATTCCTATTTTGCTGAGAGTTTTTATCATGAATGGGTGTTGAACCTTGTCAAATGCCTTTTCTGCATCGATTGATAAGATCATGTGGTTCTTGTCTTTTGTTTTATTTATGTGAGGACTACATTGATTGTTTTTCTAACATTGAACCATCCCTGCATACTTGGTATAAATCCCACTCGATCATGGTGCATTATTTTTTTAATATATTGTTGAATTCATTGGCTAGAATTTTGTTGAGGATTTTTTGCATCAATGTTCATGATGGATATTGGTCTATAATTTTCTTGTTTTGTGATGTCTTTACCTGGTTTTGGTATCAGGTATTATGCTGGATTCATAGAATGAGTTTGGGAGTATTGCATCCTTCTCTATGCTCTGAAATACCTTTAGTAGTAGTGGTGTTAACTCTTCTCTGAAAATTTGGTAGAATTCTCCAGTGATACCGTCCAGGCCTGGGCTTTTTTTTTGTTGGGAGTTTTAAAATCACCTTTTCAATGTCTTCTTTTGTTAAAGGTTTATGTAGTTGTTCTACCTCTGTTTGTGTTAGTTTAGGTAGGTAGTGAGTTTTGAAACATTTGTCCATTTCCTCTAGGTTTTCAAATTTGTTAGAGTACAATATTTCATAGTATTCTGTTATATTCTTTTAATTTCAGTTGGGTCTGTTGTGATATCACCCATCTCATTTCTTATACAGGGCATTTCCTTCCTCTCCTGTTTTTATTTTGTCAGTTTGGCCAATGGTTTATCAATTTTGTTGATCTTTTCAAAGAACCAGCTTTTAGTCTTGTTAATGCTTTCCATTGTTTTACTATTCTCTATTTCATTTAATTCTGCTCTGATTCTTATTATTTCCTTTCTTCTGGTGCCTGAGGGCTTCTTTTGCTGCTCTCTTTCTAGTGTTCCAGTTCTAGGGTTAACGTTTTGATTTTGGCCCTTTCTTCTTTTTGGATGTTTTTATTACATTTGTTGCTATAAACTGACCTCTGAGCACTGCTTTTGCTGTGTCCCAAACGTTCTGGTAGGATGTGTTTTCATTCTCATTTGATTCTGTGAATTTCTTTATTCCATCCTTAATTTCTTCTATAACGCAGTAGTTTTTGAGCAAGGTGCTGTTCGGTTTCCGTGTGTTTGATTTTTTTCCTTGCTTTTTCTGTTGTTGATTTGTACTTTTATGAATTTACGTCCAGAAAAGATGCTTTGTAGTATTTGATGTTTTGGATTCTGTTAAGGCTTGCTTTATGGCCTACTATGTGGTCTCTTCTGGAGAATGTTCCATGTGGGTTGGAAACGAAAGTATACTTGGCTGCTGTTGGGTAGAGTGTTCGGTATATGTCTTTGAGATCAAGATTGTTGATTTTGGGATTTAGATCTTCTGTCTCTTTATTGAGCTTCTTTCTGGATGTTCTGTCCTTCACTGAAAGTGGTGTGTTGAAGTCTCCTTCTATTATTGTGGAGCTGTCTATCTCTCTTTTCAATGCTGTTAGAGTGTGCTTTATGGATTTTGGAGTGCTCTCATTGGGTGTGTAAATGTTTAGTATGGTTATGTCCTCCTGGTGTATTGACCCTTTAATTGTTACTTAGTGTCCTTCCTTATCCCTTGTGCTCGATTTTAAAGTCTATTTTGTCAGAGATTAATATTGCCATTCCTGCTCTTTTTTGAGCGTTATTTGCTTAATATATTTTTTTCCATCCTTTGAGCTTTAGTTTGTGTCTTTAAGTCTAAGGTGTGTCTCTTGTAGGCAGCAATAGACAGATTGTGCTTTTTAATCCATTCTCCTGGTCTCTGTCTCTCTATTGGTGCATTTAGTCCATTACATTCAGCATAATTACTGATGGTTATGAGTTTAGTGCTGTCATTTTCATGTCTGTGTGTTGTTGACGATTTCTTTGTTCCACTTAATTTTCTGTGCTGAGTCGTTTTTCTTTATGTATTTTCTTTTCATCTTTTTCTTTTTGTTGACTTTTTTTTCTTGTTTTTTATTTTGATGTGTAGGATTGTTAGTTTCCTTTGTGGTTACCTTAATATTTACCCCTATTTTTCTAAGTTTAAAGCAGTCTTTTATTTCTTTATATTGCCTTGACTTCCTTTCCATATGAAAACTCTGTGACTACATTTTTTAGTCCCTCCTTTTTTTTTAATGTTGTAATATTTTACATATTGACATCTCTGTTTCCCTATTTTTAGTGTTTTAGCTTTGATTTATTTTTGTGACTTCCCTATCTCGGTTGACATCTGGTTGCTCTGTCTTCTGTTCTAGTCTTGGGTTGTTATCTGATGTTATTGATTTCTAACCAGAGGAATCCCTTTAGTATTTCTTGTAAGTTTTGTTTGGTTTCTGGAAATTCTCTAAACTTCTATTTGTCTGGCAATGCCCTAATTTCGCCATCATATTTGAGAGACAGTTTTGCTAGATATATAATTCTTAGCTGACAATTGTTTTTATTCAAGGCTTTATATATATCATCCCGTTACCTTCTTGCATTGATGGTTTCTGCTGACTAGTCCGAGCTTAGTCTTATTGACTCTCCTTTGTAGGTGACTTCTCGTTTATCCCTAGCAGCTCTTAAAATTCTCTCTTTATCTTTGGTTTTGGCAACTTTGATTATAATATGTCTTGATGACTTTCTTTTGGGATCTACTTTATGTTGGGTTTGATGAGCATCTTGGATAGATATCTTGTCATCTTTCACAATATCAGAGAAGTTTTTCTGCCAACAAATCTTCAACAATTCTCTCTGTCTTTTCTGTTATCCCCACCTGTTTTGTTACTCCAATCACTCGTAGATTATTCCTCTTGATAGAGTCCCACATAATTCTTAGAGTTTATTTTTTAAAATTCTTTTATCTGATTTTCCCTCAAATAAATTGATGTGAAGTGCTTTATCTTCAGTCTGACTAATTCTGACTTCCATTGCCTCAATTCTGCTGCTATGACTTTCTGAGTTGTCTAATTCTGAAATTTTATTGTTAATCTTCTGGATTGCTGATTGCTGTCTCTCTATGGGTTCTTGCAGCCTGTTAAATTTGTCATTATGCTCTTGAATAACCTTCTTAAGATCCTCCATTGCTTTGTCTGTGTGTTCCTTGGCTTGTTCTGTGTTTTTACTGATCTCCTTCCTGATCTCTTAAAGAGTTCTATATGTTAATCTTTCGTATTCTGCCTCTGGTAATTACAAGAAATTCTCTTCCTCCAGAAAATTTCTTGATTCTTCATTTTGGGAGCTTGCTGAAGCCATCATGGCCTGCCTCTTTATATGATTTGATATTGTCTGTTGTCTCTGAGCCATCAATAAGTTATTACACTTATTTATGTTTGCTTACCTTGTCCTAGCTTCTTGTTTTGTTTTGTTTTGATATGCCCAAATAGGCTGCTCGTGTGAGCTAATTTGATTTTTGGTGTCTCTGAAGCTCTAACGTCCTGACATTAGGTGGTTGGAGCTGTTACTAGGTATGTGAGCCCAGGAGTCAGTTTACTTTTCTTGTATGAATTCAGCTCAGGTGTCCAGGTAGTTGGTCACCAAGTGTGTGGTGTAGGCTCTCACCTACAGTCCTAGACAGGCATGGGTGATTGGTGTAGGCACAGGTCTCTGGCTGCAGTAGGGGGTCATACTCTGAGCAAGGTAGGGGACTGATGGCTGCCCCTGAGTGTCTTGGAGGAAAGCATGTCTCTGTTCCCTAGAGCACATTGGTGGGTGGGTTTTGTAGCCAGACTATGAGCACCCAATGCTGTTGGCTGTAAGGACTGGGAGGCACCACTTATTCTTGGACCCCTGTCCCTGGTGGCTAGGTGGTGTGGGTGGTGCCTCCAGTCATCAAGCCCCTGATGTGGGTAGGTGAGGACCTTGCTTAATGGGCAGAGCAGTGCCAAATGTCACAAGCATGCCACTTCACCATAAAGTTGATACAATTGAAGTTAGGCTTCAGATATATATCCTGTTGTACTGTGGTAACGAGGGCCTATGCTGTTGAAATGGGCCCACACAGGTCTATGCAGGGGTGAAAGGCATTCAAAGTCTGTGGAATGCTTATGTCTGTGCCTAGGCAAAGGAGCTGTGTCTACCCTGAGTTCCTGGCTTAGGGGAGCCAGCAGATTATTTTTTTCCTGTTTGTTAATTTTCCCTCTCCAAGGCCAGGAGAATGGCTTAGGGCGTGTGATGGGTCCCACTTCTGGCCCAGGGGACTCAACAGTCACTAAAGCTGGCCCAGGACCCGGTGCAGAGTGGGGAATGGGCAGGTAAATGGGAGAGAGGTTTTTCCCAAAGCGGGTGTTTTTTGATCCAGGCAGTAGGTCAGACACATGTACTTATCTTTTGCCGACTGAGCATCGGTATTCACTGGTTCCGGCAGCATGAATAGACTCTGCTGCTTGGTCTCTCCAGATGTGGAAAACACCTCCCGAGGGCCACTGCTTGCCTCACCAAGCACGTCAGCCTATGTGGCCTGAAGGGCGCCAGCTCCCGCTGGGTCAGGTCTAGTAGCTCCTTGCTGCTTCCGAATCATCTCTGCCTCCCCCTGCCACTCAGTCTGATTCCTCACCTTTGCCTTTGATGTTCAGGGCTCCTAGATTGTCATATATAATCGATTCACTTGGTGTGTTTTTTTTTTCTTCAGGTCTTTGTTGTAAGAGGGACCACAGGAAGCATCTGCCTACTCTGCCATCTTGGCCCTGCCTCTAGGTTGTATCTTGAGTCAATCTCTTTTTAGATATAAAAGAGAGACATGAGCAGAGAGAGGGGGACTTCATTATCACTAAGCAAGAATAGCCAGGAGTATGCGTCCTTTGGACCTGGAGTCCTGTGCTGAAAAGTCCTAGACTAGGGGAAGATTGATGACAAGGACTTTCCCCCAGAGCCAACAGAGAGAGAAAGCCCTCCCCTAGGTCTGGCACCCTGAATCGTGAGAGAATAAATTTCTGTTTGTTATAAAGCCATCCACTTGTGGTATTTCTGTTATAGCAGCACTAAATAACTAAGCCCCACAGGTCTGTCAGTTTGTCGTACTTGTTCAAACAGAATGAGGAGATATCGTGTGGTCTGAAGTCAGGAAAGGCGTATGTCAGGGTTGTATCCTTTCACCATGCTTATTCAATCTGTATGCTGAACATATAATCTGAGAAGATAGACTATATGAAGAAGAACACAGCATCAGGATTTGAGGAAGACTCATTAAAACCTGCGCTATGCAGATGACACAAGCTTGCTTGCTGAAAGTGAAGAGGACTTGAATCACTTACTGATGAAGATCAAAGACTACATACAGCCTTAAGGATGGATTGCACCTCAGTTTAAAGAAAACAAAAATCCTCACAACTGGATCAATAAGCAACATCATGATAAACAGAGAAAAGATTGAAGTTGTCAAGGATTTCATTTTACTTGGATCCGCAATCAACACCCACGGAAGCAGCAGTCAAGAAATCAGACGACACGTTTGCATTGGGCAAATCTGCTACAAAAGACCACTTTAAAGTGTTAAAAAGTTGTCACTTTAAGGACTAACATGAACCTGACCCAAGCCATGGTGTTTTCAATTGCCTCATACGCATGCAAAAGCCAGACAATTAATACGGAAGACCAAAGAAGAATTGACACCTTTGAATTATGGTGTTGGTGAAGAATATTGAGTATACCATGGACTGCCAAAAGAACGAGCAAATCTGTCTTGGAAGAAGTACACCCAGAACGCTCCTTAGAAGCGAGGATGGTGAGACTTGTCTCATACTTTGAACATGTTATCAGGAGGGACCACTCCCTGGAGAAAGACATCATGCTTGGTAAAGGAGAGGGTCAGCGAAAAATGGAAGACCCTCAATGAGATGGATTGACACAGTGGTTGCAACAATGGGCTCAAACATAACAACTATAGTGAGGATGACGCAGACCCGGCAGTGTTTCGTTCTGCTGTACCTATGCTGTTAGGTGACTCCACAGCACCTAATAACAACAACAAAGATAAGTAAGACAGTCACATTTTAAAATGCTAGGGAATCACTTGAGACTTTTAAACGCAAACAGTGGAGTGGAAGGAACGGAGGCTGTCTCCCCACCCCCCTCCAGAGAACCAGGTTGCCAAGGCTCACAGATTGCTTCAAAGCGGCTCCCTCCAAGGGAGAAGGCTAAAACTGCTCCGGAAAGGCAGTTTCCCCGCACGTGAGACCTTCTTACTGCGCAACAGGAAAAGCGCCTCAGCCCAGGCACAAATCCTGGGCGCTCCCTCATGGTTCTTGACGCCGGCAATGGTCTGGGGCGCAGCGGAGAGCGCAGGCGCAGTGTCCACGCCGGTGCGCCCCTCTCCCTCCCGCCCCTCCTGGCGGCCGCTGCTGCTTTGGCAGCGAATCCCCGGCGGAAGACCCGGCGCGCCTTCCTCGCGGCAACACACAGGTAACCGAGCCCTGGGAGTCGTTTGGCAGCGGTGTTCTGGGGCCGTGACCCTGCCTACCCGGTCTACCCCGTCGGGAAGGAGTGGGAGCGGACCTGAACCCCACTCACCCGCTTTTAGCCGCGGCACCTAATGGACCCACCACCACCGGTTGCGGTGGAGTCATTCCGACTCATAGCGACCCTATAGGACAGGGTAGAATTGCGCCATAGGGTTTCCAAGGCTGTGATCTTTAGGCAGGCAAACAGATTGCCACATCTTTCTCATGTGGAGTGGCTGGTAGGTTCGAACTGCCGACCTTTCGGTTAGCAGCCGAGCGCCTAATCACTGCGCCACCAGGGCTCACGGACAGAGCCCCTCTTTTTGGGTAGGGGCTGGGCCGAGGGCAAAGCGCCCCCCCCCCCTTTACAGACCTCTGCCTTGGGCTCTGCAAGACGCTGTAAGGCCGCGCGGGGGGCCCACAGCTTTTCTGCATTGCGCTCTTGGAGAACCGGGACTTGGGGTCGGCAGGGTCATCATCAGCTACGGTCCCTGCATCCCTGTTTTCTGCCCTATCACCTGCATGGGTCCCTCCTAACACCCATGATGAAGTTCAGAGGCTATTGCTTTCCTCTTGCACAGTTCACCCGAACATGGGTGAGCTTCTGTGGTGTCATGGGTCAATTTCAAATACCAACTTTAAAAAATGCTGGATGGTTTTCCAAATATGGCCAAGAATTTGTATTTTCCGTTACTTTCATCTCATGTCCGTGACTCTTGAACGTCAGTCTATATGGGTGGAGATTTTCGTGGTAAACGGTTTGGAGAAATCTTTCCCCCACGAGAGGTGACGGCAAGGAGCAATGGAAAGACCAAGTCTAGTGAGTGGAGGCGCAAGACAAGCGCGCTCAGCCTTCTCCAGCCACAGGGAGGAAAACGGAATCCTCTCTGACTGCTGTAGAATGCCTGCGCCACGCTCGCCTGCCCGTTTGTCCTTATTTGAGAAGACAGAGGAAGAAAAGGCAGCAGGGGCCAGCAGGAAGGACCCTCGTGTTGGGGCTGGAGGGGGCATTGCCTGCGTGGACCCGCATCTCGGTCCAGGTTTTCACCCGGCTGGGAGGGGCAGGAGTGGAAGCCTGCGTCCGAATGACGATTGAGGGTCCCAAGACAGTGACTCACAAGGAGGAGAGGGCTGGGGGAGGCTTAGGGTGGGGGCGGGGAGACCTTGGCTGGCAATTTGGCCAGAAAAGGCTTTGATCAGGGTTGCCTGTGTCCTTGGTGCTGAAGTCCGTCGCCAGCCTGTGTCAGTTGACTTCCTGGGCCACGGCCTGCCTTGCCCTTCTACTCAGCACCTTTGCCAGAAATAACCCATCTCCAAGGCAGATAGCCAGAGTGGAGCCTGCCAGGCACTGATATCTTTTGCAGACGGGTTGATGCTGGTTTCCTGAAGATAAAATTAAGGCAGTGATAGGGCAAATGTGGCTCATCTTAGGGGTGCAGATAAAGCATTTGAACATTAATTTGCATTACAGGTTTGATTACCTACATGTAAGCACACACTGTATGCATAAAAACGAACTCTCACATAGACACATGTAGAATACATGTATGTGTATATGTACATAACATAACACACATGTAAATATACTCATCTCTTTTCAAAGCTGTCACAGTCTACAAGTCACACATTTTCCAGAGTGTTTTGTGATCCATCTCAGTGTTTTGACACCTCTAGCATTTCTGAACTCTATACAACCATTAATTTTCATACTAATCTGTTTCAAAAGCACATTTGTGCATTGGAGTGTTTGGTATTTTGTTGAGCAACTAAGTATACATACTTTGATTCTAGAACAAAGCTATTCTAGAAAGATGTAAAGATGATATTGATACAAAAAAGTTCCTAAAGTAAATTTAAACAAAAAGGATTAATATAGAACAATATCTAGGAAAAATCTCACAGAAATTTATAATCTTAAAAAAATATGACTAAGACCTACAATGCTGGCAATTTCAAATATACTGTTGGTATATAGTTTCTGATGTTCTTAAAGATTACATTTGTATTTTTCAAAATATTGGTATCTATTATTTTTTTCTCATAAAATGCATACTCATTGCAAGAAACTCAGGTAATAGAGACATGCATAAAGCAAAAGAAAACCATTGTAAACACAGGTTTTCCTTTAAATGAACACGGATACATTTTAAACAGGACAGTCTTCTGTTGGTTACATTTTCACTTTTTAATGTATAATTAATGTTTTTCAAACCAATTCATATAACTAGGTCATCCTTTTTAAAGACTGGATAATAGTGCACTATGTGGATAGAACATAATTTATTTAAACAATCCCATAGTGATGGACTTTTATTTATTTATAATTTTCGCTATTCTGCAAGTAACATCTTTGAACAAATGTTGGCACACTTGTTTATTTTCTTAGAAAAGAATTTCTAGAAGTGAAATAGATGGTTTGAATGGTAAGAATGTTTTATTTTATTTTATTTTTATTGTTGTAGTTAATTGAAGTTTACATTTCAAGTTAGTCTCCCTTACAAAATTTTATACATACATTGTTATGTGACCCTAATTGCTCACCCCATTCTGTGACAGCACACTCCTCCTTTCCGCCCCTGATTCCCCATGTCCATTCAACTAGCTCCTAACCCTCTCTGCCTTCCCATCTCACCTCTGGACAGAAGCTGCCCCTTTGGTCTCTTGCGTCTGCTTGACTAAGAGGCACATTCTTCACAAGTATCACTTTATGTCCCACAGTCCAGTCCAATCCCTGGCTGAAGAGTTGACCTCGGAAATTGTTTTAGTTCTGGGGTGATAGAGAGTCCAGGGGGCCATGCTTTTCAGGGTTCCTCCAGTCTCAGTCAGACCATTAAGTCTGGTCTTCTTACTAGAATTTGAGTTCTGCACCCCATCTTTCTGCTGCTCCATCAGGGACTCTGTTGTGTTCCCTGTCAGGGAGGTCATTGGTGATAGCTGGGCACCATTTAGTTCTTCTGGTCTCAGGCTGATGAAGTCTCTGGTTTATATGGCCCTTTCTGTCTCTTGGGCTAATACTTTCCTTCTGTCTTTGGTGTTCTTCGTTCTCCCTTACTCCAGGTGGTTTGGACCAATTGATGCATCTTGCAAGCTTTTAAGACCCCAGATGCCACTCACCAAAGTAGGATGCAGAACATTTTCTTAATAAGCTTTGTTATGCCAATTGACCTAGATGTCCCCTGAAAGCATGGTCCCCAGACCCCTACCCTGCTGCTGTGTCTCTCAAAGTATTTGATTGTATTGAGGAAACTTCTTAGCTTTGGTTTAGTTCAGTTGTGCTGACTTCCCCTGTAGTGTGTGCTGTCCTTCCCTTCGCCTAAGATAATTCTTATCTACTATCTAGTTAGTAAATAACACTCACCCTCCTTCCTCACCCTCGTAACCATCAAAGAATGTTTTCTTCTGTGTTTAAACCTTTTCTTGACTTCTTATAATAGTGGTCTTATACAGTATTTGTCCTTCTGTGACTGACTGAATTCACTCAGTGTAATAAGTTCCAGCTTCCACCATGTTATACGATGTTTCACGACTTCATCGTTGTTCTTTATCATTGTGTAATATTCCACTGTGTGGCTATACCATCATTTGTTTATCCATTTGTCCGTTGATGGGCACCTAGGTTGTTTCCATCTTTTTGCTATTGTGAACAGTGCTGCAATGAACATGGGTGTGCATATATCTATTCGTGTGAAAATGTTTTATTTTTTGAAACCTTTATTTGTTCAATTATTATTTCCTGTCTCCTTGCTTGTCTATCTTATTTTCCTCTGTGTTCTCAGCATCTACAACAGTGCCAGGTATATGGGTGTTTAAGAAATATTTTTTGGAAGAATTCATATTTTCATAGTGTGCAACAGAAAATGTGTACTAATACATACCACTATGAACACTGAGTTAGAGTGTCAGTATCCCTACGCTCTCACCATTCTTTTAAAAGCATTTTCCAATTGGATAGTAAAAAAAGAATATAATTTTCTATATTTATTGGCCATATTTATTTCTTGTCATGTATTGCTAGCTCATATCCTTATTTTTCTATTGGAGTGCTTATTTTTTATATATTATTTATAAGAGCTCTTTGTACCCTAAAGACTGCTGTGTATTTTCCAATTTTCTTGATTTTTAGTTTTCAACTTCGTTTATGGTGTCTTATGCTGTATAGAAAATTTTGATTTTTATGTAGGCAAATCTATCTTTTCTTTGTAATTTCTGACATTTGTATCAGTCTTGCACTCCTCTATAATAAAAAACGTTCTGTAATATCTTACAGTTTTATAAAAAAAAGGTTACATTTTAAACTCTAGATTTATATCCTGTTTTCCTAAATTCAATTCATTACTAAATGTAAAAGTCTATTGAAGATTGCTTTGTAAAACTAATTTCTTTTCAACTCACATATACATAAGTGTATCCTCCGTGAGAAATAACAAATGTTACTCAGTTTAAACCCTTTAATGTGATGTATTTAATTTATAAATATGTAATGAAAGTTTTACTTAAAATGCTGTATTTTTCTCCTTAGTATTTTTTAACTGTTAGGATGCCATCTTTTTGAAAAGGAGTTATTTAGAATATTTATTGTAGATGAAAGAAAATATGGCAAAGTCCACTTTTTAGCCTAATTAGGAATTTGTATCGTTGAGATTCTGAAAAGGGAGCCACCCACCCATAAGAAAGTGTACACGTGAAATTGATCAAATGCCTTAAAAAAGGGGGGGAAAAAAACCCCTGTTTTTTGACAGCCATTATGCATCAAAATAATTTTACTTCCAGAAACAAAAGAATGGTTTTGGGTGTATCTTAGTCATTTAGTGCTGCTACAACAGAAATACCTCAAGTGGATCTCTTTAACAAGGAGAAGTTTATTTCCTCACAGTAAAGTAGGCTAACAGTCCAAATTCAGGACATCAGCTCCAGGGGAAGTCTTTCTCTCTCTGTTGGCCTTCTCATCAGTGTTCCTCCAGACTAAGAGCTTCTCTGTGCAGGGACCCCAGGTCCAAAGGATGCGCTCTGCTCCTGGCACTGCTTTCTTGGTGGTATGAGGTCCCCCGTCTCTCTGCTCACTTCTCGCTTTTATATCTCAAGAGATTTCCTCAGGACACAATCTTGTAGATGGAGTCCTGCCTAACTAACACAACTGCAACCCATCCTCCCTTATTAACATCATAGAGGCAAGATTTACAACATATAGGAAAATCACACAGTACCAGGAATCATGGCCCAGCCAAACTGATACACACATTTTTTTGGGGGACATAATTCAATCCATGACAGGGGGTATTGATTAACTATTTTTATATTATTCTCTTCCTGGAGTTTAAACACATTTTAGAATTGCCCAATGGGAATAATTTTTTATGGAGTATATTTAAAAACATAGCTAATTATAACAACTGGAAACAACACCAGATTAGTAAAAAAAAAAAAAAAACCCAAGTAATCCATTAACCACGTAATCCAGATAACCACAGATATTAGTTTGGAATAAATTCTTCCAGATTATTAAATGTATAAATAAATACTCCTTTCATTGAATCTAAGATGTTATCAATTGTAAGATTCATTTGGACTATAGAAATGTAAAAAATGTGCACCTTAAATTTGGTTTATCATAAACAGGACCATGATATATAACTCTTGATTATTTTTTCAAATAAGATATCATGGATATCTTCCCATTTGATATGTAAGTATTGAATTAATCAATACTCTACTTAAGTATATTTACATTATTTACAATTTTTGGATAATAAAAACAATCCTGTATTGAACATCCTTATATCTCTGTGTACTGGTGTTACTATTTCCATAGGATAAATTTCTTAAATGGAACTGATGAGTCAGGGAGAAAATACATTTTACATTTTGGTGTGTATTGGTTGATTGCCCCCCAAAAATCTTGTACCAGTTTGCTCCGTAACCAATAGTGCATGATGTTCTAGATTCTTCACACACTTACACTAGAGATAATCAACCTTTTTCATTTTGCTCACTTAAGAGGCAAAACAGGTATTTACTGTTTTTTAAATCTTTCTTTCTGTGACTTTCACAGAGATTGTAAATCTTTTCATATGTTTACTGTTCACTTGTATTTCTTCTTTTGTAAAGAAATGGTCTTTCCCCAATTTTCTTGAGTTTTTAAAATCCCATTTTAGATTAAAGATGTAGATTCTTTGTTGTGTTTTTTCTAGTTTGTCATTTTTAAGGCAACTTTTTTATGGTTTCTTCTTTTACACAGAGATTTAAATTTTCTTGAAATCAAATTTGTCTATCTATTCCTTTGTGATGTTTGACCTTGGTGCTACACTTAGAAAGATCTCCATGCCAGAATTATAAAATATTCTCTAGAGAGACAAAGAGCACAATTAAATTTATCATATTGTGTTTACACAGTCACCAATTCTGGTTCTAAACAAAATTGAATAGGCTTTGTCTCCTATTTGTGTTGTAGACCTGTAATCACTACCAGTCAGGGAGCCAGTAATTGCAAGTAGAGGGGCCCAAACTGAAGAGGGGCAACTATCACACTGGTAACACTGGTTTCATTTAATTAATAAGGCTGACACTTCTGTTTTAGCTATTAGAAATACATGAAAAAATATTTGGAGAGATTGGCAAGGAGATTGACAGATTAATAAGCCATAAATATTATTTTTTCTTACTTTCGTATAACTTGGAGTCTAATCAAAGACACAGACATAATGAAATCAAGAGAAGATGTATGGATGTAAATACATCCAATAATCAAGTATAAATTTGATTGGAGCTTATAAAGTTCTTTTTCAAAATATCTTAATTCAAATGGATGGCTGCATTCCCTCGTACCTTTTAATTTAGATAGCATTGCTTCCCACACTTCAGATCTCACAGCTGATCTCGGAGTTGTTGGACTATCTGGTAACATGACAGTTTGTGGTTATCACAATGAAGATTAGACCTTCACCAATTATTAGGTGCTTGAGGAGTCTTGGCCTCTTGGTGACTTGAGTATGAATATAATTTTCCAGTTTGGGATTGGAATTTGCTGGTGAGGAAAAAGGTGATGGCTATAGTCATATTTTTACCAGGTCCTCTTTTTTATTTTTTTTTTTTAAACACTTTTCAACATTTCATTGGTCATAGGAGCCTTGTTTTGTGTTCCTTCCTGAGGCCACCTTGCACCATGAATGAGATTCTTAATTAAACACGCTAATAAACTGCTATTCAGGATGTTTCAAGCCACTGTTCCTCTGGCATATTTTGATTGTAAAACTAGACAAAGTCCCCTCCCCCATCACCACTTAAGTTTTTTTTCCTGCCATTCTTCCCTGAGCAATAGATTCTCCAGGTAGCCAAAGTGTTACATTGACAGCCAATGTCTCTTGGCTACTAGCTTGGGTGCAAGAAGGAGAGTGATAATCAACTTTTGCTCTAGTGACTCTTCTTTATCACTTCTCATCCATCTACCTTCTGGTCTGGACCCAGGAAATACCCTTAAACTTGGTAAGGAAATGTCAGAGATGAGCTGAGGTCGCAGAGCTTTTTTCTCTTTTTGGACTAAATCTTTATTTTCCCTACAAATGTTAATACACTTACGTAATTTTAAAGTTTTGGTACTTATATAACTTAATACACATTAAATTTTTTATCCACTCTAGGTTCTCTTATAGTCATTGCTGAATTAGAATTACCTGTGATCAGTGGGCACATGTAATACTTTATCCACACTTGACATTATTTCATAGCTATAAGAATATGTGAACTTAGTCCACGTGCCTGTCATCGTTACTAAAGTTTGTTTAATCATCCCTGACTCTATCAGAATCACTTGCTCTATATCTTTCTTTTTATTTAAAACTCCAAAGAAGCAATAACTTTACTTAGCTCTGTGGAAGGAAAGGAGAAATATTAGGTAATCTAATTTCTCATTTATTTTGCCATTGTCTGCTGTGTAGCTCTGGCTGAGCCACTGTTCTAAATGGGAGTGAGAATCCCAAAGGTGAATGAGGCTGCTGAGGATGGTGGTGGATCACAGCCAGAGACTCACATTACTTCTTGGATTCCCTCAATTTAAAGTTCAAAGATAGGAGATAGAGTTTGGTTGCAGAATTGGGGCAACCAAAGCTCTGCACCACAACTAACCATCTAAAATTGGAGGTCTGTGGTTAACAGGGTGACTTTCTCCAAAGCAGGCCAGCTATACCAGAGGACTCATTCATTCTCCAAACATTTGTTGAGTCTGGTACTTGCTAGGACATGTGGATACCAAGTACAAGACAAAGATGTAATCTCTGCTTGGAGAGGTAACACTTTATCAGGGCCTAGGGTTACATACAAGGTCCCTGGGTGTCGCAAGTAGTTTACCATCAGCTGCTAACCTAAAACTTGGCAGTTTATAAAGACAATATTCTACTTCTTAGTTTGATAGTTAGCATCTGGGGTCTTAAAAGCTGGCAGGCAGCCATCTAAGATACAACTATTGGCCTCTAGTCATCCAGAACCCAAGAAATGGAAAGAAACCAAAGACTCAAAGAAGAAACTAGTTTACAGAACTAAGAGTCTATACAAACAATGGCCTTACCTACCTTGAGATCAGAAGAACTAGATGGTGCCTGGCTACCACTACCAACCATTCTGACCAGGGACTCAACAGATGGTCCTGGATAGAATGGAAGAAAAATGTAGAACAAAACTCAAATTCCTAAAAAAAAAAAGGCCAGATTACTGGACCAGTAGAGACCAGATGGACCCTCGAGATTATCACCCCAGGATACCCTTTAAACTTGAAACTTGAATCACTCCCAGAAGTCACCTTTCAGCCAAATGACAGATTGGTCCATAAAATAAATATCACCCATGAGTACTGTGCTTCTCTAAATAATCATCTAAAGGAAACCAAACAGTAAACATTTACCCCAAACCAACGTCATGAACAATATGTATAGAAATTGTTAAATGACAACCTAATTTGCTGTGTAAACTTTCACCAAATATACAATAAAACATCAAAAAAAAAAAAAGTTGGTGGTTTGAACCCACCCAGCATGCTACAGAAGAAAGGCCTGGCGATCTGCTTCCATTAAAATTACAGCCAAGAAGACCCTATGGAGCAGTTCTACTCTGTAATACTTGGAATCCCCCCCAGTCAGACTCGATGGCAGTGTTTTTTTTTTTTCTTCAGTGTTACATACATAACTCACAGTCATACAATGTGTCGAGAAACTGTAACAGAGGTTTGCAGAGAAGTGTTTCCAGAACCCAGAGGAGACACAGGTTGTTCAGTGAGAGACTTCTCTAAGTAGATCACCAGGAAGGTTGCCAAAAACTGCTTTGTTGAGTAGTAAGTAGCTGATGGCCTCAAGTTGTAAACTAATGTGCTGGAAGATGACAGCCAGGGTTTGAAAACTGGCTGCAGTACTTTGCACCTTCATATGCTTAGGCAGGTCTCTGGGTGGCACAGATGGTTTGTGCTTTATTATTAGTCTAAAGATTGGTGGTTTGAACCCACCCAGTGTTACCGTGGAAGAAAGTCCTGATGATCTGCTTCTATAAAGATCATAGCTAAGAAAACCCTATGGAGCTGTTCTACTCTGACAGACATGGAGTTGCCATGAGTTGGAATCAACCTGATGGCAATAATTTTTTTTTTAGGCTTGGGCAAGTCACTTAACTTTGATGAGCTTTACTGGGTTATTTTGGAAGAAAAAGGAGGACCAACAGAAGTGCCTACCATGTTGGGACTGTTGTGGGATTAAGTGAGATAATACATGTAAACCAGTTTAAACCTGGTGCATTGTTGTTTAGTCTACTTTCTTGTCCCTCTGTAGAGTTGCATGTATACCATTGTCAAAATCTCTCAAGGGTAAAAGACTATGTTATAAACTCTGTCTCTTCTGAGTCTGTGTGATAACTGTCCTAATCTGGGAGGTCCTCTTTTTTTTTTTTTTTTAACCAATTCAAAATGAGTATAGTCTGGAATTGTCATTACCTTTGCTGATGTTAGAGCAAATCCATGTTTACTTTTATAATTTCCCTCCTATAACATGCATAGCACTTGTTTTATCTGTTTTATGGCACTTGTTACCACATATCTTTTTTCTCCCAGTAACAAGTAAATTCCTTAAGAGAAGGCTAGTGCCTTCTCAATCTTACCTCTTATAATGTCTCAACACAGTGACTTCCACATCATAGGCATTCAGTAAATATTGGCTGAATGAAAGAATAAATAAATATGTGAATACATGAAGCTGCCGGGATAACTGGTGTGATCTCAGGCTGCCATCATAGAAATTAGAATCCCATGGATGGAGAAGGGCATAGAAACTGGCATGTGTTCAAAGAAGAGTGGTTAAGATGGTGAGAAGACTGAAAACCATGATTATACATGGAATAGCTGACAAAAGAGGGGATGTTCAATTTGGAAAAGAGAAAACTTACGGTGGGAGACCTGGGATGGAAGAGTAGGAAATAGTAGTTCCTAATATTGAAATCTTTTCAGGTGGCAGAAGAAATCAGTTTGTGACCACAGAGGATATATGTTGAAACAGCCTCCGGAAATCACATGGAGAAAGATTTTGACTCAATGCTAAAAATAAGTTCCTGATAGAATGATTCCTAACTGGCTGCTTTGAGAAGTGTTTGGTTCCCTGATATTTTAAGTGTTCAAATCAGAGACTGTACTATTTATTGGGGGATGCTGTAGAAAATATACTTACTTGCAAAAGAATTGGAGTAGATGAGCCCCAAAGTCTTTTTCAACTCTCATTGTCTAAAATTCTATGTATATTATTACAGTATCGTATATTGTTACCCTATATTAGATACAGACATTTCATACACTTCATATGTTGTATACATTATACAACAATATGTAATGTATGAAATGTACAGTGTGCCCATGTGTCAGAAATCTGTTCATATTTTAGATTTTGTATTCTGCTTATCACTACATTTGCCTAAATTAATGATGAGTGAAAATGGCTTTTTAAAATATCTTAATTATTTAAAAAGTATTTCTAACATGCCTTTTGCTTGGGGACACCGGTTTATATAATATTCATCTACATGAACACTATGTCCTTAAATTAAAATAAACAAGTTTAAATTGTTGTTTGCATCTCAAAATACAAATAGACACTACTTCAATGTCTAACTTAAAACTAAAAGAGAAAACAAATAAGTGAGTCAGAGTCAGTCTGGCCTGATTCAGATGAATTGTGTTTTAAGGTTCAGGATTTCATCACAGCTACCACCATCATTAGGAGCCCTGGTGATGCAAAGGTCAGCAGTTAGAACCCACCAGCTGCTCCATGGGAGAAAAGACTTGGCTATCTGCTCCTGTAAAATTTACAGCCTAGGAAGCCCTATGGTGCAGTTCTACTTTGTCCTATAGGGTCACTATGAGTTGGAATCAACTCAATGGCACATAATAACATCATTGTCACCATTACCATAATAGCTAACATTTATTGAGCATTTACTATATGCCTAGCTTTGTTCTATCTCACATGATTAACTCGTACTTCTCCCAGCAATCCAATGAGGTAGTTATCCCTATTTTTTTTTAACTTTTTATTTTGAAAAATTTCAAACTTATAGGAAAGTTGAAAATATAGTACAACAAACTCCTAGGTTGAGGATAACTCCTGTATATCCCTCACTGGAGTTCTCTGTTAATATTTTACATTTGCTTCGTCATGCATTCATACTCATTCTCTCTGTATCTCTCGCTCTCTCTTTTCTGAACCAATTGAACTAAGTTGCATATGTTAGTTCAATTGTGTTGCTTAAGTGTTTTCCTAAAAGGCAAGGACAATTTCCTACATAACCGTAGTAATTAGGAATATAACATTGATATAATTTTACCATCTAATCCACAGATTTCATTAAGATTTTGCCATTTGTTTTTCTTCTTTGGAAAAATATTTGTTACTTCTCGTCCCGGATACTGTATAGGATCATGAGTTGCTTTTAGTTGACATGTCTCCTGAGTCTTTAATTCGTGACAATTCCTTGTCTTTAGAGACCTTGACATTTCTGAAGAATTCAGGTCATTTATTTATTTTTTATTTTATTGTTGTATTTTAAGTGAAAGTTTACAATTCATGTCAGTCTCTCATACAAAAATTTATATATACATCGTTATGTGACCCTAATTGCTCTCCCTATACTGTGACAGCACGTTCCTCCTTTCCACCCTGGATTTCCCATGTCCATTCAACCAGCTCCTAACCTTCTCTGCCTTCTCATCTCACCTCCAAACAGGAGCTGCCCATTTAGTCTCATGTATCTACTTGAGCTAAGAATCACACTCTTCACAAGTATCATTTTATGTCCCATAGTCCAGTCTAATCTTTGACTGAAGAGCTGGCCTCGGGAATGGTTTTAGTGCTGGGCTGACAGAGAATCCGGAGGCCATGCTTTCTGGGGTTCCTCCAGTCTCAGTAAGAATGTTAAGTCTGGTATTTTTACTGGAATTTGAGTTCTGCACCCCACTATTCCCCTGCTCCATCAGGGACTCTCTGTTGTGTTCCCTGTCAGGGAGGTCATTGGTGGTAGCCAAGCACCATCTAGTACTTCTGGTCTCAGGCTGATGCAGTCTCTGGTTTATATGGCCCATTCTGTCTCTTGGGCTAATACTTTCCTTGTGACTTTGGTGTTCTTCATTCTCCTCTACTCCAGGTGGCTGGGACCAATTGATACATCTTTGATGGCAGCTTGCTAGCTTTTAAGACCCCAGACAGCACTCACCAAAGTAGGATGCAGGACATTTTCTTTTCTTTTTTTTTTTTTTTTTATTGTTGTAATTAAATGAAGTTTACATTTCAAGTTAGTCTCCCATACAAAATTTTTTTTTACGTACATTGTTATGAGACCCCAACTGCTCACCCTATTCTGCGACAGCACACTTCTCCCCTCTGCCCCTGATTCCCCATGAACATTCAACCAGGTCCTAACTCTCTCTGCCTTCCCATCTCACTTCTGGACAGAAGCTGCCCTTTGGTCTCTTGTATCTACTTGACTAAGAGGCACATTCTTCACAAGTATCACTTTATGTCCCACAGTCCAGTCCAATCCCTGGCTGAAGAGTTGACCTCGGAAATTGTTTTAG
>NW_004444020.1:8464212-8474596 GCF_000243295.1 Trichechus manatus latirostris
ATAGTATTCTGTTATGATTCTTTTAATTTCAGTTGGGTCTGTTGTGATATCACCCGTCTCATTTCTTATACGGGTTATCTGCTTCCTCTCCTGTTTTTCTTTTGTCAGTTTGGCCAATGGTTTACCGATTTTGTTGATCTTTTCAAAGAACCAGCTTTTGGTCTTGTTAACTCTTTCAGCTGTGTTTCTACTCTCTATTTCATTTAATTCTGCTCTAATTTTTATTATTTCCTTTCTTCTGGATCCCGAGGGCTTCTTCTGCTGCTCTCTTTTTACTTGTTCGTGTTGTAGGGTTAATGTTTTGATTTTGGCCCTTTCTTCTTTTTGGATGTGTGCATTTATTACTATAAGCTTACCTCTGAGCGCTGCTTTTGCTGTGTCCCAAAGGTTCTGGTAGGATGTGTTTTCATTCTCGTTTGATTCTATGAATTTCTTTATTCCATCGTTAATTTCTTCTATAACCCAGTAGTTTTTGAGCAAGGTGCTGTTCAGTTTCCATGTGTCTGATTTTTTTTCCTTGCTTTTTCTGTTGTTGATTTCTACTTTTATGGCTTTATGGTCAGAAAAGATGCTTTGTAATATTTGGATGCTTTGGATTCTGTTAGGACTTGCTTTATGGCCTAATATGTGGTCTATTCTGTAGAGTGTCCCATGTGCGTTGGAAAGTATACTTGGCTGCTGTTGGGTGGGGTGTTCAGTATATGTCTACGGGATCAGGTTGGTTGATCATAGCATTTAGATCTTCCATGTCTTAATTGAGCTTCTTTCTGGATGTTCTATCCTTCACTGAAAGTGGTGTGTTAAATTCTCCTACTATTTTTGTGGAGCTGTCTATCTCTCTTTTCAGTGCTCTTACAGTTTATGTATTTTGGAGCCCTGTCATTGGGTGTGAAAATATTTATTATAGTTACATCCTCCTGATGTATTGACCCTTTAATCATTATATAGTGTCCTTCCTTATCCTTTGTGGTGGATTTTACTATAAAGTCTATTTTGTCAGAGATTAATATCACCACTCCTGCTCTTTTTTAGGTGTTGTTTGCTTGATACATTTTTATCTATCCTTTGAGCTTTAGTCTGTTAGTGTCTTTAAGTCTAAGGTTTGTCTCTTGTAGGCAGCATATAGACGGATCATGTTTTTTTATCCATTCTGCCACTCTCTGTCTTTTTATTGGTGCATTTAGTCCATTTACATTCAGAGTAATTATTGATAGGTATGAATTTACTGCTGTCATTTTGATGTCTTTTTTTGTGTGTTGTTGATAGTTTCTTTGTTCCATTTAAATTTTCTGTGCTGAGTTGTTTTTCTTTATGTATTTTCTTTTCATCTTTTTCATTGTTGTTGATTTTGTATTTGCTGAGTCTTTATATTTTTCTTGTTTTTTATTTTGATGTGTAGGATTTTTAGTTTCCTTTGTGGTTATCAGGCCATTTATTTTGTAGACTATACCTAAATTTGGGTTTGTTTTATGTTTCTTTATGATTATATTCAAGTTATGCATTTATGTCTGGAATATGATAGGAGTGATATTGCATTTTTCTCACAATAGCATGTTAAGAAGCACTCAGTATTGATTTTTGCTGGTGATGCTAACTTTGATCACTTGATTAACGTGCTGTCTGTCAAGTTTCCCCACAGTAAAGCTTTTATTTTTCCCTTTATAATTAATAAGTTTTTGTAGGTGATACTTTGAGACTGTGTAAGCATCTTGTTCTTCAACAAATTTTCACTTACTTATTTTGTGATGATTCTTGCCTCAATAAATTATTACTATAATGATTGCCAAATGATGATTTTCCTAATTCCAACTTTTACATTACGTTTACTAGTTGGTATTTTTTTGTAAGGCAGATTTTTTTCTTGTCCTTTATTATTTGTTTGTTTATTTACATCAATATGAACTTGTGATTTCTATTTTGTTCAATGAATTATATAACCCATTATTGTCATTATTGATTTTGATGCTGAAACTGTCCCCAATTTAGACACGGGGATCCCCTTCAAGCTGGTTCCTATGTCCTTTTGAAGGGCATCTATATCATTCCTGAAGCACTTCCTGGTGCAAGAAAATGTTTCAGATTCATCTTGTACTTTTATTGTCCCAGCCATTTCAGTCATTTCAACAGCTATTTCTCCAAGGAACCCTGGTTCCTTTTAAAGGGGAATGCATTTTTAGAACCAAAATCTTGGTGCTAGGTGTGGTCATTGCTACTGAGGTGTCATTGCTTTTAGGTCATTTCAGCAGACAGAACTAGAAAATACACAAACGCATACACCTATATCTATTTTTTATATTTATCTATCTATATTAAAACTGATGAGTTTACTTCAGTATCTCTAACTCCACTCTAACCCCACAAGGTTTATTTTAGTCTTCACCCTTTTCATATCTGTAACTTCCTTCTCTAATGATAAGAAATTTGGCTATCTTTATCCTCAATATATTTAGCTATTTGCTCATTCTCCCTGTATGTAACCAATCTCCCGGCCTCATAGGCTACCTCCTTAGTACCAGCTTCTCCTCAGACTCAGTCCCTCTGGCCCCACCAGCCTGTTAGCCACATCAGCTGTTACTACCCCCTCATGGCCTTAAATTACACAGCAAGGAAGTGGTGGGACAGGAATTCAAACCTCAAAGCTACTAATTATTTGATAGAGAACCCATTATTGGGGTTTGAAGCCCAAGGGTTTCTACTTTTGAAACTGCTCCTATGAAGATGCTTATGGAAAAGGGGCTCTTGGACTAATGAGATGCAGATTTAACCAGACAGAGTAGCAGCCTCCAGGGATACACCTTCCAGGAGAAACTTGAAGGATCAAGGATAGAGGCAGCTAGATGCTGCCACCTGCCAAGAATCATAGTGAGGGGATTCTCCAAAACTGGTGATGTTCAGGGACCTGTCAACCAGCTCCCTAGTGCCACAAATATCTCACTACATTTATTATTATACCAAAAATACATTCTGTTAAGATGTAAACACATCACTGTGCTATATTTCTAAAGAGGGAAGTATTGCTTTTATTAGCAGTTTCTTAAATTGAAATTCTAGGAGATGGATGATGGTGTCTGCTGTTTTAGTGCTGACTTCATTTCCTGGTCCAGAAGATCAGGAATCTGTTCATGTTTTAGAGAACAGCATGAGGTCCATCTGTTCAGGTCAGCTTTTTCCTCATTAACATGAAGATTTATGAGGTGATAACTTATATAAGAAAAACCAATCATAATTATGTTATATTCTTTGTTTCCATTTGGAATTTACATTATATTTTTGCTAAATCATCAAAATATAGTTATACACATACACACACATTAAATTAATTCTTTCAATGATTATGATAAAGGCATCCTCAGCTTGTGTTTTTCTCCTCTGTTTTGGTTTGGGTACTAGACACCACCCGTTCAAATTCTCTGTGTATTATGGTCTGTTTATACACCATTTTCCTTCCAGCAGAAGGCACAGAAATACAAGAGCTACATTTGGCTTCCTGAGTGATTATTTTAGTCTGACTGAAATACAGAGAAATTACTTTTTTCCTTTGATGAAAGTAACTTGATTTTTTTCTGATTTTAAAGTAAATACATACTCAGGTAGAAAAAAGAGATAAAAAGAAGAAAGTACTGAATAATTGAATTACACTACCTACAGGTATAGATAGTGTATATAGGGTCTGTTGTACATAGGGTCTCTATGAGTCAGAACCGACTCAATGACATCTAACAACATCAACAGCACAGGTATAGATGTAAATTGTTTTACATAAATAGAATCACACCATGAATACTCTTTTATACCCTTCTTCTTACTCAACAACTTGAGATGAAGTTTTTTTTTAATGTCTATGTATATGCCTAAATGTGTGTGTCTCTCTCTATATGCATATTATATATTCATATATATACACATATACGTTATCCCTTTGAGTGTCTGCATAATATTGCATTAATGTTGTTATTTAACTTATCCTCCATGAGTAGATAACTAAGCTATTTCCAATTTTTCATTGTGTAAAGAAAGCCATAATGAATATCTTTGCATGCACATCTTTGTGGACTTTACTGGTGATCCCCTTAGGATATATTCCACAAAATGGTATTGCTGGCTTAAAGAGTACACACATTTTGAAATTTGATACATGTTGCTGGTAAAATCAACTCTTGGTGAGATGGATTCAACTATGCATGTCCTTCATATACAATGCCCCTGCTAATGACAGGACTTGGTAAAGTCTCTTTTCAATTGTGCAGTAGCATTTTATATATGTATGTGTTCTCCTATAGACATTGAAGAAGTGGAGTGATTTTAATAGATATAGGTATTCCATTTAACAAACCAGATGTTGCTCAGTTTCATTTAAAATTTGACTTATAGTTTGGTCTGAAGCAAGATGGTATTTGGTCACCGTTTGTTAATTGACTTATCGTCTGTGATTTTAATGAAATGTGGTATATGGAGAGAGGTAACTGAGTTGTAATTTCACTGAGTGGTATCTATAATGTGAAAAATCAGTTATGATTAAACCAAACCAAACTTGTAAAATTTTGAGCTAATTCGTTTGGCATTTCCATAAACCTTCACCCAAGAGGGATTTCACATTTGGCTTTCATGTGGATAAACAGCAGCTTGAGCAGGGCAAATGTGAGCAGGTGGTGTATGCAATGTTTGAGGGATTTGAAGGTAGAGTCTGTTCATCCTGGGGTGTTCCTTTTTCTGTTCAGGGACTGATGATGCATGTCCTTGGGCGTTGGCAGGCTTCTTTGAACTCAACTAGGCTATTTAATGTTCTCTCATGAGAGTTAGGTAAATGATAAGCAACCAAGAAGTACAACTTTAACAAGTATTTTGGAACAGCCCAATAATCTGTTTTACATTTAATTAGAATCTAATCAAATTAGTTATTTAACCACTTAGATACATTCAAAAAAGATAATGGAAATAAAAAAAGGGTCATTTTATTCCTGCCCGTCCGCCTTCTAGTAATGGCTCTCTGCCACCCTTAAAAAATTCACTGAGCACAGCTGAATTTAAAGGTGCTGATTCACTGCAAACTAATTCTGATTTTTTTTAAAGTGGTAGGTGATAAATATGTGTTCTTTGAGAATGGCATATTTTATGCAAATTGATAACTTCACCACTTCAGAGATTAGAAAGACTCTTTCCTAGAAGGGCAAATGTCCTGTTATAAATGGTGGAAGACTTACATTCGAGCAATTCCTTAGCTGCCAGAGGATACATTCATCACAGTGTGCCATGATGGATTTTAAAATGGCACAACGTAAATTGCTGTGCTCCAAATCAAGCATCATCACTTTCACACAAGCCAAGTCAACTTGCTTGTTTGAAAACTGCCACATAAGGCTTTTTTTTTATTGTTGTGCTTTAAGTGAAAGTTTACAATTCAAGTTAGTCTCTCATACAAAATTTATATATACATTGTTATGTGACCCTAGTTGCTCTCCCTATACTATGACAGCAAACTCCTCCTTTCCACCCCAGATTTCCTGTGTCCATTCAACCAGCTCCTGACCCTCTCTGCCTTATCATCTGGTCTCTGGACAGGAGCTGCCCATTTAGTCTCATGTATCTACTTGAGCTAAGAAGCACACTCTTCATGAGTATCATTTTATGTCCCATAGTCCAGTCTAATCTTTGTCTGAAGAGTTGGCCTTGGGAATGTTTTTAGTTTTAGGCTAACAGAAAGTCTGGGGGCCATATCTTCCAGGGTCCTTCCAGTCTCAGTCAAACCATTAAGTCTGGTCTTTTTACTAGAATTTGAGTTCTGCACCCCACTTTTCTCCTGCTCTGTCAGGGACTCTCTGTTGTGTTCCCTGTCAGGGCGGTCATTGGTGGTAGCCGGGCACTATCTAGTTCTTTCGGCCTCAGGCTGATGAAGTCTCTGTTTTATGTGAACTTTTCTGTCTCTTGGGCTAACACTTTCCTTGCATCTTTGGTTTTCTTCGTTCTCATAAGGCTTTTTTTAGCCTTAGTTAAACTTTCCCTTTCCCGGCAGGAATGGTTTATTATAGTCTACTTATGTAATTAACCACCATTGTGTAGAGAGGAGTCAGGCTTCTCACTTAGATTTTGCCTACACAGCAACCAACAGGCCTAACTGCTTCCAAGCTGATGGAAGACTGAATGTTTAGCCCAGTTCTAGCCAGACTAAGGACTTCCATCCCTACCATCCCATTTCCATACCTCTGCTCTCAATTCTTTCCTCTTTTGTTTTTTCACTCCTGTCCCTCCGATAGCCAACTGTTGACTAGGTTCAGGATAGCCCCTGGCTGTCCCTTCCCTAGGTTTCTGCTCTAGAACTGTCAGCTGAATTTCTAGCTCAAACTTGGGCTAGGCTTTCTGTTTGGTTCATCCCTTCCTTCCCTCTTCACCCTCCCCCATACCATCAGACCACTCTTACCTCCCCTCAGCTCCAAGTTCCTTACAGGAGCTGCAACTTTCTCCCCTCCTATAACCCAGACTGACACAGCCCAGCAAAATCCTTAGGCCTCTCTCCCTTTCTCCCATAGCCTAGATCAGGTCAACCCTTCTTAGCCCTCTTAGACCACATTGCACTTTGTTCCTCCTAGCCTGGCCCACTTCGGAATCCAGTATCTGTTGCTTTTCCAAGTTCAACTAAGCAAGCTTCATCCCTAACCCAGCAGGCCACACCCCCAGCTTCAGCCTGGCTCAGCTCCATCAAAGCAGCCTTGACTCTCTTGGGAAGCTTCTGCTTTTCAGTACAGCATAAGGATTCTTTCTCACTTATGTATCCCCTCTTTTAAGCTGATTTTAGCTAACAAGCTGAGGAGTTTATCACTCAGCTCAGTGCCCCAAATCTCTTCTAGCCTGGAATGGGCAACCTGTCATCCAGTTCTGTTGTGCATTTGTTAGCGCCACAGGGAGTCATCCTCAGTTACCACTGACCTGTCACCAGTAAGGTAGAGTGATGATGATGAATTTAGACTGATTCATCCACATTCCTCTCTTGATTCTTCTAAGCAAGTAGATGCATTTGTGAATTGGTTGGCAGGGTCAGGAGGATAGTCAGTGGCTATGGGAATAGAAAGGCCAGCTATTGGTAGAGTAATACAGAACTGTGTCCTATCTAAAGGCTGGACTATCAAAGTCAGAGCACCAAAACCAGATTCTAGAATGCAACAAGCTTGCCATTCCTCAGACTATGAGATTAACGTAAATTATTTTTTCTCAGGAACAGGATGCTTGCTCATGGATAGAATGAAGGACTTCATATCCTACTAATTTTTGAGCAAAATATCAGTTTCCTACTGATCAATAATGTAGATATAAAGATTAGAATTCATCCCTAAGAACTCTCCAAATAATATTTTTAGCATAAATACCTATGAATTACCACCGTACAGTCATGCCCAAAAATTGTGTGGGAAAAAACCCCCAGTTTATAGCCAACTTAAAGTCCAGTCTAAACTTAAATATTTTTTTACTCTAAAAATCTAAAATGTGGAGGAGAATGCTTCTGGCTAGTGTATAAAAAGGACTAAATAATCAAGGAAACATTTTAAATATGGGATTTAATAAAATGTTAGTACTTCTGGTAAATATTCAGAGCATTACTCTGAAGTGTTTTGAAATAAATAAGACAGTTTCCATATTTTATAAAGTTACTTCTAACAGTATAACACTTTATTCCTCTTAAGTTAAAGTATACCTTTTACAACCTCCAAATATTTTGAAAATGGAGAAAATATTAAAGATAAAATTTTTTTTTGTTTTTTATATCCCAAATATTCAATGCCAGCCTTTCAGTGAACACTCTTATCCTATTCAGTTCAACCCAATTTCATTGCTATTTATTTCTCCCTCACTGAGTGGTTCCGGACATGCTTCAGATGACAAGGAGGTGTAAAGAATAGGGTTCAAGGGCTTTCTTATTTTTAGACTGAAAGTTATTCAGTGATGTAGCTCAAATGAAAGTTCCCTCAGCCCACGAACCCTGAAGAAATGCTGACCCTTCTCCCAGGTGCATCCTGGCTGGACCATTCTGGCAAGCATGGGACAGCACGGGAGCCATCAGAGAGTTCAGGGGCAAACCAGCCTGGGAGAGGGGCTACTCAGGGATGTGGAACGAGTGCCCCAGCACGGAGAGTCAGAATTGCAGCCAAGTGACAAAGATAACAACGTGAAGACAATCTCAAAGGTGAGGCCAGGACAGAAATGGGAGAGTGAATAGCAGAGCCTGTAATTGTGACATATGATATCCAAATGGGACAAAGTTCAAGGAACAGTTGTACAACTTAATTCAGGACAGAGTCTTTATTTGTTCTGGACTGAGTATTTATCTGTTCAGTCAACATTTACTAAATGTGCCCTGTGTGCCAGGAACACAAATATGGATGAGAACTTTCTTGCCTTCATGGAACTCACAGGCCACAAAGGAGATTGTGATTTGGCATGGCCCCTTTAGATGGTGCCTGGATCTGCTGAAAGAGTGGACATAGCAAATAAACGGAGTAACATAGGGCTATACACATCCCAGAGAACTTGAGCTGTGCTGGCCAGGCCTGCTCAATATGGGTTTGGGAGGAAGTGGAGCTCATACTGTGACTTTCTGTGGCTCTGAGTCTTCTCAGAGATCTGAGTGAACTTTAGTACTTGTCTGTTGGCATAGAATTTGCTAGCTGGGCCTAGATGAATATTTGAATAGAAGTGTTTTTTTGGAGGGTATAGGGTATGCAAGTGTTATGGATTGAATTATGTCCCCCAAAAATATGTATTATAAATCCTACATTACCTGTGGATGCATTCCCATTTGGAAATAGGGTTTTCTTTTTTATGTTAATGAGCCCATGCCAGTGTAGGATGTGTCTTAAGCTGATCATTTTTGTATCTAAAAGAGCAGAGTAGGCACAGAGCCAAGCAAGCAGCATAGGGAAAAGGTAGAGGCCATTTGGAGATCTCCAAGGAATGCTGAGAAGCTGGGACAAAGATTTTCCTCCAGAGTGGACAGAGTGCAGGCGGAGCCAACATAGCACTATAGACAGAAGTACCACACCGTTCCTGCATGGCAAAGACCTGAAAAACTAAGCAAAACAGAGACAAACATCAATCCTGGAACCCTAAGCTTCAAATAAAGAGATAAAGAACTCAGCCAAGCACTGAATGGAATAAGAAACTGACAGAGAACAGAGAGCAAGGAGAGATACGTGCAGAGGTCCCCTATCAGCTAAGGCAGCATGTATTCACCATCTTGGACAGCGAACAGGGGGTATGAGAACTGCTTCCCCGGTCCTTGTCGTCACGCTGGTGGGATACTCGGGCGCTTTTTTTGGTTTTGTTTTGTTTGTTTTCTTTTTCTTTTCCCGGCTTGGAAGCTGGGCTGTACTGCGAGGCTTGGGAGCCACCTCCCCAGTCTGCACAGCCATGCCAGTGGAACCCCTGGGGGCATTTCTTTCTTTTTTGCCTTTCTTCACTTCTCAGTTTCATGTCTCTCTCTACTTACCTTCTTTTCCTGTCTCCTGAATACCTGGTGCTGTGTGCCACCTCGTCCCTTCTAGCCAGGTGGTACTGCACAGCTTAGGAGCCACTTCCCCAGTCTGCGCAGTGACACTGGTGGGATCCCTGAGGGGTTTTATTTCTATTCTTTTTTATTACTATTGTTATTTTTTCTTTTTTCCTTTTTGTCTTTCTTCATTTCTCACTTTCTCATCTCTCTCTACTTACCTACTTTTCTCTTTCCTGAATACCTGGTACTATGTGCCATTCCTGCCCCTCCTATCTGGGCTGTACTACATGGCTTGGGAGTCACTTCCCTGGTCTGTGCAGCCTCACTGGTGGGATCACTGGGGGCTTTTGTTTTTTTTCTTTCTTTTCTTTTTTCCTTTTTGTCTTCATTTCTCAGTTTCTTGTCTCTCTCTACTTACCTTCTTTTCCTGCTTCTTGAATGTCTGGTGCTGTGTGCCATCTGTGCTCCTTCTAGCTGGTCTGTACCATGCGGCTTGGGAGCCACTTCCTCGGTCTGCGCAGCTGTGCCAGTGGGATCTCTGGAGGCCTTTATATTTTGTCTTTTTTTTAAAAAAAAATTGTTTTGTATTCAACTTTAGGTGAAGGTTTACAGAACAAATATTTTCTCATTAAACAGTCAGCAAACATATTGTTTTATGACATTGGTTAACAGCCCCACAACATGTCAACATGCTCCCTTCTCCGTCTTGGAGGACCCTTTTTCTTTTTTTGGTGAAAACATACATAGCCAAAGATACGCCATTTCAAAAATTTCTATATGTACAATTCATTTACGTCGATTACGTTGTTCCAGTTGTGCTGCTATTCTCACTTTAGATGAAGGTTTACAGAACAAAATAGTTTCTCATTAAACAGTTAGTACACATATTGCCCTATGACAATGGTT
>NW_004444020.1:8476382-8506245 GCF_000243295.1 Trichechus manatus latirostris
ATATCCAGGTTTGCCAGCACCATTTGTTAAAAGACTGTTTTTTCCCCATTTGATGGACTTTGGGCCCTTTTTTCTTTCTTTCTTTTTTCTTTTCTCTTTTTGTTTTTCTTCATTTCTCAGTTTCTCATCTCTCTGCTTTCCTTCCTTTCCTGTCTCCTGAATACATGGAGCTGTGTGCCATCTCCGCCCCTTCTAGACAGGGTGTGCCGTGAGGCCTGGGAGCCAATTCCCTGGTCGCTGGTGGGATCCCTGGGAACATTTCTTTTTTTAAATTTTTATTTATTTTTTTTCCTTTTGTTTTTCTGCATTTCTCAGTTTCTTGTCTCTGCACTCCAATGGCAAGCCCCCTTAGCACTTTTTGTTGTTGTTGTTTGGCTCCTGTTTCTCCTGTCTCTCTTCTTTCCCATACCCATCTTAGCTCCACACATCACAACCTCCCCCTTCCTTCTTGCCTAACTGCACCATGCAGTGAACATCACACCCCTGAGCAGCACAGGCATGGCCTACCAGAACCTGCCCTGCACTGACCCCCAGCCCATCCTGTCGACCCCAGTACCTGCCACAAACAACCCATCCCAGCAACTCTCCTTCAGCTGGCCCTGCCCTGCTGCACCACAGCTGAGCGACTGGCCCTGCCCATTGGAGAAAGAGGTGAAAAGTATCATGCCCACGGATGAGCAAACAACAAAGAACACACAGCCCACCTGCTCAAACATAACCAAATAAAACAAAAAAGCAGGATGGAACAAACAAATCTGCAATCAATAAATGAAGAAAATAACTGCTTAATGTCTTGAAAGACAGCAGATAATATCTAAACATATTAAAAAAAGGATAGGATGGCTCCAGTAGACGTCCAAAATAAAACACCAGCTGACTTTCCAGTAGAAGAAAAGGCACTAGAACTACCGATAGGGAATTCATATCTCTAATATTCAGAGCTATCCAAGAGTAGAAGCAAAAAGCAGACAAAAACGAGGAAACAATAGACAAATTCATGAAAAAGGCAGAAAAATTCATGGAAAATACAGACAAAAAAATGGAGGAATTCAGGAAAATAATACAGTAACAAAATGCCAAAATAAACTCACAACTAGAAATCATACAAAAACAAAAATTAGAAGTTGAAAAGATAAACAACAAGATTTCAGAAATGGACAGTGTCATAGAAGGTCTGAGTAACAGGTCTGAAACAATGGAAGACAGGATCAGCGAAATTGAATACGAACACTTGTATACAACTCTGTTTGAGGAAAAATCAGAAAACAGAACAAAGAAAAATGAAGAAACCCTGAGAATTTTGTGGGATACAAAGAAAAGCAAAAATTTTCGAGGGATCAGAGTTCCAGAATGGGGGAGAAAACGGAAAACATGGAGAGGATCATTGAAGAATTGTTGACAGAAAACTTCCCCAATATCATGAAAGACAAAAAGCTGACCATCCAAGAAGCTCAACGAACCCCATATAGGATAGACCCCAAAAGAAAATCACCAAGGCATGTCATAATCACATTCACTAAAACCAAAGACAAAGAAAGAATCCTGAGAGCAGCTCGATAAAAACAAAAGTCACATACAGAGGGGAAACAGTAAGACTATGCTCTGATTACTCGGTAGAAACCATGCAGGCAAGAAGGCAGTGGGATGACATATATAAAATCTTGAAAGATTAAAATTGACAACCAAGAATAATATATCCTGCAAAAGTCTTGTTCAAATATGATGGTGAAATTAGGACATTTCCAGATAAACAGAAATTAAGGGACAATGTAAAACCAAACCAAACTTACAAGAATTATTTTAAAGAGAGTCCTTCTGTTTGAGAACGAATAACATCAGATGACAGCCTGAATCTAGGATGCAAGATTGTAGCAGCCAGATACCAACCTAGGAAATGAGCTCTCAAGGATTATTCAGAACCAAAAGATTTACAACAGGGAACCAGAGAGGTTAATCTGCAAATGACAGCAATGTCAGGACAATAAAAGAGGGAATAAACCATGTAGGTATAGAACTCTCTAATGGAGAAGAAGGCAAGGCAATACTAAGTAATAATAGACTGGTTCAAAGATAAGGGTAAATTTCAAGGTAACCACAAAGAAAGTTAACAAACCTACTCATCAAAATAAGAAAAACATAAAGTCTCAGTAAAAACAAAATCTACAAAAACAAAGGAAATGAAAAAAATCCACAAACAAAAGGAATTCAGCACAGGAGAGTAAGAGGAACAAAGAAAACGTGAGCACCCCCCCCCAAAGAAAGCACTACAAAATGACAGCAATAAACTCACACCTATCCATAATAACACTGAATGTAAATGGCCTAAATGCACCCATAAAGAGATAGAGAATGACAGAATGGATAAAAAATCAGAATCCGTCAATATACTGTCTACAAGAGACACATCTTAGAAAGATGTAAATTTATTAAAAATCAAAGGGTGGAAAAAATATATATCAAGCAAACAGCTACCAGAAAAGAGCAGAATTGGCAATACTAATCTCCGATAAAATAGACTTTAAAACAAAATTCACTGTAAAACACAAAGAAGGGCACTATATAATGGTTACAGGGATGATCCATCATGAAGACATAAGCATAATAAATATCTACATACCCAATGACAGCGCTCCAAATTACATATAACAAACTCTCACTGAAAAAGAGAAATGCACAGTTCTACAATAATAGTAGGAGACTTTAACACACCACTGTCAGTAAAGGACAGAATATTTAGAAAGAAACTCAACAAAGATACAGAAGATCTAAAGGCCACAATCAACCAACTTGACCTCATAGACATATATAGAATACTACACCCAACAGCTTCGAAGTACACATTCTTTTCCAAGGCACATGGAACGTTCTCCAGAGTAGACCACATCTTAGGCCACAGAGAAACCCTCAACAAAATCCAAAACATTGAGATAATGCAAAGTATCTTCTCTGACCACAAGGCCATCAAGATAGAAATTAACAACAGGAAGAGCAAGGAAAACAATCAATTACATGGAAACTGAATAACACCCTGCTTAAAAACCACTGGGTAACAGAAGAAATCAGAGATGGAATCAAAAAATTCCTAGAGTCGAGTGAGAATGAAAACACATCCTACCAAAACCTTTGGAACACAGCAAAGGCAGTGCTCAGAGGTCAATCTATAGCAGTAGATGGACACATCAAAAAAGAAGAAAGGGACAAAATCAAAACATTAGCTACACAGCTTGGAGGAATAGAAAGAGAACAGCCAAAGAAGGTCACAGCCACCAAAAGAAAGGAAATAATAAAGATCAGAGTAGAAATAAATGAAATGGAGAATAGAAAAACAATAGAAAGAATCAACACAACCAAAAGTTGATTCTTTGAAAGGATCAACAAAATTGACAAACCACTGGCCAAACTGAGAAAAGAAAAACAGGAGAGTACCCAAATAAGAAATGAAATGGGGGACAATTACAACAGACCCAACTGAAATAGAAAGGATCCTAACAGAGTATTATGAAAAACTATACTCCAACAAATTTGAAAATCTAGAGGAAATGGACAAATTTCTACAAACACACTACCGACCCGAAACTAACACAAAATGATGTTGAAATTCTGAACAGACCTATAACAAGAGAAGAGATTGAAAAGGTAATAAAAAAAAAAAACCTCTCAAAAAAAAAAAAAAAAAAAAAAGCCCTGGCCCAGATGGCTTCACTGGAGAATTCTACAGAACATTCAGAGAAGAGCTTATACAGGACTACTCAAACTATTTCTGAACATAGAAAAGGAAGCAGAGAGGACAGAGTACCTTCCCCCAGAGCTGGCACCCTGAATTTGGACTGCTAGCCTCCTAAACTGTGAGTAAATAAATTTCCATTCATTAAAGCCACACACTTGTGGTATTGCTGTTACAGCAGTACTAGCAAACTAAAATAGCAAGGGAGTTATAAGGGAATAAATTTACCTTGATAATAGCATTTCCAGAGAACTATCTAGAGTAATCACATAAAATTTAAAGTGTCCCCAGGAGAAGACTACTTGAAGGAATTATTCAGACTTTGTCCAGTTTGGTGGTCCTAAGTCCTTATTTACCACAATTGACGTGTGATTCCTTCAGTATGAGCTCAAAGTGCTGTCTACCCGTCTTTAAAGAAATCCTATGTAATTACCCCAAACTACCAACCAATTCTGGTTCACCTTCTTTCAAAAATCTATTCTGGCTTTCTTGATAAATTGCAGGCTATTTTCCCAAAATAATAACTACATAAGGAGCAAAATGTAGGGTAGTTTGTTTACTGTGAATCACTGTTAAACACTATCCTATCACATCAAGAAAAGTTAGTAACAATTTAAGGCTACTAGAAAGAACCATCAGTATTATCTTCAGTCTCTGATCTGTTAGAGAGGCATTATGTGTGAATGAATACTATTCCCATAAATTTCAAAATACTAATTCTTTATTGGTGTCTGTATTAAGATAATAGGCAGCATAATAGCAAAATAGGCAGGAGAAGATTTTTGACTGATGAGATTCAGTTTTAAATATTACATGGTATGCCAGTGTATTTGACAGGGTTTAGTTGCAGATTAAAAAAAAAAAAAAATCACTCTAGCTTTTTCAAGCAGACATAAACGTGAGTCAGGGAATCAGAAGTTCCCAAATCATTAGAAGGGCTGGAGGAGCAAGCTGCAGGCTGGGCCTTCAGGCATACTTCCTAGAATGCATGGTTTTAGCCTTTAACAAAAAATCCTAATCTAAAATGTTGGTGTAGCAGTCACTTAAACTGTATGCAAACCTTCTTGCTATAAAAACAAAAAAGCATTCTCCTCTATGCTAGTGACAGAATTTCAACAGTATTTGACTAACAGGAAGGAAGAAAGCTCATATTTATTGAGCATCTGCTATGTGCCAGGCAACGTGCTGGTGCTCTTGATGTATAATTTCATTAAATCCGTATTTATAAACTTTCCATGTTGGTAATACCAGCTCATCTTACAGATGAAGAAACTAAGGTTTAGAAAGGTTAAGTGATGAATGCACAGGTAGATAATGATAGAGCCAGAATTCAAATACAGCTAAATTCAGACAAAGCATTGGTTATTAATCCAAAGTCCTGTTTGTTAGCATCCAACCATGCTTCTGATTCAATTCTCAGTAACTACTTCTAGCATAGCAGTTCACTCAACTATTGAGAGATGTTTTACATTCACTTGCTCTAGATCTGTTTCATAAGGATGTGGTTCTTAAAAGCAGACATTGCAAATAGCGTAACAAGGGGCAAGTAAGTCAGCAAGTAGTTCTTATCTCAGGCTAAAATAATTTTGTCCATACCAATTGTTCCAGAACTTTGCAGTCCCATCCAACACTTTTCTAGACACTTAAGAAGATAAAAAATTCTTTTCTAAGAAAAATCCTGGTTTTACATGCAGGCAGTCCTTTTGTCCATACATGTACTAAATATGTAGATCTTCTGTCTGAGTAAGAATGCAAATCTGATCTTCACACATTCACAGAATGATAGTGTATTAGTTTTGTTTTCCATTTGCTGCTGTAGCAAATTACCACAAGCTTGGTGTCTCAATACAGCATCAGTTTATTGTCTTATACTTCTGTGGGTCAGAGGTCCAAATGGGTATCACTGGAGACTGTAGGAAAGAATCCATTTCCTTGTGTTTTATATCTTCTAAAGGCTGCTGGCATTCTTTGGCTCATTATTCCCTTCCATCTCTCAAGCCAGCGATGGCAGACCAGTCCTCACAATGCATCACTCTGACCTTTCTTCTATTGTCACATCTTTGTCTCTGACTTTTCTGCCCCCCTCTTCCACTCTTAAGGACCCTTGCAATTACATCAGTCCTGCCCAGATAATCCAGGATAATCTCCGTATTTTAAGGTCAGCCAATTAGCAATCTTAATTCCATCTGCAACCTTAATTCCCCTTTGCAATATAATGTAACAAATTCATAGGTTCTGGGGTTTAGGGTGTGGATATCTTTGGTAGGGGTGGGGAGGCATTATTCCATCTACCACAGATGGCTACTTTGCAGTGTGGTATAGAAGGAAGTGCTTGGGTTTTGGTATAAGATAGATCTGGATATGACTACCATTAACTGACTATGTCACCCACTAACTGGCAAGTCACCCAACCACTCAGAACCTATTTCCTCATCTGTAAAATGGAAATTATAATACCTACTTCATAGAGTTGTTTTGAACTGTAAAGGAGAAAGTATTTAGTATCATGCCTGGCACAGAGAAGGTGCTACATAAACTGAACTGTCATTATAATTAGAGAATCTAGAGCCATATTCAGGACCAACCAATCTAAAGGAGAGTATCTCAGTTGCCTAGAAGCATCTGTGGTCTGTCTTTCCTGTGGTTCATTTTTCCTTTAATTCTAATTGAATGGTTGCCTCCAATCCTTTAAAAACCAAACAGTGTATTGGTTCTAAATAAACATATAAAACATAATGAAGACACATTTTAGTTCACTTTTAGTCTCAGCCAGTTTCTCTCCGTAGATGAGATCTGAAAGGAGAGCAAAGGGGCAAACATGAACACTCTGATTTATCTCTTATTTGTTCTTTTACAACCTTCCCTTGGCCATCGAAGTCCATTTCTTCATTTATATTCAATGGGGAAACTTCAAAATTGTTATCTGTTCACTTTCATTCACGTGGCTTTTCTCGTGATTGTTATGGATCCATCTGCCTTGCAGTAAGGGATAGGTGGCAGTTGGTCATCCCACTTGCCTTTCAGAGGGCTGAAGTTAATGACTGACCTATTGTGTTCAAAGCTCATTGTTGGATCCATATTAAGTAGCCATTAAAAAGGATCTTGTACCATATTTAATGACATGGAAAATTGTCCACAATATATTGATAAGTAAAATGGGAAAGTTATAAAATAGAATGTACAGTATGACACCATTTTTCAAAGGAAAATAATGTGTACATGAATAGAAAAAGGCCTGGGAGGGTTAGTAGGTATCACTGGGCGGTAGAATTATGAACTATTTTATTTCATTTTTTGCTTACACGATTTTCTGAATTTGCTACAATAAATATCTATTGCTTTTGTAACATGAACAAACAAAAAGTTGTTTTTTATTTAAAGATCTCCCGGTGGTATATAGCTCCTGCGTCAGAAGCTTGTCCTGAGCAAGCCCGGGGGAATCTGATGTGAAACCACAGCGGGCTTGCTGGTGCTGGGACTCACTTTACTGGGAAACTGTTAGGTGTGCATTGGGAGGCAGGGAAATAACAACTGAGATTCAGCCTGGAGATGCTGAAAGACATATATCTCCAGCCCCCTTCCTAATTGATTGAGAATGATTTAATTAAGAAAAGCAGATACAAATTACTTAAGGAATAGTTCCAGTTATGCCAGAGGAATTTAATATCAAAGGAAATCTGGGAATCTAGCAGTAGAAATAGAGCCAGAGTTAAAGAAACTAAATACACAGATTATCTTAATAGCCGAACTGCAAACCCTGATGTTTTATTATCCTTGAAGTACTACCAAGGATTTTAGATTTACGGGAGTATTTTAATGGATAAGGCTCCCTACCTGAGTTACTAGTTATTTAAATCCACTTATTTATAGTGCTTATATTTTGTTGTTAACAAAATTTGTTCATTAAAAAAAACTGGTCCATTTATTCATTCAACAAACACTTACTGAACTCCCATTTCATGCCAAGCACTGTGTTAGGTGCTGCAGATATAAAAATTAGTAATACATGGTCTCTGCTTTTAAGACTTTTGCAGGTCTGGTGGAAGAGAAAGACAAATAAAAGCCAAGCTGTAATTCAATGTGATAAATTCTATAATAAAGGTACAGGAAAGCACTCAGGTGGAGTATCTAACTCAGATTTGGGGTGGAGGGTGGTCCTAGGAAAGTTTTCTAGAGAAAGCGATACTTAATCTGGGCCATGAAGAATGAACAGGAATTCGCCAGATGAAAAAGGCAGGAAAAGAGTATTATATAAAGAAGGAACAGCATTTATTGAGTGTCAGTATGTGCCAGGCACTGTGTTAGAGACTGAGGCTTTAATGGTGAGGAAGTCTGCTATCAAGAAGTGTACTGTCTGGTGGAAAGACAAGGATGTAAATAAGTGAATGCAGGGACAAGAGGGGGCACAAAGATGGAAGAGGCCAGGGGAGACTTTATAGAACAGAAGGTAACAGGTGAGCAAAACCCCTAAAGCATGAATGTGGGCTCTTCAGGTAGACAAGGGGAGGAAGGGGAGGGCTAGGTCTTTCAAGGCAGGCAGAATAATGTGAAAAAAGAGCTAAAATATATTGAGCACTTGCTAGGTGCCAGACATTAAGTGTTTTGTTTGTATTAACTGATTTAGTGTTTGATTTTACCCTATGTGTTAATACTATTATTACAATTTCACAGAAGACGAAATAGGCAAAGAGAGGTTAACAAAGTTGTTCAAAGTCGCATGTTTAGTAAGTGTTGTAGCTAGGATTCAAATCCAGGCAGCATGGTTTCAGTATCCACTTCTCACCCTCTCCCGCCGTTTTTTAAAAATTTTCGGCTCTATGCCACTCTCTTAGTCATCTAGTGCTACCCCAACAGAAATACCACAAGTGGATGGTTTTAACAAAGAGAAATTTATTCTCTCACAGTCCAGTAGGCTACAAATCCAAATTCAGGGCATCAGCTCCAGGGGACCGCTTTCTCTGTCGGCTCTGGAGGAAAGTCCATGTCATCAGTCTTCCTTTGGTCTGGGAGCTTCTCTGCGCAGGAACCTCAGGTCCAAAGGACACACTCTGCTCCCAGCACTGCTTTCTTGGTGGTATGAGGTTCCCCTGTGTCTCTGCTCACTTCTCTCTTTTATATCTCAAAAGAGATTGCATTAAGACAGTAATCTTGTCAACCTCATCAGTATAACCTCATCACAGTGATAGAATTTACAGCACATAAGGAGATCACATATAATCTCATCATAGTGATAGAGTTTACCACACATAAGGAAATCACATCAGATAACACAATCATACAATACTGGGAATCATGACCCAGCCAAGGTGACAGATATTTTTGGGGGGCACAGATCAAACCATGACAGCCACCGTCTGTCTTCCTCAACCATGTAGCATCTCATAGATTCATGTGCTCTTCCAAGATTCATTAAATCTTAGAGTCAGAAGGGCCGTTAGGTCATCTTGTCAGTGACCTTGAAATAAATACATTTTTTCCTGAGATCATTTGCATGAACAAGTGGCTACTTCTGGGCCAGAATATTGAACAGGGTTTTGTTTGTGGGGGGCAGGAGTAAAGTTGCGAAGTTAAAGTAGGGAAAGAGGGAGAGGATTGGGACGATGAAAGAATGAGAGAACAGTAGGGAAGAGAGAAGAATTTTGGATACTGTATGTCTTAGTCCACTACAGGGTTGCTATGAGTAGGAATTGACTCAATGGCAATGGGTTTGGTTTGTATTGGTGTCTTAGTCTGAGTACTCTAGAGGAGCAAAACCAGTGAAGCGTATATAGATATATAGAGAGCCTATATAGCATATACAGAGAGAAATTTACTTTTAGGAAATGGCTCGCACAATTGTGAGGAAATGGCTCACAGAATTGCAGGGGCTGACAAGTCCCAAATCTGTGGGTCAGGTGACAGGCTAAAGACCTCTGCTGGCTCACATGGTTGCAGGGGCTGATGAACCCAAAATCTGCAGGTCAGGCAACAGGCTGGAGGCCTCTGCTGGCTTACTTCCCAAAAATTGGAGGTCAGGTGATGAGAAGAGTGCAGGGTTGAGAAAAAGAGTGAGCTTTGCCAGAACATCCATTTATGTACTGGAGGCTGGCCACACCTCCAAGGAAACTCACCTTTCAACTGATTGGCTGCTCACATCAGATCACAAAATGGAAAGTAATTACATAGTGTCTGCCAAACCACTGAGAATCATAGCTTAGCCAAATTGACACATAACATTAACCATCACTCTATGTGACAAAGTTCTTGATAAAACCTTGGAACAAATTCTCTTCAACAGTAGAGCCTTACTGTCCTGCTCCATGGAGCCTACCCGGTCCCTTCACATAGGAAGTATTTAATAACTATTGAATTAGTCTCCTAAAGTGAGTACCTTCCCTTCCCCCTTTAAGCTCTTTCATTTCAAAGTGAGGTAGGCCCTTAGCCTTCTCTGAATTTTTATTTGTCCATCCTTCGCCACTCTTTCCCTCCCGCAACACCTCCTAAGGTTTCACTTCCTGTCAAAGTTGAGTTGTTGTTAGGTGCCATGGAGTTGGTTCTGACTCATAGCGACCCTACACACAACAGAACAAAACACTGCACAGTCCTGTGCCATTCTCACAATTGTTGCTATGCTTTAGCTCAATGTTGCAGTCACTGTGTCAATCCATCTCATTGAGGGTCTTCCTCTTTTTTGCTGACCCTCTACTTTACCAAGCTGAGTTAGCTCATGTTAAATGCTTAACATAATGTCTGGACAAATGTAAATATCAGTATGTTCTGGCTATTGATGGTGGTAATATTATTACTGACTTCTCCTATCTTTGTGTTTTTAATGGATTTTTGAGCCATTAGTTTTGCTTTCTTTACTTATTCTATTTGTTTTCTGCTTCTTGCTTTTATCCTAATTCTGATTGCTTTCATTAGAGTGCCAAATGTTATCACCATCTCTGGCTAAATCAAGGTCTTCCTTGTTTTTTTAGTTCCCTTTTGATAGCCTACTGCAAGGATGCTTTAATCTAGGTGTTACAAAGAGGGAAAAGAATATGTGCCTTATTTTATTTTCCTAAGAGAAATGTAGAGGAATTCTTGTTTACCAAGTAATAATCTGATCCAGTATGAGTGATACTCTGATTGACAACTTCAGGTTCCACCATTACATGTGGTATTATCTGTTCTAAGTAGCAAATCTGATTTAGAATGATTCTGTCCTGATTTTCTAAGTATATTGCTCTGAAATTATTTTTTATATTTTTATAGAGATAATATTCAGTTGGTTTAGCGTAGCAAACTACTAGATTATATGTTTTCTTTCTTTTTTTTTCTTCTGTTGAATTTGCCCATGGTGTGTTCTTACATATCTGAGTATGTAATTGAAGTCTTGCACAATTAACTTTTCCTGCAACCTCACGTTTACATCTTCAAAAAACTATTCAGTTTCATGATTTGATTATAAACATGGTTCATTGTGATAATTTGCCATTTACTTACATGCAACTTGAGAACTATCACACCTTCTAAGAAGGGCAGACATTTAATTCTTCATGATAAATTACTCACCTCCTAACTGTGTCTAATGCAAGAAAGAGCATGTCTCTGACATTCTACTCTGTTATTTCTCAATTTATTATCATTTATTGTTGTCTCTCAAAACTCTACTTTATCGGTTTATTTAAGAACTAATTTTCTAGTACCAGAGATGGGAGCTTAGAAGCGGATTATTTTCCCCCTAGAGTAGTGGGCCTTTCCAGAAAGATACAGATTCAAAAAGTAATAAATTACAGCCAACCTTTAATGCTGCCTCCAGTACTCTTGGGCCTCCTGAGATGCAACAGGAAAAAGAAGGGAGAATCCCTATTTAAAGAGAAGTGTTAAGGGTTAGGCCTTATCCCAGGCAGGGTTTGGCTTAAGGATCTGTAGAACCATGCTGACAGCCTTCAGGACCTCAGAATGTGGGGCCCTTTTCAACAGTTTGGAGATAGAAATGGCTTCTCTCAGTGGGTCTCAGCAGGAGGTGCAAATTAATGACACATCCCATGCATGTCGTGATGTCTCATGACATACTGGAAATATGGTTGTGGTTGTTGGGTCCTCCCTTTTTGGTGGCCAGCTTGGTGTAGCCCTGACTCTTTGAATGGTCAATTTCATTCAGCAGAAAGGCTGTTCAAGCATATTGGGGGTAACAAGGTATCCCAGATTATCAGGCTGTTCAGGTACAAAGTAGTAACCACTTATTTACAAGTATTCAGCTATAAGCCAGTCTTACTCATGAGTGTCAAATCAGTGCCTACATTCAAAACACTGTTACAATCAAGCTGCACTAGACAGCTTTATATCTAAGGCTTTGTACTACTTTAGGGGTCAGTCTGGTGACTAAACAAAGAAACTCTTATTACTCTATGACATTTGGTACCATAAAGGGATTTTGCAAAGGATGCCTACCAAGATCTTAGTGATGTCTAATTTTCTAACCCTTAGGAGAAAGATAGTCTTTGGCTTACACTTATGTTTTGGGATGTACCTTAGGGAAGGTTAATTTTTGTCTTTTGGACAGAAATACTGGTTTCAGGTTTGCCACACTAAACTGTACCCATTGTTCAAGCAGACACCAAACTATGCATGTTTTTAATCCATTTGTACCCAACATGTCAGGTTGATACATTTGTAGCTGAACAGGCCGGACCTCTGGTCCTATTCTTTCCTATTTCCTCTGCTCAGCTGAATTGTTCTAGGGCAGCTGAAACCGACATTCCTGACCTTGAAAGACATCTCCCCATATGAATCCTTGCCAGAAAACTGGAGCCATGAGATTCATTAACACCCCTCATCTCTACAAGGAAGGAGAAGTCAAGTTTGCACATCGATTGAACAGCTTTGAGCAGGTGGTAGATTGTTGTGTTCACTGAACTGAACTTTCATGTGAGAGTTATCAAAGCATTATAAATAAGTGTGAGATTACTAAAAAGACAAACTGATTATGAAGAGAGTTGAATCAAATGATCCCAACAATTATCATTTAAAACTTTTTCTCATAAAATAGTCATAAACATTACTTTACTTGGTGGCAGAGGCCAGAATTCAAAACCAACGTTTCTGACTCTTAAAATTTCTTATCCCTAGAATCATTTTTTTTTTTCCTCCTCTTCTTTATTTGACTAATTGTTACATTGGCTTAAGGTCCCAATTCAAGCGTCCTTTCTACCTTGGAAGCTGCTGTGATCCCCCACATTTGGGTTAGATGGCCCTTTTATGAGCTCCAACAGCTCTGTATATTTCATGTAATTCCTTTCATTGTTCCATTAAAGATTAAATTTGAGCTTACTTGTTGTCTTTTCTATTAGTCTGTAAATTCTATGAGGCTGGAAGCATGTGTTTTTATTTTTTATTTCTAGAGCCTAGCATGGTGTTGGGCATATGGTACCTTCATTAATATTTATTTGTTTGAATCGAAAGATTTATGTGTGCAAATGTAAGAAATAGGTGAGATTCCAGGTTCTCTTCGAGAATCGTGTTCATGAAGGCCTGGAATTAAATGAAAACTAGAGAGAATGAAGATTTTTATGCATCCCTTTATTATAAGAAGGCCTTTGTGTTAGTAGAGCACAGTGGAATGTTAACAGTACTGAGAAATTATAGAATGCTTCTAATAATGGACTAATCCATTGGCAGAAATGAACAAAAATTGCACAATGTGAATAATAGTTTAAAGTATGCAGTAGGACTAAGATTAAATAAACTAACGTATGCCTAACAGGATGTTCAATAAGACTTTTCCTCTTGCTTCAGAATTAGTATTTAGGATCCCATTATGGAGGACAAAATATCCCACTTTCAAAAGCCAGACAATTAGGGTCAGATACCTCCCCTTAACAGGCCCTGCTATTGCAACTATCACACCTTCTTCCCATTCTTTAAAATACTGACGAGGGAAGTGGAGTGTTCTAGTATAATAAATCATCCCAAAATTTAATGGCTTAAAACAACAACCATTTTATTATTTGTCACATTTACTGTAGATGGGGAATTTGGAAAGGGCTTGGCTGGGTAATTCTGGCTTATGGTCTCTCATCTACTTGCAGTCAGATAGATGGCTGACGTTGGAATAGTAGAGGGGCTGGAGCCATGGGGGGCTGGCCAGGCATTTCTCTCTTTATGTATTCTCAGGACCTCTCTGTGTGATCTCTCTACATGGGTTAGTTTGAGTTTCTGGAAGGCTCATAGCAGTCAGACTGCTTACTGGTGGCTCAAGGCTCCAAGCACAAGTATTCCAGCTAGGACCACTTTTATGACCTAGCCTCAGAAGTCACATTGTATCACTTTTGCCATACTCTATTGGATGAAACAGTCACAAAAGTCTGCCTGATTTCAATGGGAAGGACACAGACCCTACCTCTCTATTGAATAATGTCAAACTCACATTATTAAAATAACATGTAGTATAGGAGACACTGGAGCCTTTGTTGCACGCTGGTTAAGAGCTCGGCTTTTAACCAAAAAACAAGGTTGGCAGTTTGAATCCACTAACTGCTCCTTGGAAACCCTATGGGGCAGTTGTACTCTGTCCTGTAGGGTTACTGTGAGTCAGAATCGACTTGATAGTAATGGGTTTGATTATTTAGTTTATAGGAGATACTAGATTTGTGGCCATCTTTGGAAAAATACGATCTGTCACAGAGGTCATACTGCCAGTCAGAATGCTGTGCCTTTTCCTTATGCGGAAGGGAGAAGGATGGTCCCTTTTAAGGCCAACAGAGCAATGTATAACAGATCACTACTTGGGAAGATTACTTGCCTCCTTATTCCCCAATTGGAAATCTGCTTAGACCAAAAAACATGTTGGCTACTGAGTTGGTTCCGACTTATAGTGACCTTGTAGGACAGAGTAGAACTGCCCCATAGGGTTTCCAAGGGAATTACTGTAGGTTCTTGAATGGGGAAAGCTTGAGGGATGTTTTTTTTTTTTTTTTGTAATTTTTAAAAGACAGACTAATGTGACAGTCGTATAATATAGATAGATTTTAGAGAAAGACTGAGGTTCAAGGGTCTAGTTAGGATGCTGTTGCAATATTCTAGATAGGAATTCACAATAACCTGATCCAGAATCATAAAGGTAAAAAAAGAATTGGGGAGCAAAGAAGAAACCTGAGAAACATTTTAAGGAAAAAAAAAAAGATTGATGATCCAATGTAAGTGTGATGACAGAAACGATAATTCAGAAGATTCCTTCGTTTCTAGCTTGGGGAACTGGAAAAATGTTGTCATCACCAACATAAATGTAGAATTTAGGGAAGGAAAATCTATTTCGGATACCAAGACCGTTAATCGTTTGGGATTATTGAAGCTAGAGTCATGGTTTGACGTGGAAATCTCCTCATAAAAGTTGGAAATCGCCATCAGATTAGCCTGATAATGGTATGCAGAAAGGATTGCAAGTGGGAGGTCCAGGAGGCACAGGTGGTGCTTTTTTGTTTTTAAATGACTTCTTCCACCTGAAGATGGTGTCTTTAGAAGGCCTATTGCATTCAAGTTGATTCCAACTCATAGTGACCCTATAGGGCAGAGTAGACCTGCCCCATAGGGTTTCCAAGGCTGTAATCTTTACCAGAAAGATGTTTATCTGTGTTTTATTAACTCTGCAAAGATATTCGACTGTGTGAATCATAACAAATTATAGATAACATTGTGAAGAATAGGAATTCCAGAATAGTTAATCATTCTGCATCATGATAAGTGGAGAAAATATTGAAGTTGTCAAGGATTTCATTTTACTCGGATCCACAATCAATGCCCATGGAATCAGCAGTCGAGAAATCAAACGACGCATTGCATCAGGCAAATCTGCTGAAAAGACCTCTTTAAAGTGTTAAAAAGCAAAGATGTCATTTTGAAGACTAAGGTGCACCTGACCTAAGCCATGGTGTTTTCAGTCATCTCATATGCATGTGAAAGCTGGACAACGAATAAAGAAGACCGAAGAATAATTGATGCCTTTGAATTATGGTGTTGGTGAAGAATATTGAATATCCCATGGACTGCCAGAAGAATGAACAAATTTGTCTTGAAAGAAGTACAGCCAGAATGCTCCTTAGAAGCAAGGATGGCAAGGCTTTGTCTTATGTATTTTGGACATGTTATCAGGAGGGACCAGTCCCTAGAGAAGGAAGGACATCATGCTTGGTAAAGTAGAGGGTCAGCGAAGAGAGGCAGACCCTCAATGAAGTGGATTGACATGGTGGCTGCAACAATGGGCTCAAACATGGCAACAATTGTGAGGATAGTGCAGGATCAGGCAGTGTTTCATTCTGTCGTACATGGGGTCTCTATAAGTCAGAATTGACTTGGTGGCATCTAATAGCAACAACAATCTTTATGGAAGCGCTGCCACATCTTTCTCCAGAGAGAACTATCAACCTGTGTTGACTTTTGACACAGAAAAAAAAAAAAATCGGTTGACTTTCAACCATTTCAGGAGGTAGTATATGATCAAGAACTGATGGTACTGAAGGAAGAAGTCCAAGCTGCACTGAAGACATTGGCGAAAAACAAGGCTCCGGGAATGGATGGAATATAAATGGAGATGTTTCAGCAAATGGATGCAGCACTAGAAGTGCTCGCTTGTCTATGCCAAGAAATTTGGAAGACAGCTACCTGGCCAACCTACTGGAAGAGATTCATATTTATGCCTATTCTAAAGAAAGATGATCCAACAGAATGCAGAAATTATCAAACAATATCAATATCACACACAAGTAAAATTTTGCTGAAGATCATTCAAAAGCAGTTGCAGCAGTATATCCACAAGGAATTGCTAGAAATTCAAGCCGAATTGAGAAGAGGACATAGAACAAAGGATATCATTGCTGGTGTCAGATGGATGCTGGCTGAAAGCAGAGTATACCAGAAAGATGTTTACCTGTATTTTATTGACTATGCAAAGGCATTTGACTGCGTGGATCATAACAAATTATAGATAACATTGCAAAGAACAGGAATTCCAGAACACTTAATTATGCTCATGAGGAACCTATACATAGACCAAGAGGCAGTCATTCGAACAGAACAAGGGGATATTGCATGGTTTAAAGGCAGGGAAGGTGTGCGTCAGGGTTGTATCCTTTCACCATACTTATCCAATCTGTGTGCTGAGCAAATAATACAAGAAGCCGGACTATATGAAGAAGAATGGGGCATCAGGATTAGAAGGAGACTCATTAACAACCTGCGTTATGCAGATGACACAACCTTACTTGCTGAAACTGAATAGGACTTGAAGCACTTACTGATGAAGATCAAAGACTGTAGCCTTCAGTATGGATCACACCTCAACATAAAGGAAACAAAAATCCTCACAACTGGACCAATAGGCATCATCATGATAAATGAAGAAGAGATTGAAGTTGTTAAGGATTTCATTTTACTTGGATCCACAATCAAAGTGCATGGAAGCAGCAGTCAAGAAATCAAACGACACGTTGCATTGGGGGAATCTGCTGCAAAAGACCTCTTTAAAGTGTTAAAAAAGCAAAGATGTCACTTTGAGGACTAAGGTGTGCCTGACTCGAGCTATGGTATTTTCAATTGCCTCATATCCATGCAAAAGCTGGAAGATGAATAAGGAAGACTGAAGAATAATTGACGCCATTGAATTATGGTACTGGGGAAGAATATTGAATATACCGTGGACTGCCAGAAGATGGAACAAATGTCTTGGAAAAAGTATAGCCAGAATGCTTAGAAGCGAAGATGGTGAGACTTTGTCTCACATACTTTGGACATGTTATCAGAAAGGACCAGTCCCAGAAGGACATCATGGTTGGTAAAGTGGAAGGTCAGTGAAAAGGAGGAAGTCCCTCAGTAAGATGGATTGACACAGTGGCTGCAACAATGGGCTCAAGCATAACAATGATTATGAGGATGGTGCAAGACCTACCAGTGTTTCGTTCTGTTGTACCCATGTCGCTATGAGTCAGAACTGATTCAGCTGCACCTAATAACAACAACAACCTGGAAATTTTGGGAGCCTAGATTAAATTAAAAAAAAAAAAACCCTATAATTTATAAGGCTAATTCTAGTATTGTATAGAATTGATTATACAAAAGACTTTGAACTTATCCACTTATAATTTATAACTTAGACAAATGAACACAATGAGAAGGAAAAGTCTAATCCAAGTTGTGTTTTGTATTTTTCTTGTTGATGGGTGGGGAGATAGGTAGAAGTGAAAACATGGAAAAATATCAGTTCACGAAGTAAAGATGGTAAACAGCTAAATGAGACAAAGAATAAGCAGAATGAGAAATAGGGGCAGACTTAATATGGGAGTGAAAAAAGTTAGACAACTCCATTGGGCTCCATACGTATCGTAAGGCATATTGCCAGATCATCTGTTCCTATTACTTTTTTTTAAGACTTCTGTGAATCTGCTAATTAAAGGAGCCCTGGTGGTGCAGTGGTTAAGGCAATTGACTGCTAACCGGAAGGTCTTCAGTTTGAAACCACCAGCGGCTCTGTAGGAGAAGGATTGGCAGTCTGCTTCTGTATAGATTTACAGCCTTGGAAACCCTATGGGGTCACTATGAGTAGAAATCGGTTTGATGGCAGTGGGTTTTTTTTTTTTGGTTACAGTCTCTGCTTTCTATCATTGAATTGGTACACATAATTATAATAGAGATTACGTTTTTCCTATTGAATTAATATGTGTATTTATCTTTTTTAAAAATAGATTGTCTGAAGAAATGGATACTTCTCCCTCCAAAAAATATCCAGTTAAAAAACGAGTGAAAATACGTCCCAACACAGTGATGGTGAAATATAGCTCCCATTATCCTCAGCCTGGGGAGGATGGATATGAAGAAATCAATGAAGATTATGGAAATTTTATGGAAGAAAATCCAAAGAAAGCCCTGCTGAGTGAAATGAAAAGAAAAGGAAGAACTTACTTTGGAAACATGGCCACCCGACCTCCACTAACAGAAAGCCCAGTGACCAATGAGATTGGACAATTCCAGAGCTTTGCAGAAAAAAGTATTTTTCAATCTAGAAAAATGTGGATAGTGCTGTTTGGATCTGCTTTGGCCCATGGATGTGTAGCTCTTATCACTAGGCTTGTTTCTGATCGTTCTAAAGTTCCATCTCTAGAACTGATTTTTATCCGTTCTATCTTGCAGGTGCTATCTGTGTTAGTTGTGTGTTACTATCAGGAGGCCCCTTTTGGGCCCAGTGGATACAGATTACGACTCTTCTTTTATGGTGTATGCAATGTCATCTCTATCACCTGTGCTTATACATCTTTTTCAATAGTTTCTCCCAGCAATGGGACCACTATGTGGAGAGCCACAACCACAGTCTTCAGTGCCATTTTGGCTTTTTTACTTGTAGATGAGAAAATGGCTTATGTTGACATGGCTACAGTTGTTTGCAGCATCTTAGGTGTTTGTCTTGTAATGATCCCCAACATTGTTGATGAAGATAATTCTTTGTTAAATGCCTGGAAAGAAGCTTTTGGGTACACTATGACTGTGATGGCTGGACTGACCACTGCTCTCTCCATGATAGTATACAGATCCATCAGGGAGAAGATCAGCATGTGGACTGCCCTGTTTACCTTTGGCTGGACTGGGGCAATCTGGGGAGTATCTACTATGTTCATTCTTCAAGAACCCATTATCCCATTAGACGGAGAAACCTGGAGTTACCTCATTGCTATATGCGTCTGTTCTACTGCAGCATTCTTAGGAGTTTATTATGCCTTGGACAAATTCCATCCAGCTTTGGTCAGCACAGTACAGCATCTAGAGATTGTGGTGGCTATGGTCTTGCAGCTTCTAGTGTTACATATATTCCCTAGTGTCTATGATGTCTTTGGAGGAGTAATCATTATGATTAGTGTTTTTGTCCTCGCTGGCTATAAGCTTTACTGGAGGAATTTAAGAAGGCAGGATTATCAGGAAATACTAGACTCTCCTATTAAATGAATACTTGATTATCATTATCTTATTAATGTTCAATTAGTACATGTACACTGCCATTTAATGTTCACATATGAATGTCTTTTGTGTTGTATAATTGATAGTGCTCTATAATATATAAGTAATACATGCAGATGAAGAAAATTTTATTCTCATCTAATATATTCAAATACAGATAATAAATATGTGAAATATCATGGACCTAGTGTCTTTACCGTTAATAACAAAAAGGTAATTATGGTAAAAGGAAAATGTTAACTTCCATCACTAAAGAACACAAGACTTGAAGAAATGACTCCTTTCAGACAGAACTTCTGTGGTTCTAAAGTTCTAAAAGTAGAAAAATTTTCATGCCCAGTGTTCTACAAAAATCCTTCAATATTAAAAAAATCTTCATTTGTGAAATGTACACTACAAGGTAGAATGCTGAATACCAAGCCTTGGGTTGGGGTACGGGAACTTGAATCAAGGCAAGAAAGAGGGAGCAAAGGAAAGGAGCTGGTTTTTCAATGACAGTGCTATCCTAGATTAGAACAGGCAATTGGTCTTTACCTTGCTATAGCCACATTAGGTAATCCACAGGAAATGCAGAGTGATGATGACTGGATTCTTCCCAGCCCTACTTAGTCCAGGCCATTTTATACCTGATGATTGGGGCAGGGTCTACTTATCCTCAGATGTACAGATCTCTTCCAAAACTGTCCTTGTTTATGATTTTATGGCAAGTATATGTGTAAGCTGTAGTAAAGGTACTTCTAATCACTGAAAAAGATACCAGCAGTAATCAGAGTATTGCAGAAAATTGATGTGACATGGTGTCTGAGATTCTTTAAAAAAAAAAAAAAATCCTGTCAATAAAGTGGCATTTGCAAAATTTGGGCCATTCTTACTAATTTAGCCCAAACAAATGTTGGCATGATACTAGTTAATAAGCTAGTGTCTTTCAGCTCCCAATTCACCCTTCTATGCTTCCCTTTGTGCTGTTATGGCTTAGACTCTGCAAACATTTTTCCTATGCTAGCTGGTGTCTCACCAGGTTCCACTAATAAAGGGCATTAGAGGTAGACTGGAGGCAGGAGGAAGGGAGAAGGGAATTCCTCTTTTCTGCTTGCTTGTAGTTCCCGTCATTGTTACCCCAGTGTTGTAGGGTAAAAACATCACAAAGTTGAGTAAAGCGAGAAGAAAGTTTTATTCAGCATATATTCAAAAGGACAAAAGAGGGAAGCGGACAAGCATGCTGACAGAGCTAGAACGTCTGCCTCAATCCAAGGAAATATCACAGAACAGACAAAAGTGGAAAAACGGACAAGCATGCTGCTAGAGCCGTGTCTGCCCGAGTCCAAAGAATATTACAGAATAGGCAAGAATGGGAAAATGGACAAGCATGCTGCCACGGCCATGTCTGTCCGAATCCAAAGAACATTACAGAATAGGCAAGAATGGGAAAATGGACAAGCATGCTGCCACAGCCATGTCTGTCTGAGTCCAAAGACCATTACAGAAATCATCAGTATATATTAATATTACAAATGGGCAAAACCATTCAAAGCTTAGCCTTTTCAGATTGGCTAGAAACTGTGATCGTACATTTTGAATTGTCTTTCTTAACAATCATTAGTACAGGTTTCAGTAACAACAGTCAGGAGGGTCTTCATTGGTCCAACAAATTTCTATTCACTAAATGCTAATAGAAAAAGGTAAGAGTAGAAAGTCTTTTGTGCTCTGTTTGATTGGCTTTACGTGAACGTTTCCCTAAAAGATATTTTCCAAGATTATTTTAGCTATTGTCTTTATACCTCAGGGCCCAGGTGATGTGTCCTTGTGAGTTCTTGTGAGCCCAGCTCCAGCTGGGTCACATTCTCCATGCTCAAGGACAGGGAGTAATAATTCCAATATTATTTCCTAAATTACCAGCAATAAGCCCTTTGCCCCAGCAGCAGCTATTGGCTCCAGCCTTGAGCTTCTTTTGGCACCCTTCCCCCACCAAACCAGCCTCAGCCATATGCCTTTCATAAGTAACAGGTCTAGGTGGACAGCATCCCTTCCTCAGGGATCTGAGTGCGTGCTCAGCAGGGTCATTACTCTGAGCTTCTGAGACCTGATAATCCAAAGTGTTCCTCTTTTTCACTAGCTGTAGGGGTGGTAGCTGCTCTGTACAGTTACCACCTCTGAGCTACCTCAGTGTTCCCTTTTTGCTTTTCCAGTCCATCAACACCCAATACTAAATCCTCTCTGTTGTAATATGTTGTGATTTCTGTTTTCCTGACTGCTATGCTTTGGGAAAATGACAATACTCAATATTTTTCAGGGATTACAGGACATGGCTTTCAAGAGAAATTATCCAAATTGAAGCACAGAAACAAAATACGTTAAAAAAAAAAAAAAGAAAAGAACAGAGCCTGAGTAACCTGTACTAAATACCAAGAGGTCTAGCGTAAGTGTAATTGTAGTCCCAGAAGAAGAGGAGAGAGAGAGAGAATGGGACAGAAATTTTTTTTTGAAGAAATATTGGCCAGTATTTTCCAAATGTGATTAAAAAAAAGCAAAGCAACCTACAGATCCAGGGGAACTCAGTGAACCCCAAGCAGGATAGGTACAAACAACCATATGTAGAAAAATCATAGTGTAACTGCTGATAAACGAAGATAAAGAAAAAAAATCATAAAAGCAGCCAGAGAAAAAGACATGTAAGATATTGGGAAACAATGATAAAAATTACAGCTAACTTCACATAAGAAACCATGGAGGCCAGAAAACAATAGAATGACAAAGTGCTGTCTTTAAACTGCTGAAGGAAAATCCTTTGATTGTTTCTCATTGCCTATAGGATAAAATCTTTAACTTGTCACATAAGGTTTACCATGACCTGGCTATTGCTTGTATTGCTAGTCACTCTCTGCTCTGGCAGTAATCTACTATTGTTTAATGGCTTTTTTTTTTTTTTTTTCCACGCAGGCCTCTTTACCTGGAAAGCCCGTCTCTTCTTTGCCTAGTTAATTGACTAGCCTGACCACACAATTTCCCTCTGGTTTAATGTCCTCCTGTACATATCTATTGTTGTCTTTACTACATTAATAATAAATATCAGTTTAAATCTCATTCTCCAAAATTGGACTGAGCTCCTTGAAGATAGGGACTGATCTTTAGATCTCTAGTACTTATTGTAGTACCTACCAGAGTGGACCCTGAATAAATCTTTGTTGAATGAACTCCCATAAAAGTCTAACAATACTCAATCCAGAAATTTAGTTATCAGGTTCCACTGACTAATTTTGATACTTTACAGCAGAATCTATGATTAATTAGTTACCTCTTGATGAGAGTTAGGGCTTTTTTGTTGTAAACATGCCTGCCTGATGGTGATGTTAAACCAGATTATTTCCTAAAGTCATTTCTAAGTATAAACTATCAATACTTTCCTGGGAAAGGCCTTGAGACATGGAGGCTCATTCTTCCATTTCTTGTCTTCCCAAATCCTTTTGGGATTAGTGAGGTGGGTTGCTTGCATGTTTTTATTCCTACGCAGGTTAGCTACCCAAATCCCAAACTTCACCTCCAGTCTGTAGGTCATTAGTCTTGACCTAAATTTTGTTGTTGACTGATTTCTGGCTAGTCCCTGGTCCACTCAGTGCTAACCAGCAAGGATGATTCTTATTTTTGGTTTGAGTTCCACTGTAAGAGAGGAAGAAGCCCCCATGTGTATATTTATGTTTGGAAGTTGAGGAGACAGACTGTGTGAAAGGAAGTTTCTGGGGCAATTACCACCCTATGAGAATATGGACTCCATTCCTTTTAAGTATGCCATGCTGGAATTTCATACATAATTTTTTTTATCTACCTGTCCATCCTATGCTTTCTTCTTTTATTGATGTTTCCTTATTTTTCCTTTTCCATATATATCTTGAGGTATTTTTTTTTTTTTTTTGAGAGTTCCTGGGAAGAATGTTTAATGAGGGAGATTTAAAGAAGGAACATTAAAAGGGAAAAAAATGTGTTTACCGAGAGCTGAAACTCTTTTGTGAAAAAGCAGATTTAAACTCTTTCTTCCTTGCAGTTGCTTCTTATATTGCTTAAATAGGTGGTATAGAATAGCAGAAGTTGAGAGATATGGATCAAAATCTTGTGAAGAGGTTACTGACCCATTCAAAATACAGATTCCCTTACAAAATAAAATCTAATTTTTTGACTTCAACATAATTTTCTGGGATTATCTTCCCCACTTCAGGTAGTGGTATAAGCCACTTGAAGGCAAGGACTGTTTTTACCTTAGTATTTGTATTCACACCTCTCTCCTCATCACATGTTAAATATGTAACTAGAATTGAGTTGAGTCTGGTCTGCTAACAGCTTGCTGTGTGATTATGGATAAATCATGTTAAGCTCTGGAGAAATCATTTCTCCAGCTGCAAAAATAAATATAATATCTCAACCTACAATCTTCATAAGATGTATTAACAAGAAAGCCATGATAAAATATGCAGTTATCCAGACCCTTAGAATGAATCCAAAGTTCACTTGCTTTCTTCACTTTGGATGTGAATAATGGGATGTAGGCATACAGTAGCTGTTGCTGAGTTACATGGTTTGCTTGCCTCAGCCAACTTGAGGCCAAGAAGGGGTCATAGGTGATTTGTGCTTCACCTTGTGATTCTGCACATGGCAGGCAAACCACATGCATCCATCAGCGCTCACATGAATCATTTTGAAGTTGAACAGTTAAATGCAGGTAACTACCGTGGACTCAGGATTTACAGTCAAGGCCAGGATTAAAGGAGGAGAGAGAAGATGTATTAATGCCTTAAACAAATATGTACTGCCGATCTATCACAGGCACTGGGAGAAACTGTAACAAACACTGACATGGTTTCGAACCTAACGGAGTTTACAGTTTAGGTAAGCATACGGGCAAACTATTTCAACAGTTCTGATGGGGCATATACCTGTATTCCGAGATAGGTACCTAGCCCCGTAGGCTTCCCCAAGGAGGGGCACCTAAACTAAGCCACACAGATGGTTAGAAATGGGAGGCAGGCTATGGAGGGTTGCAGTAGCGGCGTGGGGGAGAGCCCATCTACTGGCCACCCGGCAGATGGCTGGGTCTGGGCCGCTAAGAATGGCAGCTTGCTCAGGTCACTGCCCTCATAGCACGGCTACTGCAGCCAAGACTGGAAGCAGCGTTCGCACCAGAGGATTTGGAAGGCTCCCAGACCCGGTCTACGGCTCAAAGGTAAGCTTGTCGCTTACATTTTTCTCCTAGGACCCCATTTCCTGGCCTTTTTGGTTTCTTTTTTTTGAGTTGAGTCTGAACTCGGGAAGCCCGCATATTTGCTGCCCTCATTCGAAAATCTCGGGGTGCAGAACAGAGTCAGGAAAGACACTGCTTAACGTCTAGTCCTCTTTCTGCCGGTCAGCCTCAGCTCATACCACACCCTGCACAGCGCCTGATTGACAGGAGAGCCTACCCAATCCCAGCGCCGCACCGATCGCTGCCGATGCTGGGGCGGGAGGAAAGGGGAGACCGAGCCTATCAGATTGGGCCGAGAGGGCGTTTTTTGCCCGCGCGGAACGCCTGCCACCTCGGGGCCAGTCATCGTGCCGCCTCGTTCGCCCTCCCGCCCGCCGGCCGCGCGTGCCCCGCCCCGCCCCACCCCGCCCCTCTCCGAGAGCTACGCGGCGGAGGAGTGCAAGCCTCGTGCCTTAACGGCCATCGCGGCGGCCGCGGCGTCGTCACGCTGCGATCATTAGGTGAGCTGGAGCCGCCCTGGCTGGCAGAGGGAAGGTGAAGCGGCCTTGCCGGCAAGTGGACACATACAGAGTCTCTCTTCCCCTGTTGGTCCACGTAACTTGTTACTCGCTGCGTCGCTTCCTCTTCCTCAGCGAAATTAGCCCCGGGGGCGCCGTCTGCCGGCCCGGAGCGGAGCGGAGCCGGAGAGGGCGGGGAGGCTGCAAGGCCCGGCCTGGGCGTTTGCACCGTGGCTCCCCGCCACCCTCCGGTCCCGCGGCCTCGCTGCCCGTCTCCGGGGCGTCCGGCCGGGATGAGCGCCTGCGAGGCCGGGAGGTCGGTGTGCGGCGCGCGCGCTTCCCTGCCTATTTTCCTCCTGAACAAGTCCGTTTGCCTGTTGTGTGCGTAACCCGAGGCCGGGAAGAGAGGGACACAGCGGAGAAGGGAAGGGCAGGGAGCCGTGCCCTGGGCTGAGGGTGGACATTTTCTGGACGCGCCCTCTCTCCCCCCTCCCCTCGCCATCTCCAGCCGTTTTCCTCGTTCTCGGGAAATCGGATTTAAAAAAAAAATTTATGGACCTGTTCTAGATTTCGTATGCGGTTGTTTGGGCTGTGAGCTTTTGACATCAGTTGTAATATGCCCACTAAAAAATTACCTTGATAGCTTGGTTTTGTAGCCTTTCGTATGTTTCCATAAAAGTTGAATTCGCCGTTAGAAGCTCTGGGTTTTGTTTGGTGGCTGAGAACCGTCACATAGGCGCACAAAGTCGAGCTGATGTGGTGAAGTCACCTTAAAATAATTCATTGCACCCGTTGGACTAGTTGAGAAGCCATAGGAGTTAGGAAAGAAAGAAATGAACTTGAGAATTTTCTAACCTCATCTTGGAGGGGGAAGGGAGGGAGAAAAGAAGGTTAATGTCCGGTCTAACGGGTGTTGCAAGAGATATTCATTTTTTAAATCTTACATTGATAGCTTATGTAAAACGAGCCATTAACGGTTTATCAGACACCTGAAAAGCACTGTGCTTAAAATCGCAACCTTCAGTGAGATCACAAATGGGGAAATAATCCAAGAAGAAGTTTTTTTCCCCTCCCTCTTGTAATTGTTAATTTAGCTAAATAAATATGCGTTGGTCGATTAATAGTAATTTCATTCCATCTTTAAAAAAAAAAATTACTGTGTTTTAGGTGAGAGTTAACAGAACAAATTAGGTTCCCCTTTAACAGTTTTTATACCTAGTATTCCCTGCCATTGGTTACAATTTTTATAATGTGTCAGTATTTTAATTATTTCCATTCTGTTTCCATTGATTTAGCTTCTCTTCCCCTCCTTGCCTTCTCATCTTTGCTTTTGGTTAAATGTTAACTGTTTAGTCTCATACACAATTGTTTAAGAGAGCACATTACTCACAGGTGATACTGTTTATTTTATAAGCCAATCTGTTATTTGGCTGAAAGGTGACCTGCAGAAAAAGCTTCAATTCCAAGTTCAAAGGGTGTTTTAAGGCCATAGTCTCGAGGGTTCTTTTAGTCTGTTTATCAGTCCAGTAGGTTTGGGCTTTTTTAGGAATTTGAGTTTTGCTCTACATTTTTCTCCCCTTCTATTCGGGATCTTATCTTGCGTCCCTGCCTGGTCAGAACTGTCGGTGGTGGTAGCGGGGCACCATCTGCTTCTTCTGGTCTCAGACCAGTAGTTGTATCTTAGATGGCCACTTGCAAGCTTTTAAGACCCCAGATACTACTCACCAAACTAAGACATAGAACATTACCTTTGTGAACTGTGTCATGCCAATTGACTAAGTTGTCCCCCGAGACTATGGCCCTAAGCCCTTTGACCCAGTAAAGCAATCCCATGAGTTGTTTGGGTATGTCTAGAAAGCCTCCATAACTGTTCACCCATGTGGTTTGTTCATAGAAAAACCAAAAAAAAAAAAAAAACCCATTACCATCAAGTCGATTCTGACTCATAGCAACGCTATAGGACCACGTAGAACTGCCCAATAGGGTTTCCAGGAAGCAATTGGTAGACTCGAACTGTCAACCTTTTGGTTAGCAGTCTGAGCTGTTAACCACTGTGCCACCAGGGCTCCTGGTTGCTTTTATATGTGGATATGTATGTGGCTATATATACAGAACACACACACACACACACACACACACACACACGTGTATATACTTATGCCTACAGATACATCTATACATGCACGTGTCAGCATTCTAATTATTTCCATTCTGTTCTGTTTCCATTGATCTGGCACGTGCATTTACTTGAATATGTCTTCCTATGCATATACATGCATCTGTAGCTACCTATATAACCACATAAATATTTTTTGGTTTTTACTGTTGTTGCAAAATTGTGTATATTACACCATTTACTAAAATTGTCACTTTTTTGTCATTTTTTTTTTCATTGTGCTTTAAGTGAAAGTTTATAATTCAGGTGAGTCTCATACAAATATTTATACATACATTGTTATGTGACCCTAGTTGCTCTCCCTGTACTGTGACAACACACTCCTCCTTTCCACCCCAGATTTTCCGTGTCCATTCAACCAGCTCCTGACTCTCTCTGCCTTCTCATCTCGCCTCTGGACAGGAGCTGCCCATTTAGTCTCATGTATCTACTTGAGCTAAGACGTACTCTCTTCACAAGTATCATTTTATGTCCCACAGTCCTGCCTGTGTCTGAAGAGTTGACCTTGGGAATGGTTTTAGTTTTGGGCTAATGGGAAGTCCGGGGGCCATGTCTTCCATCGTGCCTCCAGTGTAAGTCAAACGATTAAGTCTGGTCTGTTCTTTTTGCTAGAATTTGAGTTCTGCACCCCACTTTTCTCCTTCAGGGACTGTTGTGTTCCCTGTCAGGGTGGTCATTGGTGGTAGCTGGGCACCATCTAGTTCTTCTGGTCTCAGGCTGAAGTCTCTGGTTTATGTGGTTTTTCTCTCTCTTGGGCTAATAGTTTCCTTGTGTCTTTGGTGTTCTTCATTCTCCTTTACTTGAGGTGGGTTGGGACCAATTGATGCATCTTAGATGGCCGCTCGCTAGCTTTTAAAACCCCAGATGCCACTCACCAAAGTGGGATGCAGAACATTTTCTTAATAAACTATGTTATGCCAGTTGACCTAGATGTCCCCTGAAAGCATGGTCCCCGGAGCCCCGTCCCTGCTACTCTGTCTCTCGAAGTGTTTGGTTGTATTCAGGAAACTTCTTAGCTTTGATTTAATCCAGTTGTGCTGACTTCCCCTGTAGCGTGTGCTGTCCTTCCTTTCACCTTAGATAATTCTTGTGTACTATCTAGTGAATACCCGTCTCCCTCCCTCCCCCCCCTCGTAACCATCAAAGAATGTTTTCTTCTGTGTTTAAACCTTTTCTTGAGTTCTTATAGTAGTCTTATACAATATTTGTTCTTCCGTGACTGACTAAATTCACTGAGCATAATGCCTTCCAGATTTCTCCATGTTACGTTTCACAGATTCATCATTGTTCTTTATCTTTGTGTAGTATTCCATTGTGTGAATATGCCATAATTTGTTTATACATTCGTCCGTTGATGGGTACCTAGGTTGTTTCCATCTTTTTGCTATCGTGGTCAGTGCTGCAATGAATGTGGGTGTGCATATATCTATTCGTGTGAGGGCTCTTATTTCTGTAGGATATATTCCAAGGAGCGGGATTGCTGGATGGTATGGTACATCTATTTCTAACTTTTTAAGGAAGCGCCAAATCAAATTACAAAGTGATTGTACCATTTTACATTCCCACCAACAGTGTGTAAGTGTTCCAGTCTCTCCACAGCCTCTCCAGCATTTTATTTGGTGTTTTTTGGATTAGTGGTAGCCTTGTTGGGGTGAGATGGTGTCTCATTGTAGTTTTGATTTGCATTTCTCTAATGGCTAATGATCGTGAGCATTTTCTCATGTGTCTGTTAGCCACCTGAATGTCTTCTTTGGCAAAGTGCCTATTCATATCTTTTGCCCATTTTTTAATTGGATTATTTGTCTTTCTGTTGTTGAAGTTTTGCAGTATCTTGTAGATTTTAGAGATCAGATGCTGATTGGATTTGTTGTAGTCAAATTTTTTTTTCCCAGTCTGTAGGTTGTCTTTTGACTCTTGGTGAAATTTTTTTTTCCACAATATTTAATCTAATGATGATTTATTGATTGGATTGATTGATTGATTGTACTGCAGGTGAAGGCTTACAGAACAAACAGTTTCTCATGAAACAGAAGTACACGTGTTGTTTTATGATATTGGTTAACAACCCCACAACATATCAATCCTCTAACTTCTCAACCTCTTTTTTTTTTTGGTGATAATACACATAGCCAAAGCTACACCATTTCAAAAATTTCTACATGCACAGTTCAGTGACATTGACTACGCTCTTCGAATTGTGCTGTTATTCTCACTTAAGATGAAGGCTTACAGAACAAAATAGTTTCACATTTAACAGTTACTACAAATGTTGCCCT
>NW_004444020.1:8506617-8526198 GCF_000243295.1 Trichechus manatus latirostris
CTTGGTAGCTGTGGACAGTTAGTCCTTTGGACTAATCTTTTCCTTGTATCCTGTTCTCTTCATTCTCCCTTGCTCCCGAAGGGATGAGACCAGTAGAGTATCTTAGATGGCCGCTCACAGGCTTTTAAGACCCCAGACACTACTCATCTTGGTGAAATTTTTTGATGAGCATAACTGTTTGATTTTTAGGAGCTCCCAGTTACTAGTTTCTCTTCTGGTGTTTGTGCATTGTTAGTTACCGTTTGTATACTGTTTATGCCATGTAGTAGGGCTCCTAGCGTTGTTCCTATTTTTCTTCCATGATCTTCATCGTTTTGATTTTATATTTAGATCTTTGATCCATTTTGAGTTAGTTTTTGTGCATGGTGTGAGGTATGGGTCTTGTTTCAGTTTTCTGCAGATGGATGTCCAGTTATGCCAGCACCATTTGTTAGAGACTGTCTTTTCTCCAGTTAACGGAGTTTGGGCCTTTGTCAAATATCGGCTACTCATAGGTAGATGAATTTATGTCTGGATTGTCAATTCTGTTCCATTGGTCTATGTATCTGTTGTTGTACCAGTACCAGGCTATTTTGACTACGTGGTGGTATAATAGGTTCTAAAATCAGGTAGTGTGAAGCCTCCCACTTTGTTCTTCAGTAATGCTTTACGTATCTGGGGCCTCTTCCCTTTCCAGATGAAGCTGGTGATTTGTTTCTCCATCTCATTAAAAAATGCCATTGGAATTTGGATCGGGATTGCGTTGTTATCTGTAGATTGCTTTGGGTAGAATTGACATTTTCACAATGTTGAGTCTTCCTGTCCATGAGTAAGGTATGTTTTTCCACTTATGCAGGTCTCTTTTGGTTTCTTGTAGCAGTGCCTTGTAGTTTTCATTGTATAGGTCTTTTATATCTCTGGTTAGATTTATTCCTAAGTATTTGCTCTTCTTGGGGACTGTTGTAAATGATACTGATTTGGTGATATCCTTTTGGAAGTTCTTGTTGGTGTAGAGAAAGCCAACTGATATTTGTATGTTTATCTCATGTTCTGAAACTTTGCTGAAATCTGTTAGTTCCAGTAGTTTTCTTGTGGATTCTTTGGGGTTTTCTGTTTATAAGATCATATCATCTGCAAATACAGATACTTTGACCTTTTCCTTACCAATTTGGATGCCCTGTATTTCTTCTTCTAGCCTAATTGCTCTGGTTAGGATCTCCAGCACAGTGTTGAATATGAGTGCTGATAAAGGACATCCTTGTCTGGTTCCAGTTCTCCGAGGGAATGCGTTCAAAGTCTCTCCATTTACGAAGATGTTAGCTTTGTATAAATGTCCTCAATTATGTTGAGGAATTTCCGTTCTATGCCTGTATTGTTGAGCGTTTTTATCATGAATGGTTGTTGGATTTTGTCAAATGCCTTTTCTGCACCGCTTGATAAGATTATGTAGTTCTTGTGTTTTGTTTTATTAATGTAATGGATTACATTGATTGTTTTTGTAATGTTGAACCATCCCTGCATACCTGGTATAAATCCCACTTGATCATGGTGAATTATTTTTTTGATACGTTGTTGAATTCTGTTGGCTAGAATTTTGTGGAGGATTTTTGTGTCAGTGTTCATGAGCGGTGTAGCTCTGTAATTTTCTTTTTTTGTGGTGTCTACCTGGGTTTGGTATCCAGGTTATGCTGGCTTCATAGAATGAGTTTGGGAGTATTCCCTCCTTTTCTGTGCTCTGAAATACTTTTAGTAGTAGCGGTGTTAATTTCAGAAGGTTTGGTAGAATTCTGCAGTGAAACCGTCAGGGCAGGGGTTTTTGGAAGTTTTTAAATTAGCTTTTCAGTTTCTCGTTATAGATTTATTTAGTTGTTCTACTTCTGTGTTAGTTTGGGTAGGTAGTGAGTTCCTAAAAATTTGTCCATTTCATCTAGGTTTTCAGATTTGTTAGTTTTTCATAGTATTTTGTTATTTTTTTAATTTCAGTTGAGTCTGTTGTGATATTACCCATTTCATTTCTTATTTAGGTTATTTGCGTCTTCGTCAGTTTGGCCAGAAAATCATTGATTTTGTTGATTTTTTCAAAGACGCAGCTTTTTTGGTTCTGTTAACTCTGCCGTTTTTTTTTTCCAATTCTCTATTTAATTCTGCTCTAATTCTTATTATTTCCTTTTTGGTGCTCGAGGGCTTCTTTTGCTGGTCTCTTCCTAGTGTTCGAGATGTAGGGTTAATGTTTTGATTTTGGCCTTTCTTTTAGGATGTGTGTAGTTAATTGCTGTAAACTGATCTCTGAGCACTGCTTTTGCTGTGTCCCAAAGGTTCTGGTAGGATGTGTTTTCGTTCTTATTTGATTCTGTGAATTACTTTATTCCATCCTTAATTTGTTCTATAACCCAGTAGTTTTTGAGCAAGATGGTGTTCAGTTTCCATGTATTTGTTTTTTTTTTTCCTTTTTCTGTTGTTGATTTCTGGTTTTATGGTCAGAAAAGATGCTTTCTAATATTTCGATGCTTTGGATTTTGTTAAGGCTTGCTTTTTGGCCTAGTAAATGGTCTGTTTTGGAGTATGTTCCATGTGCTTTGGAAAAGAAAGCATACTTGGCTGCTGTTGGGTGCAGCGTTCTGTATATGTCTGCGAGATCAAGTTTGTTGATTGTGGTGTTGAGATCTTACATGTTTTTATTGACCTTTCTAGATGTTCTGTTCTGTTATTGTGGAGCTGTCGCTTTTCAATGTTGTTAGAGTGTGTTTTATGTATGTATTTTGGAGCAGTTATTGGATGCATAAATATTATAGCTATGTACTTCTGGTGTGTTGACCTGTTAATCATTATATAGTGTTCTTTATTCTTTGTGGTGGATTTTGCTTTAGAGTCTATTTTGGCAGAGATTTATATTGCCACTCCTGCTCCTTTTTGATTCTTGTTTGCTTGATATATTTTTTTCCATCATTTGACTTTTAGTTTGTGTCTTTAAGTCCGAGGTGTGTCTCTTGTAGGCAGCATACAAACAGAGCTTGTTTTAAATCTATTCTGTGACTTTTTTTATTGGTGCATTTAGTCCGTTTACAATTCAATGTAATTATTGATAGGTGTGAATTTACTGCTTTAATTTTGATTTTTTTGTGTTACAGTTTCTTTTTTCAACTCAATCTGTGCTGAGTCGTTTTTCTTCGTTTTATCTTTTTATTGTTAATTTTGTATTTGCTGAGTATGTTTTTCTTGTTTTATATTTTAATGTGTAGGATTGTTAATTTTCTTTGTGGTTGCTTAAATATCCGTGTTTTTCTAAGTTTAAACTAGCCTGTTATTTAGATTGCCTTGATTTCGTCTCCATGTGTAAAATCTGTGTCTGCATTTTTTAGTTCCTGTATTTTGTTTTAATGTTGTTATCTTTCGCATATTGATATCTCTGTTTCCCCATTTTTAGTGTTTCAGTTTTTTTTTTTTTTTTTTTGGTCGCTTCCCTACCTGGGTTGATATCTGGTTGCTCTGTCCTGTGTTCTAGTCTTGGGTTAGCTGATGTTATTGATTTTCTAACTGGAGGACTCCGTTTAGTATTTCTTGTAATTTTTGTTTGGTTTTTGGAAATTCCCTACAGTTCTGTTTATCTGAAAATGCCCTAATTTTGCTAACATATTTGAGAGACCGTTTTGGTGGATATATAGTTCTTGATTGGTAATAGTTTTTCTTAAGGCTTTATATATGTCATCCCATTGCCTTTTGGTCTGCATGGTTTTTGCTGAGTAGTTCGAGTTTATTATCGAGTCTTCTTTGTAGATGATTTTTGTTTATCCCTAGTTGTTGTTAAAATTATTTTTAGTTCTGGCAAGTTTGATTATAATACATCTTGGTGACTTTCTTTTGGGGTCTATTTTATGTGGGGTTCAATGAGCATCTTAGATATCTTCTCATCTTTTGTGATATTGTGGAAGTTTTTTGCCAGCAAATCTTCAAAGTTCTCTTTGTATTTTCTGTCATCCCCCCCGGTCTGGTAATCTAATCACTCGTAGGTTATTTTTTTTGATATGGAGTCTCACATAATTTTTAGGGTTCTGTCATTTAAAAAAATTCCTTTATCTGATTTTTTCAAGGTGGTGCAAAGTGCTGTATGTTCTATCTCACTAATTCTGATTTCTGTTGCCTCAATTTTGTTTGTATGATTTTTAGCTGTCTGATTCTGAAATTTTATTGTTAATCTTTTGGATTTCTGATTGCCGTCTTTTTAGGGATTCTTGCAGCCTATTAAATGTCGTTATACTCTTGAATAACCTTTTTAAGATTGTCTGTTGCTTTGTCTGCGGGTTCCTTGGTATGTTCTGCATTTTTACTGATCTGCTTTCTAATTTCTTGTAGAGTTTTGTATATTAATTTTTTGTGTTTTGCTTCCAGTAATTCCACAAAATTCTTTTTCCAGAAAATTTTTTGATTCTTTGTTTTGGGAGCTTGTTGAAGCCATCGTAATTTTTCTGTTTATGTAATTTGATATCGATTGTTGTTTTCGAGCCGTGAATAAGTTATGTTTGCTGTGTTTTAGTTTGTTGTTTTGTTTTGATATGTCTAAACTGCTCGTGTGAACTAGTTTAATTACTGGAACCTTTGTAACTCTAACGTCCTGTCACCAGGTGCTTAGAGCTGTTAGAAGGTATGTGAGCCCAGGAGTCTCTTTACTTTTCTTGTATGAATTCAGCTCAGGTGTCCAGGTAGTTGGTCACTAAACAGGCATGGGTGATTGGTGTAGGCATAGGTCTCTGGCTGCAATAGGGCGTCATACTCTGAGCAAGGTAGGGGACTGATGGCTGCCCTTGAGTGTCTTGGAGGAAAGCATGTCTCTGTTTTTTAGAGCACATAGGTGGGTGCGTTTTGTAGGCAGACTGAATACCTAGTGCTGTTGGCTGTAAGGATTGGGAGGCACCACTTATTCTTGGACCTGTTGCAGGTGGCGTGGGTGGCGCCACCAGTCATCAGGCCCCTGATGTGGGTAGGTGAGGAACCTGCTTAATGGGCAGGGCAGTGCCAAATGTCACGAACTTGCTATTTCACCGTGTCCGAAACAGTTGAGGCTAGATTTCAGGTGTATGTCTCCTTGTACTGTGGTAACGAGGGCTTGTGCTGTTGAAATGGGCCCACACAGGTTTATGCATCGGTGAAAAGTATTCGAAGTTTTTGGACCTCTTTATGCACGTGCTTAGGCAGTGCAGCTGTGCCTACCCTGAGTTCCTGGCTTAGAGGAGTTGGCAAATCATTTTTTCCACGTTTGTTAATTTGTTCCCTTTCCAAGGTCGGGAGAATGGCTCAGGGTGCCTGATGGGTCCTATTTCAGGTGCAGGGGACTCTGGAATTGCTGAAGCCGGCACGGACCCAGTGCAGAGCAGGGATGGGGGAGGTAAATGGGGAGAGGTTTATATCCAAAGGGGAGGTTTTTTGATTGGCATGGTAGCCCAGATCCAACTACTTATATTTTGCCGATTGAACGCTGTTTTTTACTGGTTCTGGATGCCTATAAGAGTCTTTACTGCTCGGTCTCTCCTGATGGGGAAAATGCCTTCCGAGTGCTACTGCTTGTCTCACCTCCTCTGCGAACCGATTTTGCCTGAGGGGTGCCGGCTCCTTCCAAGTCTGTTCTAGCAACTCCTCATTGCTTCTGAACTGTCTCTTTTTCTGCCATTCAGTCCGATTTCTCAGCTTTGCTTTTAATGTTCAGGGTTCCTTGATTGTCATATATAATCAACTCATTTGTTTTTTTGGGTCTTTGTTGTAAGAGGGACCACAGGAACCGTCTGACTACTCCATCTTGGCCCTGCCTTTTCTCATGTATTTCTTAGCGTCTTTTTTTACCTTGAGTTGGGCAGACTTCACCCATATTTGGGATTGCTTTTTCCATCACCAAAAGTAACAAATTTCTGTTGTCTGGAAGGTGATTCTCCTTTTTTCTTTCTTATCCAGTTTAATCATCAAAGAACTTTCCATTCTTTGTGTATATTTTTGACTGTTTGTGATAGACTGTACGGTATTTTCTTGTGATTATTTCACTCAGGATAATGTCTTTCGCTTTCATCCATATTATGTTTTGTCGTCTGTTTTAGTCATCTAGTGCTCCTTCAACAGAAGTACAACAAACGGATGGTTTTAATAAAGAAAAATTTATTTTTTCAGAGTCTAGTAGGCTTCAAGTCTAACTTCAGGGCATCAACTCCAGGGGAAGGCTTTCTACGTGTTGGGTCTGGAGGAAGGTCCTCGTCGTCATCAATCTTCCCCTGGACTAGGAGCTTCTCTGTGCAGGAACCTCAGGTCCAAAGGACGTTCTGTCTCCTGGCAGTGCTTTCTCGGTGGTATGAGGTCTTGAATTCTCTTCTTACTTCACTTTCTATCTATGGTAAGGTAAAAGGTGGTGCAGGCCATATCCTAGGGAAACTCTCTTTACACTGGGTCAGGGATGTGATGTGGGTAAGGGTGGTGTTACAGTCCCACCCTAATCCTCTTTAACATAAAATTACAATCACAAAATGGAGGCCAACCACACAATTCTGGGAATCATGGCCCAGCCAAATTGATGCACACATTTTTTGGGGGACATAATTCAGACCATGACATCGCTTCATCATTATTATTTATGGTTGCATGGTATTCTGTTGTATGTATATACCAGTTTATGCATTTATCTGTTGATGGACACTTATGTTGTTTCCATCTTTTTAGTGGTGTGATTAATGTTGCTGCGAACTTAGATGTGTTTATGTCTAGTTGTATCATTGCTGTAATATTTCTAGGATATATACCTAGAAATGGACTTGCTGGTTCATAAGATTTTTCTATTAGCTTTTTGAGAAAATGCCGTAGTTTCCTTTAGGGGTTATATAGTTTTACAATCCCACTGGCAATGTATGAGAGTTCTAGTCCCCCCACAACCTTGCCAGCATTTGTTTTCTATTTTTTTGACCATTGCTATTTTTGCTCGAGTGAGATGGTATCGCATTGTAGTTTTGATTTACGTCTGTTTAATGGACTGGTAGTGCAGTGGTTAAAAGCTTGGTTGCTAACTGAAAGGTCAGCATTTGGAATCCACTAGCCGCTCCTTGGAAACCTTGTGAGGGCAGTTCTACTCTGTCCTATAGGGTCGCTATGAGTCAGAGTCGACTCTATGGCAATAGGGTTTTTTTTTTTTTTAATGGCTAATGAAGAGCTTGGCTGCTAACCGAAAGGTCACCAGTTCGAATCCACCGGCTGCTCCTTGGAAACCTTATGGGGCAGTTCTTCTGTGTCCTGTAGGGCCGCAGTGAGTTGAAATAGACTCCGACAGGAATGGGTTTGGGTTTTTTAATGGCTAATAACTGCGAACATCTTTTCATGTGTTTGTTGGCCACCTGAATGTCCTCTTTGGTGAAGTGTCTGTTGATATCCCTTGCCCATTTTTTCATTGTTTTTTTGTTGTTCAAGTTTTGTATGTATTCTAAAGATTAAACTTTTATCAAATGTGTCATTGTTAAAGATATTTATACCAGTATGTATGTTTTCTTTTTACTTTCTTGGTAGTCTTTTGTTAAGCATGTGTGTTTAATTTTTAGGAGGTCCCAGTTACCTAATTTGTTTTCTGTCATTCGTGCATTTTTAGCTTTGTTTGATAGGCTGTTGATGCTGAAAATTAGGTCCCCTGGTTTTGGCCCTGTTATTTTTTAGGAACTTCATAGTTTTAGTTGTAACATTTAGGTCTTTGATCTATTTTGAGTTAGTTTTTGTGCATGGTGTGAGGTGTGGATTCTGATTCATTTTTTTGCATATGGATATCCAGTTTTCCCCGCACCATTGGTTAAAAGATGGGTGGATTAACCAGTAAGGAAGGTATGCACGGGTTTGTGTTTACGTACTAATCTGTAGTGCAGAATTTTACATGGGTTACACCACACGATGTGGTGAAAAGTAGGTGAAACTGCCTTATAGTAAGTAACCACATATAAGTTCATGTGTACCTTGCTTATTGGGTAATCCATGTCTGGTTAAAGAAACAGTTTCTTCCCTGTTGAGAAAACTTTGATCCTTTGTCAAAGATCAGCTGTCTATAGATGGATGGATGGATTTATTTCTGTGTTCTCAATTGTGTTCCATTAGTGTATGTGTCATTGAACCAGTACCAGCCTGTTTTGATTACCATGGCTGTACAGTAAGTTTTGAGTTTGGGAAGTGTGAAATCTCTTACTTTGTTTTTTTTCAGTATTGCTTTATTATTTGGGCCTCCTTCCTTTCCATGTGGAAGTATGATGCTCATTGATTAGAAGATTTAACATTGTTTTTGGTGGTACTGACGTTTTTACGATCTGTAGATATATAAATCAGAATTGACTTGATGACAGCGGGTTTGATTCAGGTTTTTTCTTTCCATTTAAAGTTGGAGATTAGATTTTCAATATTAGTACAGAATGTTATTGGGATTTGGATTGGGATTGCATTATGTCTATAGATTGCTTTGGTAGTACTGATATTTTCAAAATGCTAAGTCTTCCATTCCGTGAGCGTTGAATTTTTTCTTGTTTGTGTGAATCTCTTTTAGTTTCTTGCAGTAGCGTATTACGATTTTTCTTGTGTAAGTCTCTTATGTTCTTGGTTAGGTTTATTTCTGGGTATTTTTTTCTTTCAGGAGGTATTGTAACTGGTATTGTTTTTTTGATTTCAAGTGTCGTTATTGGTGTAGAGGAACCCAACCGATTTTTGTGTGTTAATCTTGTGCTCTGCCACTTTTTGAATCCTTGTATTCCAGTAACGGAGTTTCTGGGATATTCTATGTATAGGGTCATGTCATCTGTGAGTAGAGATAGTTTTACTGTTTGTTTTCTAATTTGGATATTCTTTAGTTCTTTTTTTTTATTGCTGTAGCTAGAACTTTAGTACCATATTGAGTAAGAGTGGTGATAAAGGGCATCGTTATTTCCTTTTTCAAGGGAATGCTCTTTTTTTAACAAGACTAATGTTGGCTGTTTTGCGTACATGCACTTAATGTTGAGAAATTTTTATTCGTATTGTACAGGGTTTTTATCAGGAAAGTGTGTTGGATTTTATCAAATGCCTTTTCTGAGCCGATTGAGATGATCATGTGATTATGTGGTGAATTACATTGACATTCTAATGTTGAACCATCCTTGTATTTCTGGTATGGATGTTATTTCATCTTGATGTATTATTTTTTTAATATGCTGCTGTAGACAATTTTTGCTTTATATTCATGAAAGAGAACAATCTGTAATTTGTGTGTGTGTGTCTATAAATTGACGCCTGAGCACTGCCTTGGCTGTGTCCAAAAGGTTTTGATCTGATGTGTTTTCATTCTCATTTGATTCTGGGAATTTATTTCCTCTTTAATTTTTTTCCTTTATCCAGTTTTTAAGCAAGGTGTTACTGAGTTTCCATGTATTTGATTCTTTTTCTTGTGGTCTTCTCGTTACTGATTTCTATTTTCATGATAGTGTGATCAAAGGGAGTGCTCTAGTTTTCTTCTTTAGTGGTATGTGGGTTTGGTATCAGGGTTATACTGGCTTTGTAGAATGAGTTAGGAAGTATTCTTTTGTGTTCTGGAATAGTTTAAGTAGAATTGGTTACAGCGCTTAGAATGTTTGGTAGAATTCTCCAGTGAAGCCATTTGGGCTGGGTCTTTTTTTGGAAGTTTTTTTTTTTTTTAAATGACATTTTCAATTTCTTTTGTTGAGTCCGTTCAAATTTTTTGTTTCTTTGGGTAGGGGGTGTATTTCTAGAAATTTGTGCGTTTTTTGTTTTCAAATTTATTGGAATACAATTTTTTGTAATATTCTGTTATTTTTGGTTTTGTTGTAATGTCGTTTATCTCATTTCTTATTTAGATTATTTGCTTTTTTTTTTTTTTGTCAATTTGCCTAGTGGTTTGTCAGTTTTATTGCTTCTCTCAAAAAACCAATTTCTAGGCTTGTTGATTCTGTTTTCTGTTTTATTTGTTTTAGCTCTGATTTTATTTTTTCTAGTTTCTGTTTGCTTTTTTTACCCATTACTTTTTAGTCTAGATCTTCCCAGGGCTTTGAGGTCCATGTAAAACCTGAAGCGTGTGTGGAATGTATTGTTAGACCTTCATGTCTCTAGGTTTCTTATTTTCACTTTTGAGAACTTCTCTGCCAACGCTTAAGGTGGATTTTGATGTGATTATTCTCGTAAAGCATTTGTCAGGAAGACCTGGTTTAATAAATTCAGATACAATTCAATTTTTTTATAACAAATAATTTTTTGTTTTTTTAACTTATGTTTATAATACAGAAAAACACCAAACGTTTAGCTACATCAAAAAATTAAATGGTATTTAATGGACGTTTTTCTTCTAAATTTTATTTTGTTGACAATATATACAGCAAAACATACACCCGTTCAGCTGTTTCTACATGTAGTTTAGTTACATTGATTACGTTTTTCAGGTTGTGCAACCATTCTCATTCTCTTTTTCTGAGTTGTTGCTTTTTCATTAACATAAACTCACTGCTCCGTAAGGTTTTTATGTAATTTTTGCAGTTACTATTGTTAGTTTGATTCCATATATAGATAATTCTTAAAAAAGCCTAATGTTCAAGGTAGATTTTTTTTTACTGGTTAAGGTAAGCTATTGTTTCGTTTTAAAATAATCTCAGGAAATATTTTTCGTTTAAGGTTGAAAGATTATATTAGGGCAATAGTTGCAGGGGTTATTCACCCTTCATGGGTACAGAAAGTCTAGAATACATAAGAATTTGAGATTCTGTTCCTCGTTTTAATGAGGATTTTTCCATAGACTTTTCGGTAGTTAGGCACCATCCAGTTCTTCTGGTCTCATGGCAAAGGAGGCAGTTAGCCACAAATTCCGTATCTTTTTCCTATTCCTGAATCTGCATTGTCTGTTGCTCCGGGTGAATAGAGACCAGTTGTGTCTTGGATGGCTGCTTGCAAGCTTTTAAGACCCCAGGCACTATGCAATGAACTAGGAGGTAGAACAGAGACACTAAACATGTTATTAGGCCAGTTAACTGGGATGTCCTGTGAAATCATGACCCTAAACCCCCAAACCAAGGAACTAAATCCCATGAGGTTGTACGTAAGTGGCTTTAGTAGCCATCTTTTTTTTTAGTCATTCTATGTTTATCACATATTTGCCAATTAAATTTTTTTACAGGTGTACAGTTTATTGACAGCGATTACAATAATAAGGTATACAAGCCTACCTTTAATGCGATTTTTCCATCGCAGTCCCCCTTTTCTTCCCTCCTTCCCGGCTCTGGTAACCAGTAATACTTTGTTCTCTATATGTTTGCTTTTTGTTGTTTTTTATGTGACTTCATACAATATTCTTTTGTGATTGGTTTATTTTGCTCAGTATAACGTTTTTAAGCTCAATCTATTATGTAGCCTAGAAGGAAATGTTTGAAATCACTAAGCAATTAACAAATTCATCATAAATACGTTGTTGTGTTATTTTAGGAGAACAACTGATAAAAGGCCAAAACAATATTTAAAGATTATTTAATTAAAGTAACAGTCTTGTCTGGATATTTCTCACTTCATATTAACTGTTTGAAAGATAGAATGTAGTCTTGTTTTCAAAACTAATTCCATATCCAGGTGTTTTTTTTTTTGGTGACATTGTTATGCTTTTAGTTACCGAGGTACAAACGGTTTCGTTTTTTACTTTCTCTATTCGCATAACTTGATATTGACCAGTTTTTTTAAAAAATTTTTTTTAGATAACTATTCCTTTTTATTCGTATCCTATTTTAATTTCTATTTCTGATCTACTCACTAGCTTTTAACTGGTTGTATTGCTTTTTCTCGCTACTCAGTGTTTGGCATGCTGCCTCAATTTTATAAAAAAACGTTTTCATCCCAATTCTTACTGCTCAGAAACCGACAAAAGCTCCCTGTTATCTGCAAAATTCAGAATTTCTTGTGACAGCACTTTATGGGAACCATCCGCCCTAACTAAACCAGTGTCTGTGATTTCGTACTTGTACTTCATATTTGTTGAGGCTAAATATACGTAGTGTGTGTATTGTTTAAAAGTTTTTTTTCCTAAATTATTCAAGCAATAAATGAAGTAAAAATTTAAGTTCCATATTTAGTCTTTCAGTGAAGTCTTCTAGACTTTTCTGTCCCGTGTGTTGATGCTTTCCTTGGACCCATAACGTCTACTTTATCATTCTCTTGATTTTTGGACTCACATCATAGTATCAAAGAGCATTATTGCTGAAAAAGATGTAGAGAATGTTGGGATCCAACTTCCTGATTTATAGACAAGGAAACTGAAATCCATACAGAGTAATTAACACTAAAATCCATACAGCTCAGGTGGTGTCTGAGCTGACTCAAACTGGTATCATACAAGTTCTGTGCACTCTATGAAATACTACTTTTCTTTTGGTGTCATTTTTATGTTTATCTCAAATTTACTTCATGTTTTATGTAGTTAAGCTTCATTTTATAAGTTCAAAACTTTTTGAGCCTAGGGGTGCCTTCATGAGTTGTGTTCAAATCATTTAAAGTGATTTAAAGGCTTTATAGTCTTTTTATGCTTGACGTACGAAGACTGTCAGTAAAAATAATAGTTATCTTGATAGCTGAGTAGTTTGGACCCATTGTAAAGTGAATCCCTTACAAGTTTTGCTGCTGACATTCAGTTTCACGCTTTTGATAGAGAATGATTTTTTGGAGACCTTGAAAATAGGTGTGAAGAAGGTAATGGAGGAAATTGGGAGGGTTTATATAACTAACAATTTTAGCTAAATGTTTTTCTGTTTTGAGTTAGTGTGGTAACACAGTATGCATTTTGTTACTTTTTGTCGTCTTTTATCATTTTCAAGAACCAGCAATACGTCTGATTATTGAGCAGAACATTTTGAAAATCATCTATCGTTTTGAGGAGTTGGTGAGCTTTTATATGTTTTTCATGTGTTTTATTTTATCTTTAAAGCTTCTGTAAGTAGAAGTAAGAGTGTTTTTGGTATTTTTCTTTCATGTGTGCAGAAAGAGTTGAATGGTGAAAGACAGGTAGCACAGAAAGATAACAGGTGAAATACCTCTGGAGGAAATGCTTATTCTTTTGGTCTGAACCAGGTTAGAAATGTTTTCATTTGATTTTTGAAAATTCTCGATGGTGTATAATGGCATGTTTTTATTAATTAAAGTTACCAGCCAAAATAAACTTGAAACACAGTCTCTTGTTCCTTATTTCCAAAATTGTACTTAAGGTTTGCTGGATTGGACGTTAGTGTGGTATGAATGATTTCTGTTGTTGTTCAGATAGATTAATTGAATAAAGCAAGCAGTGAGGATATGTTCCTTTAAAAGATATTATTTTTAAGAATGGATGCATCTCAAAAGTTTATTATTTTTTAAGACTTAGTCATTCTAAATTCTTAGCATGTATCTCCAAATCATGTTGCTGTGTAGGTCAACTCAATTCTTATAGTAAAAAATTTAATAGGTCTTGAAGTTTCAAAGTATTGCAGCTATATTGCGAATAAGATTTATTACTTTAAGAAGGTTTGGGAAAATTTCCTTTGGAAATGGTTGATCTCTTGTAGATATTATATTCTTGTGTATGGTACACAGAGGTTGGTTCAAAATTCTAAGCAGCTATGACTCTTAGGATGAAGATTTCAATCAGTGACATCAATTATTCCGTGAATGTTATATGTTAATTTAGTTTGGCAAAAATGAAAGCTGTTTATAGAAAGCATCTTTTTTTTTTTGTAGATAACAATGACGAAAGTAACCATAATATCTCACCTGTTTTATCTTTTTCTGTTCCAAACCACAGTGTTTCCCTGAGTCAGTCATTGTATTGGATTCCACTTCTGACACCAAGTTGTGGTGTTCACCCAGTCTGGGGAAATTTTAGCTTCCCTTCCCTGGTCAGTCCAGACCCCCTACTCCTTACGGCCCTTTTTCTGTAGGGGGTCGGACATTGGGTATCATTCTCAAATTAGGAAGTTCACATGATGCCCCACTTTAGAGCATTTGCAAGTTAGTTCACGTGACTTTCTGAACTCCAGACTTGCTGGCTGCATTACTTCCTTAGGTTCAAGAATTTGTTGCTAAGACTCATCAACTTTTGGGAAAGAGTTGTTTTCAATCTGGCAGAGAAAAGATACAAAAATAAGGATATACAGGAAGAGAAGCACAGGTGAGGTTGGAAGGGGGATCTCCTTGTGGCGCTTCCTTTCCCCAGAGGCCCATGGTTGTCCTACATGCATACTCTATTCTGAAGCACCAAGGAATTTCCAGTCCTAGCCTTTACTGACTTCTGCGTAATTATTGATCAGGGTCTTCTTGCATATGTATGATTGATGGAGCAATGAACATACATGATTGCATCATGCCTGCCTCCCTTCCTGAAGTTAATCCTAGGTGTGGTCTTTGGGGCTCCCACTACATTTGCACATAAAGGTGACTTGATTGTTGGCAAATTCCAAGAGTTATTTTCAGGAAACCAGAGACAAAGGGTAAACCAAGTTCTTTGTTGCAGGTCAATAACAATTTTTTATTTTTAGAATCATTTTAAATATTTATTGTACAACCCTTCAGTCTCATAATTTTATTGCTGCCATAAGAAATCAGTTGCGTGTAATTTTCTTTTTATTTTTTGTACATATTCTTAAAAGTTATCTGTACGGCTTTGCATGATTTGGTTTTTACCTACTTGTAGTGGCATCTCTTTATCAATTTTTTTTACCATATTTCACATAGATTGCTCTTTCAGTTCTTTTTTTATTTTTTGTTTTGGAGCTTATGAACATATTCTTCCGTCCCGGCAGATAGGTCCCTTTGGTTGGTTAGTATTGGGTTTAGCTATGAGTAATAGAAAAAAATCCAAAATAATTTGTTTCAAACGAGAAATTCAGGGTTGGTATGATATTTATTAAATGTTATTATTGTCTTTGTCCTTTTCTGTTATAAATAACTTTGAAATAAAGATTTTTGACTGTAAGGTTTTTTTATTTAATGTTTTTGGTGTGTTTGTTGTGGAATTCTCTTGAAAATGTCATTTTCTTAAAAAAAAAAAACTTTGCTTATAGAGAGTATCCTTAAGTTTCCTGTTCCAAAATGTGTAAATTTTAAATGTGTAGTTTTGAATTTTTTTATTTGTACCAGTAAAAAAAACTAGTTGAGTCTTTATATTCGTGGTGACCCATGTGTGGCAGAGTAGAACTGTGATCCATAGGGTTTTCGTTGGCTGATTGTTTCTGAAGTAGATTGCCAGGCATTTTTTCCAAGGTGCCTCTGGGTGGACTCCAACCTCTGAACTCTCACAGGTTATATTGCACCACCGAGGGACTCTCTTTACATTGGTAGACATCCATACACTCATTACCCAGATCGATATAGAACATTTCCAGCTTCCTAGAAAGGCTCTCTCGTGTGTTTTCTGAGGCAGCACCTTTTATCTCTTTCACCAAAGATTACTACTATCTTGATTTCTGTCACTAAAGGTTTGTCTTTTTTTGGTGTTATGTAAATGAAATCATACAGTTTGTGGTTTTTTATGGACAGCTATTTTTGTTTAGTATAGCTTGTGAGATTCATCCATGATCTTTGGTGCAGCAGTAATTGGGTCTTTTTTACTGCTGATAGTATTGTTTGATGAATTATTGTATTTTTACGTAGATAACATGTACCTTTTACATTTACCAAATGTTCCTTTCTCCCGTGTGGGATTTTTATTGTACTTTAGATGGTTTACACAAAAATAGTTTCTCATTAGACAGTTTATACATGTATTGTTTTATGGCATTGGTCAATGAACCGCCGACATGTCAACACTCTCCTTTCTCAACCTTGAGTTCCTTATTACCAGCTTTCCTGTTCCCTTTTGTCTTCTAATCCTTTCCCCTGGGCTGGTGTGCCCGCTTAGTCTCGTTTTATGGGCCTGTCTAATCTATGGCTAAAGGGTGAACCTCAGGAGTGACTTCATTACTGAGCTAAAGGGGTGTTTGGGGGCCATACTCTAGAGGTTGTTTTAGTCTTTGGCCAATAAGTCTGTTTTTTTTTTTTTTGTGCTTCAGGTGAAGGCTTATAGAAGAAAGTTTCTCATAAAACAGTAGTAAACATTGTTTTATGATATTGGTTAATTTCAGAATCCGTCAATTCTCTAACTTCTCAATCTTTTTTTTTTTTTTGAAAATACATATAGCCAAAGAGAGACCATTTCAAAAATTTCTACACATACAGTTCAGTGACATTGACTACGCTCTTTCAATTGCGCTGTTATTCTCACTTAAGATGAAGGTCTACAGAACAAAATAGTTTCTCATTTAACGGTTACTACACATGTTGCTCTATGACAATGGTTAATCTCACAACTCATCAATATCCTTACTCAACCTTGGGTTCCCTATCGCTAGCTTCCTTGTCCCTATCACCAGCTTCCTTGTTTCCTCCTGCCTTCTGGCCCTTGTCAACGGACTGCTGTATTTCATTAGTCCCATTTGGTTTTACGGGTTTGTCCACCTCCAGGCTGAACGGTGAACCTCGGCGATAACTTCACCACTGAGCTAAAAGGGTGTCTGGGGGCCATACTGTCGGGGTTACTCCAGTCTCTTTTAGGCCACTAAATCTGGTCTTTTTTTTGGTGAATTAGAATTATGCTCTATATTCTTCTCCGGTTGTGTCCAGAATTCTCTGTTGTGATCCTAGTCAGAGCAGTCGGTGGTAGCCGGGCACCATCTAGGCGTACTGGAGTCAGTCATGTGGAGGCTTTGGTAGCTGTGGTCCGTTAGTCCTTCAGATTAATCTTTTCTTTGTATCGTGTTTCTTCATTCTCCCTTGCTCCCGAAGGGATGAGACCAGTGGAGTATCTTAGATGACCGTTGACAGGCTTTTAAAACCTCAGACACTACTCACCAAAGTAGAATGTAGAACATTGTCTTTATAAACTTATGCCAATTGAGCTAGATATTCCCGAAGACCATGGTCCCGACAGCCCTCCACCCAGCAATTCAGTTCCTCAGGGAGTTTGGATGTGTGTATGGGGCTTCCATGACCTTTCCTTGTACAAGTTGTAGTTTCCCTTGTATTGTGTACTGTTTCACTTTTCACCCAAAATACCACTTATCTATTGCCTGTTTAATATTTCCCCACTTCTCCCATCCTTGGTAACGAACAAAGATTGTTATATTTTGTATGTGAACTTTTTCATGGGTTTTTACAATAGAAGTCTTATACAATACTTGTGTATGATTGACTTATTTCACTCAGTATGACGTTTTCCAGTTCCATACATGTTAGGAAATGGTACACAGATTCATTGTTGTTCTTCCTTGTTGCATGGTATTCCATTGTGTGTGTACCATAGTTTATCTGTTGATGGGCATCTAGGTTGTTTCCATCGTTCTGCTACTGTGAACAATGCTGCCATGAACGTAGCTGTGCGTACGTCTATTCGAGTGACGATTGTTTATTTCTTTAGAATATATTCTTAGGAGGGGGATTGCTGGATTGAATGGTATGTTTATTTCTAGGTTTCTGAGGAAGCGCCATATCATTTTCCAAAATGGTTGTATTATTTTGCGTTCCCACCAGCAGTGCATGAGAGTTCCAATCTCCCCACAGTACTTCCAACATTTATTTCCAGTGTTTTTGATTCGTGCCAGTAATGCTGGGGTGACATGGTATCTCACTGTGGTTTTAATTTGCATTTCTCTGATGGCTAGTGATCGCGAGCATTTGCTTGTGTCTGTTGGCCATTTGAATGTCTTCTTTGGTGAAGTGTCTGTTTATTTTCTTTACCCATTTTTTACTAGGATTATTTGTTTTTCTGTTGCAGAGGTGTTGGATTATCTTGTAGATTATGGAGAGTAGCCCTTAGTCTGACTTGGGAGTATCCAAAAATTTTTTCCCAGTCTGTAGATTCTCTTTTTAGTATTTTGGTGAAGTTTTTTGAAGAGCATAGGTGTTTGATTTTTAGAAGATCCCAGTTATCTAGCTTATTTATTGGGGTTTGTGCGTTGATGGTTATGGTTTGTATCCTGTTAATGCCGTGTATTAAGGTTTGTAGTGTTGGTCCTTTTTTTTTTCTATGAACTTTATAGTTTTAGGCTTTATGTTCAGGTCTTTGATCCATTTTGAAGTAGTTTTTGTATATGGCGTGAGGTATGGGTTCTGTTTCACTTTTTTGCAGATGGATATCCAGTTTTGCCAGCACCGTTTGTTAAAAAGATTGTCTTTTCCCCATTTGATGGACTTTGGGCCCTTGTCGAAGATCAGGTGATCATAGGTGGATGGATTTACATCTGAGTTCTCAATTCTGTTCCATTGGTTAATGTATCTGTCGTTGTACCAGTACCAGACTGTTTTGACGACTGTAGCTGTATAGTAGGTTCTGAAGTCAGGTACCGTGAGTCCTCCAACTTTATTTTTTTTCAGTGGTGCTTTACTTATTTGGGGTTTTTTCTCTTCCCATGTAAAGTGAAGGATTAGTTTTTCTATCTCTTTGAAAAATATTGTTGGTATTTGGTTCGGGATTGCGTTGTATTTGTAAATTGCTTTGGGTAGACTTGTTATTTTCACAATGTTGAGTCTGCTTATCCATGAGCATGGTGTGTTTTTCCATTTATGTACACCCGTTTGGCTTTTATGCAGTAGCGTTTTGTAGTTTTGTTTGTATAGGTCTTTTACATCCTTGGTTAGATTTATTTCTAAGTATTTTATTTTTTAAGGTCTATTATAAATAGTATTGTTTTCTTGATACACTTTTCATTATTCTCTTCATTGATGTATAGGAATCCAACTGATTTTTGTATGTTTATCTTGTATTCTCCTATTCTGTTGAATCTTCTTATAAGTTTCTGTAGTTTTCCCATGCAGTCTTTAGGGTTTTCTATGTATAGTATTATATCATTTGCACATAGGGACAGTGTAACTTCTTCATTACCAATCTGGATGCTTTTTATTTCTTTTTTTTTGTCTTATTGCTCTAGCTAAGACTTCCAACACAGTGTTAAATAGGAGTGGTGATAAAGCACATCCTTGTTTTGTTTCTGTTCTCAAGGGGAATGTTTTCAGCTTCTCTCCATTAAGAATGATGTTGGCTGTTAGTTTTGCATAGATGTCGTTAATTAAGTTGAGAAATTTCTATATCTATTTTATTGAGAGTTTTTATCAGGAAAGGGTGTGGGACTTTATCAAATGTTTTATCTGCATCAATTGAGATGATCATGTGATTTTTGTCTTTCCATTTATTTATGTGGTGGATTATGTTGATTGATTTTCTAATGTTGAACCATTCTTGCATACCTGGTATGAATCCTACTTGGTCATGGGGTATTATTTTTTTTGATATGATGCTGAATTCTATTGGCTAGAATTTTGTTGAGAATTTTTGTGTCTATGTTCATGAGAGGTATTGGTCTGTAATTTTCTTTTTTTGTGACGTCTTTCCCTGGTTTTGGGATTAGCGTTATGCTGGTTTCATAGAATGAATTTGGAAGTGTTCCTTTCTCTTCTATGTTCTGAAATAGTTTGACCAGAACTGGTACAAGCTCATCTGTAAATGTTTTGTAGAATTCTCCAGTGAAGCCATCTGGGCCAGGGCTTTTTTTGGTTGGGAGTTTTTTTATTACCTTTTCAATCTCTTCT
>NW_004444020.1:8526298-8588865 GCF_000243295.1 Trichechus manatus latirostris
ATCTGGGCCAGGGCTTTTTTTGGTTGGGAGTTTTTTTATTACCTTTTCAATCTCTTCTGTTATGGGTCTCTTCAGATTTTCAGGATCACTTTGTTGTAGTTTGGGTAGGCTGTGTGTTTCTAGAAATGTATCCATTTTCTCTAGGTTTTCAAATTTGTTGGAGTATAGTTTTTCATAATATTCTGTTATAATGGTGTTTATTTCATTTGGGTCTGTTGTAATGTCACCCATTTTATTTCTTATTTGGGTTATTTGTGTTCGCTGCTGTTTTTATTTTTTCAGTCTGGCCAGTGGTTTGTCGATTTTGTTGATTGTTTCAAGGAACCAACTTTTGGTTTTGTTGATTCTTTCTATTGTTTTTCTGTTCTTTATTTCATTTATTTCTGTTCTGATCTTTACTATTTTCTTTTTTCTGGGGGTTGTAGGCTTTTTTTGCTGTTCTCTTTGTGTTTTTGTTCTGTAGTTAATGTTTTGATTTTGTCGTTTTTTTGATATGCGTATTTATTGCTATAGGTTGTCCTGTGAGGATTGTCTTTTCTGTGTCCCAAAGGTTTTGGTATGATGTGTTTTCATTCTCATTTGATTTCTAGGAATTTTTTGATTGCATTTCTGATTTTTTTTTGTATAGTGATGTGTAAGCAGGGTATTCAGTTTTCATGTAATTTTTTCTTTTTTCTTTTGTTAATTTCTGTCTTGATAGCATTGTGGTCGGAGAAGATACTTTGAATTATCTCTGTTTTGGATTTTGTTGAGGATTCCTCTGTGGCGTAAGATGTGGTCTATTCTGGAGAACGTTCCATGTGCATTGGAAAAAAATGTGTACTTTTCAGCGGCTGGAGTGTTCTGTATATGTCTATGAAGTCAAGTTGGCTGATTGTGCCCTTTAGATCTTCTGTATCTTTGGTGAGTTTCTTTTTAGTTGTTTTGTCCTTCACCGACGGTGTGTTGAAGTCTATTATTGTGGAACTATCAGTTTTTCTTTTCAGTGTTCTTGAGAGTTTGTGTATTTTGGAGCCCTGTCATTGGCTGCGTAGATGTTTCTTATGGTTATGTTTTCATGATGGATTGTTTTCTTAATCATTATGTAGGGTTCTTTTTTGTGTTTTATGGTAGATTTTGTTTTAAAGCACATATCAGATAAAGATTGCCAGTTTTCTTAATTGGTAGTTGTTAGCTTGATATACTTTTTTTCCAATCTTTGATTTCTAATAAATTCACAGTTTTATTTTTGAGGAGTGTTTTTTATAGACAGCGTATTGATGGATTGTGTTTTCTTATCCATTGTGTTACGTTCTTTTTCTTTATGGGTGCATTATTTAGTGTAGTTATTGATTGATGTAAGTTGGTTGTTGTCATTTTGTAGTGCTTTGTTTTGTGGTGCTGAAGTTGTCTTTGTTCTTATTCTCTTGTGCTGAGTTTTTTTTGTGGATTTTTTTCCATTTGTTTTTGTAGGTTTTGTTGTTGCTGAGACTGTTTTTCCTTTGAGTATGTGTGTTAATTTTCTTTGTGGTTACCATGAATTTTATTCTTATCTAAGTTTGAAGTAATCTACTATTACTTGGCATCGCCTTGCTTTCTCCATTAAAAGGTTCTATATCTATGCTATTTCCGTTTTTAGTGTTTTGAAGTTGTTGTCATTTATTAACTGCTCGGATTCACAGTTGTATTTCTTTTGGTTTTGGATAGTTCTGGAGAGTTCATTTCCTAGATTGGTATTTGGCTGGTACGGTCCTGCATCCTAGATTCTTCCTGTGAGCTGAAGTTGTTTGTCCTCAGATCAAAGAAGTCCCTTTAATAATTCTTGTCAGCTTGGTTTGATTTTTACATATTCCGTTCTTTTTTTTGTGGAAATGATCTAATTTCATTATCAAATTTGAACGAGACTTTTGTAAGGTATATTATTTTTGGCTGGCAATTTTTTAAGATTTTATATATGTCATCCCATTGCTTTTTTGCCTGCACGGTTTCTGCCGAATAATCAGAGCTTAGTCATAATGTTTCTCTTCTGTATGTGATTTGTTGTTTTTCACGAGTTGCTCAGGATTCTTTGTCTTTGGTTTTGATGAGTTTGATTATGATATGCTTTGGTGATTTTCTTTTGGGGTTTCTCCTATATGGGGTTCGTTGAGCTTCTTGGATGGCTAAGTCTGGTCTTTCTTTGTGAGTTAGAATTTTGTTCTACTTTTTTTTCCAGCTCTGTTTGGGATCATTTATTGTGATCCTTTTCAGAGCAGCCAGTAGTGGTAGCCAGGCATCATCTAGTTGTGCTGGACTCAGTCTGGTGGAGGCTGTGGTAGTTGTGGTCAATTAATTAGTCCTTCAGACTGATTTTTTTTGTCTTTAGTTTTTCTCATTCTTCTTTGCTCCCAAAAGTGTGAGACCAGTGGATTATCTTAGATGGCTGCTCACAGGTTTTTAAGACCGCAGACGCTACTTACCAAAGTAGAATGTAGAACATTTTCTTTATAAACTTTATTGCAATTGAGCTAGATGTTCCCCAAGACCATGGTTCCCCACAGCCTTCACCCCAGTAATGTCGTTTGAGTAGGTAGTGTTTCTAGAAATTTGTATTTTCTATGTTTTCAAATTTGTTGGAGTATAAATTTTCATAATCCTTTGTTATGATCGTTTTTCATTATTTCAGTTTGGTGTGTTGTAATTGTTTATTTTTTATTGGGGTTATTTGTATCCTTTTTCTGTTTTTCTTCTGTCAGTTTAGTTAGTGGTTTGTTAATTTTGATCCGTTCAAAGAACCAATTTTTGGTTTTGTTGTGAATTCTAGTCTTGCTCTGAGCTTTCTTCTGGTGGCTGTGGGCTTCTTTTGCTGTTGTCTTTGTGTTTGTTCAAATAGTGTAGCTGACGGTTTGATTTTGTCCTTTTTTGATGTGTGTATTGGTTATAAATTGGTGTTTGAGTACTGCCTTTGCTGTGTCTGAGAGGTTTGGATATGATGTGCTTTCATTCTTGTTTGAATTTAGAGATTTTCTGATTCCATTTTTGATTTTTGTCTGTCACCCAGTGGCTTTTAAGCAGTGTTACTGAGTTTGCACGTAACTGATTATTTTTGCTTGTTCTTCCTGTTAATTTCTGCTTTGATGGCATGGTGGTTAGAGAAGATACTTTGTATTACCAATTTTTTTTTTTCTAGTTTTTGTCCTGAGTAGTATCCAAGTATTTTTTTACAAATTTGCTGGTGGTGTCTTTCATCGTTTCAAAACTGTTACTTAAATTTTCTATGAGCGTTTCTGAAATTCTAGTTTTTGGATTTTTGTTTTTGTGTCATTTTAGTTGTGAATTTGTTTTGATGTTCTCTTTATGTATTTCTTAAATTTTTTCATTTTACTGGTTTGTGTTTTCTGTGGATTTGTTCTTTCCATGAATTTTTTTTTTCAGTTTTGCTTTTTGTTCTAACTCTCGGATACTTCTGAATATTAGAGGTATGAATTTTCTATCCAGTAGTTTTAGTGTGTTTTTTTTTACTAGAAAGTCATCTGGTATTTTGTTTTGGACACTTACTGGAATCGTCTTGTCTTGTTATGTATTAGATTTTGGTACTGTGTGTTGTCTTTGAGATACTCAGTAGTTTTCGTTTATTGGTTCTAGTTTTGTCATTGTCTTTTGTTTTATTTGGTGATGTCTGAGCCAGTGGGCTCTGCATTCTTTGTGGTTTGTGGTCATGGTAGTTTTTATCTTGTTCAATGAGCAGGGTTAGTTGCTCAGCTTTGGTGCAGCAGTGCAGGCCCAGTTGAAGGGGAGGGACTGGAATGGTTTTTTTGTGGCACCTGTTGGGGCCAGCAGGGTGGGCTGGAGGTCAGTGCAGGGTAGGTTCTGGTAGGCTATGCGTGTGCTACTTGAGGGTGCAGTGTTAAGCGCACGGTGCAGATAGGCAGGAGGGAGGGAGAAGGTTGTGATGCGTGGAGCTAGGTTGGGTACAGAAAAGAAAAGAGAAACAGAAACCGAAAAAAAATTTGCTTAGGGAGATGGCCTTCAGTGGAGACGAGAAACCGAGAAATGAAGAAAAAGGGAGAAAAAAATGCTCTTAGAGATCCCACCAACAACCGGGGAAGTGGCTCCCAAGCTGTGCAATATATGTAGCCCAGCTAGAAATGGCAGAGACAGCACACAGAGTGAGGTATTCAGAAAACAGGAAAAGAAAATAGAGATGGGAAACTGAGACCTGAGGAAAAACAAAAAGGGGAAAAAAAGACCCTAGGGAATCTCACCAGTGTGGCAGCGTGGACTGGGGAAGCAGTTCGCCAGCCGAGCGGTGCTCTACAGCTTGTCAAGAAGCAGCAAAGACGGGACTTGGAGCCAGATGTTGGAGAGGAAAGAGGGAAGGTGAAAGGGAAGAAAGTAAAAAGAAGCCAGAAAAAGCAACATCTGCAACAAGGAAATGGCACTGAAGGAGTCGCCTACTGTGGGCAGGGTGAATGCAAGAGGCACGGAGCTGGTGCCTCCCAGCCAAACTACCGCGGCTCGCTGGGAAGTGGCGGAGGCCAAGCAAGGGGAAGAAGGGTGGGGATTGGGAAAAAGCGTCTATCACTGGTTACTGGGTGCTGTGTCTCCTGTTGGGAGGTCCATGAAGCTGCTTTCCCGTACTCCCTGTCCATTAAACTCCACTGGAGGTCAGAGATGGCGAATCCATGCTGCGTTAGCTGATAAGGAACGGGTCTGTTTTTCGTCACTGGTCTCTGTCAGTTTTTTATTCCATTTGATGCTCGGTTTTTTTATGTCTTTATTTGACGCTTAACGTCTTAGAATTGATGTTTGTGTTTTAATTTTTTGTGTTTTGGCTCCGCCTTCTCCTGAGATATTTTTGTAAGCACTGTTATGCTTTTTATGTGTTGCTGTACAAAAATTAGCGTATCATGCTTACGAAAATATTTTTCGGGGGGGTGAGAGTAATTGACAAATGTAGAAACTTGCTATTTGTTTAAAAACCGTACATTTTTAAAATTTTTAATTCAGTGTTGAAAGTTTGGTTTGTTTATAGTTTATGATTATTGTAAATAAAGGTGATGTTAGCGTTCGCGTATAAGTCTTTTGGTGTACATACATACTCTTTTTTGGGTATATATAGCTGGAAAAAGAATTGTTCTGTGTGTACCAGTTTTCAAAGGTGCTTGAATCTGCTTTCTATAGGTGGTACATAAATTTTCTGGGATTTTGCCATTTACTCTAAAGCTGGTGATTTGTCTTTCACCTGTATTATGTTTCATGTAATGATGTAGTTTTTTTTCTTTTCATTGGTTTATTCTCTCTCTTTGGTGTAGTGTGTTTGATAGTAGTTTCCTGTGAAAGGCTGAGATCTTGTATTTTATGGGAAGTCTTATTTTTTGGCCTTCCCACTTGATTATGTATTGAATTGTAGATTGGAAATAATTTTGAAGGTATTGCTTCCCTGTTTTTTGGCTTGTAATGTTTTTGAGAATTCTGAAGACATTATTTTTCCCTTTTCTGGATTGTTTTAATTTCCTGTATTCTGAAATTTCAGGACACGATTTGGTGTGCATTTATTTTCATGTGTTTTCCTGGGTAAAAAAATGTTTATCACTTTTGGGAAATATTACTGAATGATTTCATTGATGATTTTTCTTTTTTTCTTCCTGAAACTTATTTGATTGCATTTTATACAGTAGTTGTTTAATTTTATTTTTTTGCATTTTTTTTTTTTTTAGTGTTTTTGCTCTATTTTATACGGATTGTTTTTCTTGGCTTTATTTTCTAAGTTTTCTGCGGAAGTTTTTCGTTTTGCTGTCAGTACTTTGATTCTTCAATAGTTCTTTTATGTTCTCTTAAAGTTTTTAAGTAGTGTTTTGTTATTCATGGATTATTTTATGTACTTTTTCCGAAGAAAAATAATTTTTTTTTTTTTGTGGAGTTCTTTTCTCTATTTGTTTTAGTCTCTTAATTTTTATGCTTTAGATTTATTTCAGATGTCTATAATTTTTAGGTGTCAGCCAAAAGGTTTGCATGCCTGATAGGTTCACATAAGAGTTTGAACTTCATGGCATGATGATTTTAAGTGAACTGTTTTTTTTTTGAGAAAACCGTGATGTCCAGTAATCTCTTGGGTTGAGTTCATGAGGAAAAACTCAGTTTGCTTGAAGATTAAAGTTTGGCCACCACTTTTTGGATGTAAAGGGCTGGATTTTTTCCACTTTCATTGTTTGGCTACTCCAACCCTTAATTTTTAAGTTGATACAATTTTTTTTTCCCAATGTTTTACAAATATTAAATCAGCAGATTTTTTGTCAGTGATAGTGGAGTAGCCAGTCAGCAGTTAGGGTTGAAAAGGAAACTTCTAGAATTTAACAATTTTCTAGTTTTCATCTAGTTTTTCTTATTTAACTTCCTGTTCTCCCAGTTCAGGAGCCTTGGTGGCACAGTGGTTAAATGGTCGGCTGCTAACCAAAAAGTTAGCAGTTTGAATCCATTAGTTGCTCCTTGGAAACCTTGTGGTTCTACTATGTCTTATTGGGTCACTAATGAGTTGCGGACGTCTCAACGGTAGTGAGTTTGGTCTTTTCCTTTCAGTTCAAGGAGTCCTGGTGGTATAGTGGTTAAGTGCTTAGTTGGTAACTGAAATGTTGACAGTTCAAACACAGCAGTTGCTTTGTGGTAGAAAGACGAAGTAGTCTGCTTCTGTAAAGATGTATGTTTTTGTAAAGCTTAGGGGTCATTTCTGCTCTGTTCTGCAGGGTTGCTATGAGTCAGAGTTGATTCCACAGCAGTGGGTTTCTCGCAGTTCAGGAGGGCCTGTGTGGTGCAAATGGCGGTTGTGCTCAGCTGCTAATAGAAAGATCAGGTCGGAGGTTCGAGTCCACCCAGAGGGGCCTCGGAAGGAAAGTCTGGTGATTTATGTCTGAAAAATCAGCCATAGATTAACTTACGGAGTACTTTTCTATTTTGACACACATGGGGTCACCATGAATCAGAGTTGACGGAAACTGGTTTCTTTTTCTCCTAGTTAAAGCAGTACTAGCTGTTGCCAGTCCTTGAATATTTTGAGAATCAAGGTATAAATTGGGTTTTTTCACCCGTTTTGAGTTTGCTGAGTTATCAGTTGTCTGGTTTTTAATTTCCTAAACGTTGTCTATTTTTCTGTAGATTTTGTTGTTGTAGGTTGATTTATTTGGGGAGAAAAATCCTTTTATGTATTAGATTTTCTTTTGAGTCTTTCGGTAGAACATTTTTGTATTGCCGTAAGTTGAGAATGGATATTCTGGTGGTGTAGTGGTTAAGAGCTATGGCTAACCAAAAGTTGGCAGTTCGAATCCACCAGGCACTTCTTGGAAACCACGTGGGGCAGTTATGCTGTATCTTATAGAGTCACTATGAGTTGGTATTGTCTCAACGGTAGTGGGTTTAGGTTTTTTTTTCCCCTGTGGTTTAAGAATAAGGAGCCGTGTCCGTGCAGTGGTTAATGTGCTCAAGTTTGAACTCAAAGGTAAGCAGTTTAAACCCACCAGCTGTTCCAGAGAAGAAAGATGTGGTAGTCTGATCCCATCAAGATTTAGTCTTGGAAATCCTATGGGGCAGTTCTATACTTTCTGTAGGATCGCTATGTGTAGGAATCAACTTGATAGTGAATTTGGTAGTTTTTGTTTTAAGCTAAGAATGGGGGCAGTGGTAGAATTCTTGCCTCTTGTGGGAGGACCTGGGTTTGATTCCTGACCAGTGCACCTCAAGCACAGCCAGCACTTTTCTATCAGTAGACACTTGCGTGTTGCTACGATGCTGAAAATAGATTTCAGGGGAGCTTCCAGACTAAGACAGACGAGGAAGAAGGGCCTGATAGTTTGTTTTCTGCAGTCAGTCAGTAAAAGCACTGTGGAGTCTGATCCTCTTGTGCATGGGGTTGCCACGAGTTGGGGGCTGACTAGATGGCGGCTGACAAGCTATGATTAGATTTTCTGTTTCAAAGAATTAAAAAACGAAGAAGAAGGATATGTAACTGAGGTTGTCTGTGATTCTCAAAATCTAAGGTATTTTCCATCTAGCTGTGTTAGTTTTCTAGAGCTGCCATAAGTAACTACAAACTGGGTGATTTAAAGCAACAGAAATGCATTCTCTCATATTTCTGGAGGCCAGAAGTCTGAAAAGGTGTCAGCACGGTTGGGTCTTTCTGGAGGCCCTGAGGGAAAACATGTTCCACGACTGTCCTAGTTTCAGGTGGCTATGAACGATTTTTGCATTCTTTAGCTGCTTGTAGACACATCACTGATTTCTGTTTCTGTCTTTACGTGGTTTTCATCTGTGTGTGTGTTTTGTGCTTTTTGTTGCAAGCACAGTCCTCATTGAATTTAAGGCCTGCTCTAATTTAGGATAATCTCATCTCGAGATCCTTACTTGAGTTCCGACTGTAAAGGCCGTTATTCCAAATAAGGTTACATACTCAGGTTTTCGGTGAATATATCTTTTTTTTAATGGGGGTGGGGGTGTACACATTTAACCCACTATAATGGTCTTTTACAAAAAATGTTTGCTTACGCTTTTCTTGTTATAAAGTTTTCATTTTTTTTAATAAAGCTGTTTTTCAGCTATTTCTAGTTTTACTCGTACTCAGAAGCTGCAATTTAGATTGTTGAAATTTTTTATAGTGATTTATTCAACTTTACTATATATTGTGGAAATTACAAGTAAGATTTGGTAGAGTATATTCTTTGGTCAGGAAGATCTCGGAGATACTTGTTTTAATGTAAAATTTTGGAGATCTGGGAAAGCACAATATTTAAGGAGTTAATCACAGAACACATATGTACTTTATTTTGTAATCTAAATGCAGATTGAGATTCATGTACTTTGAAGGATGATGAAAGGGGGAGATAATAGATTCGTCCGAAAGAACTGTCCCAAGTCATGTTTTAAACGAGCGATTTTCATTAGCACTATTTCTAGTTGGTAAATTATAGTTGGGGGAATAAATTGACTTTAGCTACGGAGCTGTTCCAGGTGCTTTTTTTCTGAACATCGTGTGTTTTTCAGATCAGTATTAGATCCGCGTAATGATTTCATACAAGTAATATACATATAAATGTATGTGTGTGTGTATACGTATGCCTGCACATAAATCTGTGTGGTGTTTTTTCTCCTTAATCTTAAATGTAAAAGATTGACACAGAAAAGTTGGGTTTTATGGACGTCTTTCTGTGACAGTAGATATAGATCTATACGTTCTGGAGTCAAAGCGTTTAGTTTCTAGTATAAGCTCTATTATTTAGTAGTTGTTCAGGTTTAGGTCTCTGTAATCAAGTAAAATTTCACTGAAGATCATTCAAAAGTGGGTGCAGTACATTGACAGGGAACTGCCAGAAATTCAAGCCAGATTCAGAAGAAGATGTGGAACCGGGGATATTATTGTTAATGTTAGATGGATCCTGAGTGAGAGCAGAGGATACTAGAAAGATGTTTATCTGTCTTTTATCGACTGTGCAGAGGCATTTGTGTGGATAGTAACAAACTGGAGATAACATTGCAAAGTGGGAATTTCAGAACATTTAATTGTGTTCACAAACCTGTACATAAACCAAGAGGCAGTCGTTCAAACAGAACAAGGGGGTACTGTGTGGTTTAAAATCAGGAAAGGTATGCGTCAGGGTTGTATGTTTTCACTGTATTTATTCAATTTGTATGTTGAGCAGATAATTTGAGAAGCTGAACTATACGAAGGAGAATATGGGATCAGGATTGGAGAAAGACTCATTGACAATTTCCGTTATGCAGATGACACAATTTTGCTTGCTGAAAGTGAAGAGGACTTGAAGTACTTAAATGAACATCAGAGATTGCAACCTTCAGTATTGAGTATTTCTTGAAGTAAAAATTTTTCACAATTGGATCAGTAAGCAATATCATGATAAACGAAGAAAAGATTGAAATTGTCAAGTATTTCATTTTACTTGCATCCACAATAGACACCCATGGAGGCAGCAGTTAGGAAATCAGATGATACATTGTATTGGACAAACTTGTTGCGATAAACTTCATTAAAGTTTAAAGAAATAAAGATGTCAGTTTGAGCACTAAGGTGCTCTTGGTTCAAGTCATAGTGTTTTCAGTCGCCTAATATGCATGTGAGAACTGGACACTGATTAAGGAAGATTGAAGAATTAACGCTTTTGAATTGTGTTGGCGGAGGGTATCGAATATATCACAGACTGCGAAAAAAAACGAATCTGTATTGAAAAAAGTACAGCCAGAATGTTTAGAAGTGAGGATGGCGAGATCGTATCTCACGTAGTGTGGACATGTTATTAGTGGGGATAAGTCTCTGGAAAAAGACATCATGCCTGGTAAAATAGTGAGGAGGCAGGGTCAACTTGGCAGAGTAGTTAGATGCTTCTGGTGGACCCACAACAAAGATCTGAAAAGCAAATGATTTCATTATATGGGGCAGTCTGGGAGCCCTGGATATTAAAGGCAGAGTTGGACTGGACGGGGCGGCGGAGAGGGAGAGACAGTTTGGAAGCAGCTAAGAGTTGCCAAACCTGACCTGGCAAGAGCCTGAATCCTTCAGGCCTGAGCAGCTCGTGGGTGAGCGTTGAGGCACGCAAGCGGCCGTGCTTGGCAGGTGCGTTTTCTGTACCAGGAGAGACCCAGCGCCAGAGACTCTACACGGCGACGCAGAACCAGTGAGAAGCAGCTCTCTTCGGCGAAAGAAAATTGCGTTTGGCTTATGGCGCAGATCAAAAACACTCCTCTCAGGGAAAGATCTCTCCCATTTATTTGCCTGTCCCGTGCTGTGCACTGGGTCCTGGACTGGCTTTAGCAATTGCTGAGTCCCCTGGGCCGGAAGTAGGATCCGTCACACGCCCGAGCCATTCTCCCTGTGTTGGAGAATGAACAAATTTAAATGGGAGATAAACTGCCAGCTCATCTAAGCCAGGAACCCAGGGTAGGCACAGCTCCTTTGCCTAGGCACAGGCATAAAGGATCCATAGACTTGGAGTGCCTTTTCCCTTGCATAGACTTGTGTGGGTGTATCAACAGTGTAGGCCCTCATTATCACAGCACAACAAGGTATACACCGGAATTCTTAACTTCAGCTGTTTCAGGTGTGAAGTGGTAGGTTGTTGATACTTGCTCTGCTTGTTAAACAGGGTGTTCTACCCACATCAGGGGCCTGAGGACTGGTGGCTCCACCCATGCTACTTAGCCATCTGCGATAGGGGCCCATGAATAAGAGGTGTCCTTCAGTCTTTACAGCCAACAGCATTAGGTGCTAGTAGTCCGGCTTCAAAACCCATCCACCTACGCTCCCTAGGGAACAGAGACATGCCTTTCTCCTGGACACTCTGGGGGTGGCCGTCAGCCCCCTGCCTTGTTTAGAGTATATCTCCTTGCTGCAGTTGGATGTCTATGCCTACAGTAATTATTCATGCCTGTGTAGGACTGTGAGAGCCTATAGCACACACTTGGTTATCTACTTGGGCACCTGAGCTGAATCCATACAGGAGGAGTAGGTGGGTTCCTGAACTCACGTATCTAGTAACAGATCAAACCACCTTGTGGCAGGACATTAGAGTTTCAAAAGTGTCCATAATCAAAGTAGTTTATATGAGTAGCCTATTTGGGCATGTCAAAACAATACAAAAAGCTAGGATAGAATAAGCAAACATAAAATATAGTTTATTGATGACCCAGAGACAACAATCAACATCAAATTACATAAAGAGGCAATCTGTGATGGATTCAGCAAGCTCCCAAAATAATCTAGAAATTTTCAGAGGAAGAAAATTTCTTGGAAGTAGTGAAGGCAGAGTAGAAAAAATTAACATACAGAATTTTCAAGAAATTAGGATGTTTAGCAAAATGAAGAATACGCAGTAGAGGAATTTAAGATTAGAGAAGAGCATAATGACAGATTTAACAGGCTGTAAGAATCTGTAGATAGCAATCAGAAATCTGGAAGATTAACAAAATTTCAGAACTAGGCAACTTAATGGAAGTCATAGCAGAATTGAGGCAGTGGTAGTCAAAGTTAGTGAGATTGGAAATAAAGCACTTGACATCAACTTACTGAGAAAAAATCAGATAAAAAAATTTTTAAAAGAATTATGTGGGACTCTATCAAGAGGAATAATCTACGAGTGATTGGAGTAACACAACGGGGATATCAGAAAATACAGAGAGAATTGTTGAAGATTTGTTGGCAGAAAACTTCTCTGATGTGAAAGATGAGAAGAGATCCAAGATGCTCATTGAACTCCACAGAAGGTAGATACCAAAAGAAAGTCATCAAGACATAGTCAAACTTGCCAAAACCAAAGATAGAGAATTTTAAGAGCTGTTAGGGTTAAACGATAAGTCATCTACAAAGGAGAGTCGATAGGAATAAACTGCTCAGCAGAAACCATGCAGGGAAGAAGGCAATGTGATGACATATACAAAGCGTTGAAGGAGAAAAAACTTGCCAGCCAAGAATTCTGTATCCAGCAAAACTATTTCTCAAATATGATAGCAAAATTAGGGCATTGCCAGATAAATAGAAGAGAATTTCCAAAAACTAAAAATTACAAGAAATATTAAAGGGAGTTTTCCGGTTAGAAAATCAGTAATACAACAACCCAAGAGTAGAACATGGGACAAAGCAACTAGACATCAACCCAGATAGGGAAGTCACAAAAGTAAATCAAAGCTGCAACACTGAAAATAGGGAAACAGATGTCAGTATGTAAAAGATGACAACATTATAAAAGAGGGACTTAAAAAATGTAGACGTAGATTTTTCATATAGAGAGGAAGTTAAGGCAATATAAAGAAATGAAAAACTGGTATAAACTTAGAAAAATAGGGGTAACTATTAAAGTAACTGCAAAGGAAACTAATAATCTTACGTGTCAAAATAAAAAACTAGAGAAACGTGAAGACTCAGTAAACACAAAATCAACAGCAATGAAAAAATACATAATGATTCAGCATAGAAAATTAAGGGGAGCGAAAAAACTGATCAACACACAGAAAAAGATATCACAGTGACAGCACTAAACCCGTACTTACCAATAATTACAGTGAATGTAAACAGACTAAATGCACTGATAAAGCGACAGAGAGGGGTAGATTGGAGTAAAAAAATCATGATTTGTCTGTATGCTATTCGCAAGAGAGATACCTTAAAGACACAAACAAAAACTCAAAGGATGGAAAAAAATATATCAAGGAAACAACATTCCAGTAAGAGCAGTAGTGGCAATATTAATCTCTGACAAAGTAGACTTTAAAATCTACCAGAGAAAATAAGGAAGGACATTATGTAATGATTAAAGGGTCAGTACACCAGAAGGATGTAACTATTTATGCACCTGGCAGGGCTCCAAAATACATAAAGTCTAACAGCATTGTAAAGAGAGATACCTCCACAATAGTAGTAGGAGACTTCAGCACACCAGTTTTGGTGGACAGAACATCCAGAAAGAAGCTCAGCAAAGACACAGAAGAGCTAAATGCTACAATCAACCAACTTGATGTCAGACATACCAAACACTCCATCCAACAGCAGCCAAGTATAATTTCTTTTCCAGTGTGCATGGAACGTTCTCCAGAGTAGACCATATATTAGGCCATAAAGCAAGCTTTAACAGAATCCAAAACATTGAAATATTACAAACGTTCTTTTTTGGTCATAAAGCCATAAAAGTAGAAATTAGCAATAGAAAAAGCAAGGAAAAAAAATCAGTGGAAACTGAACAGCATCTTGCTCAGAAACTACTGGGTTATAGAAGAAATTAACGACAGAATAAGGAAATTCGTAGACTCAAACGAGAATGAAAACACATCCTACCAGAAGCTCTGGGACACAGCAAAAGCGGTGCTCAGAGGTAAGCTTATAGTAGTAAATGCACACATCCAAAAAGAAGAAAGGGCCAAAATCAAAACATTAACCCTACAACACGAACAAGTAGAAAGCAGCAAAAGCCTCCCTCGGGCTCCAGAAGAAAGGAAATAGGAAGAATTATAGCAGAATTAAATGAAATGGAGAGTAGAAAAACAAAAGTGTTAACAAGACCTAAAGTTGGTTCTTTGAAAAGACCAAGAAAATTGACAAACCACTGGCCAGACTAACAAAAGAAAAACAGAAGAGGCAAAAAACTCATGTATAAAGTGAGATGGGTGGTATCACAACAGACCCAACTGAGATTAAAAGGATCATAACATACTATGAAAAACTGTACTCTAACAAATTTGAAACTCTAGAGGAAATGAACAAATTTGTAGGAACTCACTACCTTTTTAAACTAGCACAGAGGTAGAACTGAAGAAACCTCTAACAAAAGAAGAGATTGAAAAGATAATTTAAAAACTCCCAACAAAAAACAGTCCTGTCCCGGATGGCTTCAGTGGAGAATTCTACCAAAGTTTGAGAGAAGAGTTAACACCCTTACTACTAAAGGTATTTTAGAGCACAGAAACGGATGGGGTACTCTGAAACTTTATGAAGTCAGCATAACTGATACCAAAACCAGGTAAAGACACCACAAAAAAAATTACAGACCAATATTCCTCATGAACGTTGACCCAAAATTTTTCTGCAGAATTCTAGCCAATAGAATTCAGCAACATATCAAAAAACAATTCACCGTGATTAAGTGGGATTTATACCAGGTACGCAGCATTGGTTTAACATTAGAAAAACAATGTAATTCATCATATAAATAAAATAAAGGACAAGAACCGCATAATCTTATCAATCGATGCAGAAAAGGCAATTGAGAAAGTCCACCATCCATTCAGGTTAGAAACAAAATAGGAACAGAAAGGAATTTCTCAATATAATTAAGAGCAATTGTACAAAGGCGACAGCAAACATTTTTGTAAATGGAGTCTGAAAGCATTCTGTTTAAGAATGGGAATCATACAAGGATGCTCTTTATTATCAGTCTTACTCCACATTGTGCTGGAGGTCCTAGCCAGAGCAATTAGGTTAGAAAAACAAATAACAGCGCATCCAAATTTGTAGGGGAAAAGTCAAAGAATCTCTGTTTGCAGGTGATATGGTTTTATACACGGAAAACGTAAAAGAATGTACCAGAAGACTACTGGAATAAAAGATTCTAGCAAAGTTTTAGGATGCAAGGTAAACATACAAAAATCAGTTACATTCCGTTACACCAACAAAGAGAACCTTGAAGAGGAAATCACCAAATCTATACTGTTTAAAGTTGATCCCGAGAAGATCAAATACTTAGGAATAATTCTGACCAGAGACGTAAAAGTTCTATACGGTGAAAACTACAAGAGAGTACTGCAAGAAACCTGAAGAGACCTGTGTAAGTGGAAGAACATACCTTGCTCATGGATAGGTAGACTCAACATTTTGAAAATGTCAGCTCTACCCAAAGTGATCTACAGATACAATGCAGTCCTGATCCAAATTCCACCATCATTTTTTAATGAGATGGAGAAACAAATCACCAACTTCATTTGGAGAGGGAAGAGGCCTTGAATAAGTAAAGCATTACTCAAGAACAACGAAGTGGGAGACCTCACACTCCTTGATTTTAGAACTTTTTATGTAGCCACGATAGTGAAGAAAGTCTCGTAATTATACAACAGATACATAGGCCAGTGGTACAGAATTGAGAATCCAAATTCATCCACCTGTGAGCAGCTATTTGACTAAGGCCTACAGTCTTGTAATTGGGGAAATGACAGTGTCTTTACAAATGATGCTGGCATAACTGGATCTCTGTCTGCAAAAAACTGAAATGACCCATACTTCACACCATGCGCAGAAAGTAACTCAAAATGTTTCAAAGACTTAATTCTAAAATGAAAAACGATAAAGATCATGAAAGAAAAATTAGAGACACTGCTAGGAGCCCTGATACAAGGCATAAACGCAATACGAACCATAAGTATAAATGCACAAAGACTAGAAGAGAGATTAGATAAATGGGAGTTTCTAAAAATCAACCACTTATACTCATCTTAAGACTTCATCAAAGAAGTAAAAAGACAATCTGTAGACTGAGAAAAATTTTTGGCTACTAGAAGTCCGATTAGTGTCTAATCTCTGAAATCTACAAGATATTGCAAAACGTTAACAACAGAAAGACAAACAACCCAATTAAAAAATCGGCAAAGGACATGAACAGGCACTTCACCAAAGAAGATATTCGGATGGCTAAGAGACACATGAAGAAATGCTCACGATTATTAGCCATTAGAGAAATGCAGATCTAAACTACAATGAGATATCATTTCACCTGAACAAGGCTATCATTAATCCAAAAAACACAAGATAACAAATGTTGGAGAGGTTGTGGAGAGATTGAAAGACTTATACACTGTTGGTGGGAATGTAAAATGGTACTAGCACTTTGGAAATTGATTTGTCGCTTCTTTAAAAAGCTAGAAGTAGAATTACCATATGGTTCAGCTATCCCATTCCTTGGGATGTATCTTAGAGAAATAAGCCTTGACACGAATGGATATATGCACACCCACGTTCATTGCAGCACCGTTCAGTATAGCAGAAAGATGGAAACAACGTAGGTGTCTTATTAATGGACGAATGGATAAATGATGGTATATCCACGCAATGGAATATATGCAACGATAAAGAACAATGATGACGCCATGAAATAGCTTATAATGTGGAGCAAGCTGGAGATCATCATTCTGAGTGATTTTAGTTACTGAGGGACAAATATTGTGTATGATCACTGTTATAAGAACTTAAAAAAGGTTTAAACACAGAAGAAACCATTGATGGTTACGAGGATGGAGAGGGAGGGTGTTATTTACTAATTTGATAGATAAGAATTATCTGAAGGACAGCACACACTACAGGGGAAGTCAGCACAACTGGATTAAACCAAAGCTTAAAAATTTCCTGAATTCAATCAAAGACTTTGAGCGACAGTGTAGCATGGGTAGGGGTCTGAGGATCATGGTTTCAGGGGACATCTGAGTCAATTGGTCTAACAAAGCTTTATTAAATGTTCTGCATCCTACTTTGGTGAGTGGCATCTGGGGTCTTAAAAACTTGTAAGCACGCATCTAAGATGTATCAATTGGTCCCAACCACTTGGAGTAAAAGAGAATGAAGAACACCAAAAACACAAAGGATGTATGAACCCAAGAAACAGAAAGGGTCCACATAAACCAGAGACTTCTTTAGTTTGAGACCAGAAGAACTAGATGGTGCCCAGCTACCACCAGTGACTTCCGTGACAGGGAACATTACAGTCCCGGATGGAGTACGAGAAAGGTGGGATGCAGAACTCAAATTTTATTAAGAAGACATGACTTAATAGTCTGAGATTGGAGGACCCCGGAAAGCATGGCCACTGGATTTTTTATCAGTCCAGAACTAAAACAGTTTCTTAGGCCAACTCTTGAGACAGGGATTGGATTAGACTGTGGGAGATAAAGTGCTATTCGTGAGGAGTGTGTCTCTTAGCTCAAGTAGATACAAGAAACTAAACGGGTCTCTTCTGTCCAGAGGTGAGATGGGAAGGCAGATGTGGTTAGGAGCTGGTTGAATGGACATGGGGAATTGGGTGGAAAGGAGTGTGCTGTCACAGTATGGGGAGAGCAATTAGAGTCAGATAACAATGTCTCTATAAATTTTTTGTATGGGGGAGAAAAGTAGAGGGTCAGCGCAAAAGAGGAAGACCCTTAACGAGATGGATTGAGAAAGTCACTGCAACACTGGGGTCGAGCATAACAATTGTGAGAATGGCGCAGGACCTGGCAGTGTTTTGTTCTGTCGTACATGGGGTGGCTATGAGACAGAACTGACTGATGGCACCTAACAACAACAGTCCTTTGTAAGCCTCATTTTTGTTATGTGTAATATTGGGTAATACCTTGTTGATGATTGTAAGAGTTAAATGAGAGTCTGTATAATTATTAAGTACGTTGTCTGTTGCACTGTTTTATTTATCTAGTGATGTTGTAATGGAAATACTACAAGCGGGTGGCTTTGACAAACAGAAGTTTATTCTCTGACAGTCTAGGAGGCTAGAAGTTTGAATTCAGGGTGCCAGCTCCAAGGGAAAGCTTTCTCTTTTGGCTCTAGAGGAAGGTCATCAATCTTCTGGCCTAGGAGCTTTTCAGTGCAGGGACCCTGGGTCTAAAGGACACGCTCTAGTCCTAGTAGTACTCTCTTGGTGGTATGCCGTTTTTCTGTCTCTCTACTCGCTTTTTTCTTTTATATCTCAAAAGAGGTTAATTTTAAGAAATGTCATTTTGCAGATTGAGTCCTGCCTCATTAACATAACTTTCTCTAATTCTGTGTTATTAACATCATAGAAGTAGTATTTAGAACGCATAGGAAAATCACATCAGATCCCAAAATGGACAGTCACACAGTACTGGAACTCATAGCCTAGCCAAGTTGGCACATTTTTTTGGGGGGGGGGGGCACAATACAATTTGTGATATTCACATTCTTGCCACACGTAATACACATTCACTTCATCATATCGTAAGTGTTAAATCAAGTCTAAGTTCAAAGTCCAGAAATTCTTCTTCATTTTTGAAATCTAGACTACAAGTTATCTTCTTCCAAGGTAGAATGGTGGAACAGTTACAAACTATACATTTCCATTACAAATGGGATAGATTGGAGGGTTAGAAGGGATAATCAGGTACCAAGCAGTCAGCAGAACACATTACATTAGTTCTCAAGGCTTGAAAAAAAATCCTCTCTTCTTTGAGACCATTTAGACAGTTGCCCTGCTTTCCAGACTCTGGGTGTTGGTCATACTCTGTATTCTGGGTGGAGATACTTAGGCTCTGGACTTCAGCTCTGCCTTCCAGGCCCACTGGGACAGCAACTCTGCTCCCTCGCATTTTGTGGCTACATTCTCCTAGTCCATCTGAGTGTCAGCTCCACTCTTTGAGACTGAGGCAGCTCTGCCTCCTTGTGTCTTTGGCTTCTGCTTCGTGGTTCCTTGGCTTTTCGGCCCCTCAGTCCTTGCTGCCCTGTCTGCCCTGCTCAGGCAAGTGTTCCAAAGCTGTTTAGCCCCACAGATAAGTGCCTGGAGGCACCCTACTCTGCCAGTAAACATGAGCTCAAAGGCACTTAGCTCTCTTGTTCCGTGGGTCAGCAAGCCTAGCTCCACCAGTAAGTGCTTGGAAGCACCCCACTCCCCCAGGAAGCCTCCTACCAAAGATCAACTCTCTTGCTCTGTGGGTCGACTCCAGCACTGTCTCGTGCTAGCCTGCTGATTCTGCTGCTGCTGTTTCTCTGCTGTTGTTTTTCACTGTCGGCACCGTCTCTGGTGTTACAGTTCTCCTCACTTCTGAGTCCTCGCCAGAATTGTTTTAGGTGTCTGTAATTCCACTAACAGTCTCTTCAAGGCAATCTAGGCTTTTACTATTAGGTACTTAGAAACTCTTTCAGCTTCTTAACCATTCGTTCAAAAGCGCTTCCATGTTTTAGGTACGTGTTAAAGCAGCACTCTCCTCTCTTCAATATCAAATTCTTAGTTATCTAGTACTGCTATAACAGAAATACCCCAAGTGGATTGCTTTATCAGAGAAATTTATTTTCTCACAGTCTAGGAGGCTAGAAGTCTGAATTCAGGGTGCTAGCTCCAGGGGAAGGCTTTCTTTCTCTGTTGGCTCTGCGGGAAGGTCCTTGTTATCAGTGTTTCCCTGGACTAGAAGCTTTTCAGCGCAGGGACCCCAGGTCCAAAGGACGCACTATTCTCCTGGCACTATTTTCTTGGTGGTATGAGGTCTCCTGTCTCTTTGCTGGCTTCTCTTTTAAGTATCTCAGAAGAGACTAATTTAAGACACAACCTAATCTTGTAGAGTTCTATCTCATTAACGGAAGTGCTTCTAATTCTGTGTCATTGATATCATAGAGGTAGGATTTACAACACATAGGAAAATATGAGATCACAAAATGGACAATAACACAGTACTGGGAATCATGGCCTAGCCAAGTTAACACATATTTTTGGGGGACACAATTCAATCCATGACATGGATGTTAAGAACTTACCTGATTCTCGTCCTCTCCCCCCAAATCAGTTTCTAGACATAAAAAATAATTGGGTTTAGAAATATTTAGTGTTACTGTTGCCAAGCTGCTATTCAGAAAAAGCTTACCAATTTGATTTTAACAGCAAATTGTTTATTAATTCTGCATTATTATTATTTTTTAAATCTTTGCCAGTGTTGTAGGCAAAAAAACTGACAGAACTGAAAGGAAAATTGGAAAGACTTATAAGGTGAATGGGATATGTTAGTATATCTCATTGAGTGATGGAACAGTAAGTATGCAAAGACAAAAGAATATAAAAGCTTTGAGCAACATAATTAACAAATGAATATAATATGCATAGGGTTTTTCACCCACTAGGGGAGCCCTGGTTGTGCAGTGGTTAAAGTGCTCAGCTGCCAACCAAAAGTTCGACAGTTCAAACCCACCAGCCACTTTGCAGGAGAAAAATGTGGCAGTTTGCTTCTGTAAAGATTAACAGCCTTGGAAACCTCATGGGATAGTTTTACTTTGTTCTGTAGGGTCACTGTGAGTCGGAATCGACTCGACAGGGCTTTGGTTTGGTTTGTTTTGCTCAACACCTGCAGAATGCAGATTTTTTTTCAACTGCCTTTGGAAATTTTCCCCAAAATGACACATTGGCTCAGGGTGTAGTGAGGAAAATAGAGACCACACCACTTATTTTAACATCTTAAAGAATTGTTTAACCGGATAACTGGAGAAATAAAAAGGCTATAAGTGAATACTTGGGCATCACAGGATAGTAACTGTAGAAAATAACTGGTAGCCCTAGGACTGGGTGAACAAAAAGAAGACATTGGGATAATTTAGAGGGTTGGATAGGGGATCTGATGAGTTGAAACTCAGATCTCTGCCTGGTTTAGGAAGTAAAGGTATCTTTAGGAGACCTGACGAGGCTGGTTCTGGAAATGCCAAGAAAAACACAAAAGCAAAAAACCACTAACTGGAGAACCAACTGTTCCCACCGAAACGAGTGGTAGTGTCAGAGAGAAGATAGTTAATGATGACCCAGTTGATTGATACAAATTTGAATTATGTCCGTTTCCCTCCTCCACTCTTCCGGTATCTTTCTAGTGCCCCGTATAGGCGAAACCTAACGGCATCAACTAACAAAGGAGAAAAGTAGGTTGCAGGGTTTTCTAGTCCTTGGTGTGGAACAGTGGTTAAGGTGATTAGCTGCTAACCAAAAGGTTGACAGTTCAAACCCACGATTCTTTCTGCAGGAGAAAGAGATGGCAGTCTGCTTCCATAGATTTACAGCCTTGGAAACCCTTTTGGGCAGTTCTCTGTCCTGTAGGTTTGCTGTGAATCAGAATTAACTTGATGTCAGTGGGTTTGGTTTTTTTGGTTTGGTGGCACAGTGGTTAAGCGCTTGGCTGCTAACCGAAAGGTCAGTGATTTTAACCCAGCAGTGGTTCCTCAGGAGAAAAGACCTGGAGATCTGCTCCCGTAAAGATTACAGCCTTGAAAACCATGTGGGCAGTTTTCTGTCCTGTAGGTTCTCTATGAGTCAGAATCGATTGTATGACATACAACAGTCTCGGCGTTACAAAGTATAGAAGAGTGGGTTTGAAGCTGAGAAACAATAGCGTAATAACCAGTACACATAGATAACTAAGGTATATCATCATGGAATTTCAGAATGCAGAGGACAAAGGTTCTACAAAATTTCAGGGAGAGAAATGGGTCATATTACAGATATTCAGTATTCTCAATTGCAGGCCCATGAGTTAGAAGAAAGTGAACAGTGCTTTCAAAATCTTAAGGGAAGATAATTTTTAGCTGAAAATTGTTCATTCAGCTGAGTTATTAATTAATCATAAATGTAGTAGGAAGACATTTTAAGATGTGATATTTCCAGAAATTTTTGTTTTTCATTCCCTTTCCTGGGAAGCTATCGTGTGATTTTTCTCCACCCGCCAAAAGGAGGGAGTAAACTCAATGAAAGAGAAGGGTGAGGTACATAGGAAACAGTCCCATTCAAGAGAGGCACAGGGAATCCTTAGGTAATAGTAAAGGGAATTCTTTGAATTCTGGCTGATAACTAGGTATAAAGGACAGCAGATCCAGATTTGAGGTCAGAAGGCCCTGGTAAAGTTTTATAATGAAATTGATAGAATACTTGATGTTTATGTGTATTGAGGAGTTTCTAGGTGGTGCAAATGGTTTGTGCTCGTCTATTAATCTAAAGGCACTTTGAACCAGGGCTCTCAACCCGTTTGAAGCAGTTCAGTCATGACCAAACAAATCCAGAACAGACCTGAAGTTTTACAGTTTGGGTGATCTGGAACGATAACCAGAACGGGAAAAATTATGAGTCAAAGCCCTGGAATGGAAGACTCAAAAGAGGCGTAGTGAGCCCTTTAAGGAGTCTGGTGCATGAGATTGGATTATCGGCAGGACTGTAGAGAGCGACGCACATTCATAGTGGCGTGGTTGCCCACCATCTTTTAGTGGGACACTGCTGTTTCCGATTCTGCTTAGAATTCTATAGGGAATAGATTTTGTTGCTATGCAGTGCATATGCTGCCCTTGTTTTCTAAGAGGAAGATTAGGTTTCTGGCAGGGCTTGAACCCATAGTTTTTCCTGTTCCAGTTATCATTCCAGTTCACCCAAATTTTAAAAATTCAGATCTGTTCTAGATTTGTTTCCTCAGCCATGACTGAACCAGGAAGAACTGGTTCAAAGCCCTGCTTTGAACCCACCCAGGCTACCACATAAGATAGGCCTGGGATCTGCTTCCTTTATAATTACAGTCAAGAAAATTCTATGGAGCAGTTCTGCTCTAGCACGTGGGGTCATCATGCGTTGGAAATGACTGGACAGTGACTTAAAAACATATATATTGAGATTTAGGCAATTGGCAAAGGATTTGGGGTTGAATTAGTGACATACATAGTCTGTATTTGCTTACTTTGTATTGGAGTTTTAGAGCTTCATCCTGGAATTATTTCTGTATTACACGTTCATTAGGTGATCTTGTTCAATGCTGTGATTTGTGGGAGAATCAAGATTTATGCTTCCAGACAAAATCCTTTTCCTGAGCTCTAGAGTCACATATTATCTGTTCTGTGTAAAAACCATTCCAAAACTGAATGATACATAAAAATTTTTTTATACTCACAGATCAGGGTTTAGATGAGGATGAATTGTCGGTTTTTTGTGTTATCATTTGGGGTGGCTGATTGGTGGCTGGAGGGATTCACTTTTAAGATGACTTGTTGACATCGTTGGCAAGTTGGTGCTAAATGGTTGGCTGGGAGCTTAGATGTTACTGTGGCTCAGGGACCTTTGTTCATCTCTCGATTTCTAGTTCATTTCTGGATTTCTACGTGAACTGCTTGGGCTTCCTCATAGCATGGTGGCTAGGCTCTAAGAGCAAATGTCACTAAAGTGCCAAGCACAAACTGTAACATCTCTTAATACGGTCTTGGAAGTCACATAACTTTACGCATAGTAATAAGCCTAAATAGATTAAAGGGAAGGAACGTTGGCTCTTTTCCCATTGCGAAGTAGAGTCTAAATAACATCGTAAGAAGAGCATTAAGAAGTGGATGGGAAATAGTTTTGTGGCCATCTCTGGAAAATACAATTTGCCATGTCAGTTGAACTATTTCTTTGATATTTCTATTTAGATATCTCATAGGTATCTTAAATTTAACACAGTCAAAGCAAATTCTTGATTCTCTCACTCTTAAACCACACCCCCCAAATTTGTTCCTTTCTCAGTCTTTCTCATTTCATTAAAAGGCGTTGCCATCCACCTAGTAGCTAAAAGTCAGGTGTCATGCCTGATTCCTTTCCTTACCCCCGTCTCCAGTCTCATCCATTGCAAGTCATGTCTATTTTATCTCTAAATATATTTTGAATTTTCCTGTTCTTTATGTGCATAGTTACCACACCACTGTAAGTTACCACACCACTGTAAGCTACCATCATGTTTTCATTTGGTTTTTTAATTTGTCTTCTACTCTTTTCTTTTATCCTTTAATTCATTTTTTACACAGCAGCCAGAGAAGTACTTTTAAAGCTTTATTAGTCATATAGGCTAATATCTCTAATATACAACAGATCTCAGTAATTTAACACAGTGGGAGTTTATACATTTTCTCACATACATTTTCTCACATGAGTTCAAATGCTTTCTCACGTTCAGAGTGTGTGTGTGTTGGGGAAGGTAACTTTTGCATTATACAGTCACTCAGGTACACAGGCTCTTCCTCTGTCCTTTCATGTCACTACCATCATCAGGATATGGCTTCTGTGGTTGTGTTGAAAGGGGAAGAGAGTATTGAAGATTTTAGGGCTCAGGTTGGAAGTGGCATATATCACTTTCACACACATTCCATTGGTCAGAACTGAGTCACATGATTCCACCTAACTGTAGGGGGCTGGGAAACGCAGGATAGCAGCATGCTAAAGATACAGAGGAGAATGCAGGTAACAGTGTGTACTAGCAGTCTCTGTGATGGTATATTTTGGTTTAGAACTCTCATTTTAATGACTTCTTATCACGTGTAGAATAAAATCTAAACTTCTTTATGACCTTTTCTGTGTTTGTTGTTCCAGCCTCATTTTGTATCGCTTTTTCCCTTATTCTTTAGCCACAATAAATTAGATCATTTCCCATAACATGCGAAACTTTTTCCCTTCTACAAGCTATGTGCTTTGCAATTTGCTTTGCTTGGAACACTAAATACTTACACGGCTGCCCCCTTTACATCCTTGAAGTCTCAGCTTAAGTTCAGTCCCTTTAGACCAACATATTTAAAGTAGCCTTCTTATTGGGATTATATTTATTGCAGTATTTACTACACCTGTAATTATTTTATTTAAACTTTTTTTCTGTTTCTTAGCTTGTGTTCTCTGCCAGAAAGAAATGTCTGTTTTGTTCACTGTTGTATTCCCAGCACCCAGCCATTGTTTAGCACACACTGGTCATTCATTAAATATGTGAATGAATGAATATTCAAAACAGATTGATGTGGAGAGACTGCAGAAAGTGTATATAACCAAGATTTCTTAGAGTAATTTAGATGAATTGCTGAGGGCTTGGGTTTTAATGGTGGCAGTGGCAATGGAACAGAAACGGATGAACGAGATATTTAAAAGGAAAAATCATAACCAGTTGGTGTTTGAACTAAGGAGAGTCTAGGTGAGGGGAAAGATGTTAGCTACCATTAAGGTGGCCCCTGACTCATGGAGACTTCATGTACAATGGAATGAAACATTGCTCAATCCTGTGCCATCCTAATGATCAGTTGCAGACTGGACTGTTGTGATCCATAGGGTTTTCATGGCTGATTTTAGGAAGTAGATCACCAAGCCTTTCTTCCTCATGTTAGTCTGGGAGCTCTGCTGAAACCTGTTCAGTATTACAGTAACAGGCAAACCTCCACTGACAGGTATACCGACTGGTAATCATATGTGGGCCTCCTACCGCTTGGTACTCGAAAATTATATCACTGAACTACCAGTGTCTTAGAATGGTAACATAGTGGTTTGTAATTAATAGAGATCGGTGAAGAGGATAGAAGAGCTGACTTCTTGGAGATGAGGGTAAGTTGGGATTGATACAAATTGAGTTTGAGGTGATGGCAAAACATTCAAGTAGAAATGTTGAGCTTAGCGTGAATTAGAGAACACAATTGACAGATTTGGGAGTCAGTAGACCAGAGGTGATAAGATGAAGCCATTAAAATAGATGAGTTATCAGAGAGAGGGTGTATTTTGAGAAGAACATACGAATCAAGGGGAGGAGAAAGAGGAGCCTGAAGTGGAAACCAGGAGTAGGTGGAGAGAGAGGAGGAGAACCAGTTTAATGTAGTATCTAGGAAACCAGCAGAAGAGTTTAGGGAAGAGGATTGGTTAGCTTGGCTGCCTTCAGTATGGTTATTCGTTGTGATATACATTTGTAGGTTTTGAAATGTTACTTAGTTTGAGACCAGAGTGTACCTTGGGTCTCTTTGTGAGACAGTATAGCTTAATGAGAATGGTAAAGAGTATAGCTTTGAATTCTTATTTTTTAGAAAAATGCACTGAAATATTTGTGAATGAAAAAGGGTTTTGCTTTAAAGTATTTCAGTGGGGTAGCTGGAATGGGTGGGAACATGGAAGGAACAATTGGCCATGAGTTGATTGTTGTAACAGAATGATGAGTTTTAGCGAGTTTGTGCTCTTTAATATATATTTAAAATTCTCCATAATAAAAATTACTAAAGGAGAGTATAGCTATGGAGTTAGCCAAGGATTGCCTCTTCCATTTTCTAGCTATGACTTTGGACAAGTTACTTGAGTTGCTCTGCATACTAAGCGTCTAGTAAACATTTCTAAGGTAACAACACATCTAGGCATCAACGTTAAGGACTTTGAGGAGGGAGAAAAAGCTACTAGGTTTGTTACAGCAATATTTCTCAAGAGTTTTTTTTAATGTTACAGTAAGTTAAGATTATACTAAAAGACTGTGTAGAGACAACGTTTATGAATTAATCTTGAAATGTTTTTAGTCGGAATTTTCTGATTTCAGAGTATACAAAATCATAAGAGTACAATGGTAGTTTATCGTTCTGGTCATGCTTCTTAACCATATCCTATTACTGATTCTTATTCCGGAAGCATTTATAATGAAGGTGCCCTTTGAAAGGCATTGTCTTTAAAAGTAGTTTAAATTGAGTATATTCTTTACGTTATTCTTCTTCAGTAACACTTTAGTTGTTTGGGGTTTCTTTCCTTTCCATGTTAAGTTAATGATTAGTTTTACTATCTCGTTGAAAAATGCTATTGGTATTTGGATCAGGATTGCATTTTATATATAGCTTGCTTTGGGTAGAATTGACATTTTCACAATGTTGAGTGTTCATTTGTATGCGTATGGTATGTTTTTCCATTTATGTAGGTCGCTTTTTGTTTCTTGCAGTAGTGTTTTGTAGTTTTCCCTGTGTCTTTTACGTCCCTGGTTAGATTTATTCGTCAGTATTTTAGTTTTTTAGGGGTTATTCTAAATGGTATTGCTTTCTTGATTTTTTTTTTTCTTGTAGTTTTCTTTATTGGTACATAGGAAACTAACTCATTTTTGATTATCTTGTATTTTGTTAGTTCTTTTATGTCATTATTTTTTCCGTTCACTTCAGCTACTCTACGTTGAAGATCAAGTTTCAGAGTCTCTTCTCACATCCATTTTTGTCTTTCTTTCCTGTCTTGTTAATAATCTTTTGCCTTATTCATGTATGATGTCCTTGATATCATTCCACAACTCGTCTGGGCTTCGGTCATTAGTGTTCAGTATGTCAGATCTGTTCTTGAGATGGTCCCTAAATTCAGGTGGGATATACTCAAGGGTGTACTTCGGCTCTTGTGAACTTGTTCTGATTTTCTTCAGCTTTTCATATGAGCAATTGGTCTTTTCCGCAGTTGGCAGAATAAAGGGAGGCTCGAGAAGACAAATTATTTTAATGACGTGCAAAGATCTGAAGTTAGAAAACCAAAAGGGAGGAACTCACTCAGCATTTGTCAAGCTTAAACTAAAGAAAAATTTCAAGCCTCCAGTTGCAGTAGTAAAGGATTGTATGGGTAAAATACTGAACAATGCAGGAAACATCAAAAGAAGATGGAAGGAGTACACAGTCATTGTACCAAAAAGAATTTCTCAGCGATCAGCCATTTCAGGAGGTAGCATGTGATCAAGAACTGGTGATACTGAAGGAAGAAGTCCAAGCTGAACTGAAGACAGTGGCGAAAAACAAGGCCCCGGGAATTGATGGAACACCAATTGAGGTGTTTCAGTAAATGGATATAGCGCTGGAAGTGCTCACTCATCTATGCCAAGAAATTTGGAAGACAGCTACCTAGTCAGTTGACTGGACAAGTTACATATTTATGCCTGTTCCGAAGAAAGGTGATCAAACCAAATGTGTAAATTATCAAACAATATTATTATCACGTAAAACTCGGCTGAAGATCATTCAAAAGTGGTTGCAGCAATACATCGACAGAAAACTGCCAGAAATTCAAGCTGCATTCAGAAGAAGACATGGAACCAGGGATATCATTGCTGACGTCAAATGGATCCTGGCTGAAAGCGAATACCAGAAAGATGTTTGCCTGCGTTGACTGTGCAAAAGCATTGGACTGTGTGGATCATAACAAATTATGGAGAATATTGTGAAGAATGGGAATTCCAGAACTTAATGTGCTCATGAGGTACATAGATTAAGAGACAGTTATTTGAACAGAATAAGGGGATATTGTGTGGTTTAAAGTCAGAAAAGGTATGTGTCAGGGTTGTATCTTTTCATCATACTTATTCAGTCTGTGTGCTGAGGGATTAATCCGAGAAGCTTGACTGTATGAAGAAAAACATGGCATTAAGATTGGATAAAGATTCATACAAACAACCTGTGTTATGCAGATGACGCAACCTTGTTTGCTGAAAATAGACTTGAAGTACTTACTGATGAAAAGCAAAGAGTACAGCTTTCTGTATGGGTTACACTTCAACATAAAACAGAAACCTCACAACTGGACCAGTAAGTAATACCACGATAAACAGAGCAAAGATTGAAGTTGTCAAGGATTTCATTTTACTTGGATCCACAGTTGACACCCATGGAAGCAGCTATCAAGAAATCAAATGCATTGTATTGGGCAAAATCTGCTGCAAAAAACTTCTTTAAAATGTTAAAAAGCAACGATGTCACTGTAAGGACTGAGGTTTGTCTGACCCAAGCCATGGTGTTTTTAGTCACTTCATATGCATGTGAGAGCTGGGCAATGAATAAGGAATACCGAAGAATTGATGCCCTTGAGTTATGGTGTTGGCGAAGAATATTGATTATACTATGGACTCCCAGAAGATGGAACAGATCTTTTTTGGAAGAAGTACAGTCACAATGCTCTTTAGAAGCAATGATGTTGAAACTTCAACTCGCATACTTTGGACAGGTTGTAAGGATGGACCAGTTCCTGGAGAAGGACATCATGCTTGGAAGAGGGTCAGCAAAAAATAGGAATACCCTCAACGAGATGGGCTGACACAGTGGCTGCAACAATGGGCTCAAGCGTAATAACGATCATGAGGATGGCGCAGGCCTGGGCAGTGTTTCGTTCAGTTGTACATAGAATCACTATGAGTTGGAACCCACTTGATGGCACCTGACGACAACATCTTGTATCCTGGTGCTCTGCTGAATTTTTCTATTCCAGTAGTTTTCTTGTGTGTTTTGGGTTCTGTATGTATAGTACCATATTATCTACAAATACAGTTTTACTTTTTCTTTATCAATTTGGATACTGTTTATTTCTTTGCCTTGTTGTTTTACCTAGGACTTGCAGCACAACGCTAAATAGGAATAGTCATAAAGAGCATCCATTTCTTGTTCCTGTTCTCAAGGAGAATGTTTTCAGCCTCTCTTGATTGAGAATGATGTTAGCTGTTGGTTTTGTATAGATGCTCTTTATTATGTTGAGGAATTTTCCTTCTATTTCTGTTTCATTGAGAGTTTTTATCTGGAATGGGTGTTCGACTGTTATCAGCTGCTTTTTCCACTGATTGAGACGATCATACAATTCCTTTGTTTTATTTATGTGAAAGAATACGTTGATACCTTTTTTTCATGTTGAACCGTTCTTGCATACCTGTTATGAATCCCAATTAGTAGTGGTGTATTATTTTTTCGATATAATACTGAAGTTTGTTGGCTAGAATTTTGTTGAGAATTTTTGCGTCTAAAATAATGAGAGATTTTGGTCTGAATTTTTTTTTTTTTTGTGATATCTTTCTTTGCCTGGTTGTGGTATCAAGGTTATGCTGGATTCGTAGAATGGATTTGGAGGTTAAGTATCCTTTTCTATGTTCTGAAGTAGTTTGAGTAGTACTGGTGTGAGCTCTTTTTGAATTTTTGGTAGAATTCTCCAGTGAAGTCATCTGGGCCAGGGTTTTTTTTTGTTGGGAGGTTTTCAATATTACATTTTTAGTTTTTAATGTTTTTTAATTGTACTGCAGGTGAAGGTTTACAGAATAAGTAGTTTCTCATTAAACAGTGGTACACATTTTGTTTTATGACATTGGTTAACAACCCCACGACGTGTCAACCATCTCTCTTCTCACCTTTTTTTTTTTTCGGTGAAAATATAGTCAGAGGTACACCATGTAAAAAATTTCTACATGCAGTGCAGTGACATTGACTATGCTCTTCCAATTGTACTGCTATTCTCTCTTCAGATGGTTTACAGAACAAAACAGTTTATCATTAAACAGTACACATATTGTACTATGACAATGGTTAACAGTGTCATTACTCATCAACACTGCCTTTACTCAACGTTGGGTTCCTTATCAACAGCTTGTCCTCTTCTGCCTTCTAGCGCTTGTCCCTGGACTGCTGTGCCTCCTTAGTTACTTTTTTTTTTTTTTTTAATGGGGCTGTCCAATCCCCAGCTGTACATTAAATTTCAGAAGTGATTTCATCACTGAGCTAAAAGGGTGTCTGGGGGCCATACTCTCTGGGTTTCTCCAGTGTTCCTTAGGCCAGTAAATCTGGTTTGTTTTTGTGTTAGAATTGTGTTCTATATTCTTCTCCAGCTCTGTCCAGAACTCTCTATTGTGATCCTTGTCAGAGCAGTCAGTGGTGGTAGCCGGGCACCACCTAGCGTACTGGACTCAGTCTGGTGGAGGCCTTGGTAGCTGTGGTCCGTTAGTCCTTTGGACTGATCTTTTCCTTGTTTCCTGTTCTTTTCATTTTTCTTTGCTCCCGAAGGGATGAGACCAGTGGAGTATCTTAGATGGCTGCTCACAGGCTTTTAAGACCCCAGACGCTACTTACCAAGGTAGAATGTAGAACATTTATAAACTGTGTTATGCCAATTGAGTTAGATGTTCCCCGAGACCATGGTCCCCACAGCCCTCCGCCCAGCAATCCAGTCCCTCAGGGAGTTTGGATGTGTCTGTGGAGCTTCCATGACCTTCCCTTGTGCAAGTGCTGGCTTCCCCAGTATTACGTACTGTCTCACCCTTCACCAAAGATACCACTTACCTATTGCCTGTTTAGTATTTTCCCCCCACTTTTCCCGTCCCTAGTAACCAAAACGATTGTTAGTTTTTGTGTGTAAACTTTTTTATAGGTTTTTCCGGTAGAGGTATCATACAATATTTGTCATTTTGTGATTGATTTCATTCAGCATAATGTTCTCCAGTTTCATCCATGTTATAAGATGCTTCACAGATTTATCATTGTTCTTTCTGGGGGCATGGTACTTCATTGTATGTACCATCGTTTGTTTATCCATCTGTTGATGGGCATTTAGGTTGTTTCGTTTTGCCATTGTGAACAATGCTGCTATGAATATAGGTGTGCATATGTCTATTCGAGTGACGACTCTTCTCTAGGAGTGTTCCTAGGAGTGGGATTGCTGGATCGTGTGGTATTTCTAGTTTTCAAAGGACATGCCATATCGTTTTGCAAAATGGTTGTATGATTTTGCATTCCCACCAGCAGTGCATAAAGAGTTCCGATCTCCCTTCAGCTCCTCCAACATTTGTTAGTTTTTGATTAGTGCCAGTAATGCAGGGGTGAGATGGTAGCTCATTGTGGTTTTAATTTGCTTTTTTCTAATAGCTAGTGATAGCGTGCGTTTTCTCGTGTGTGTTGGCTTGAACGTCTTTGGTGAAGTGTCTGTTCATTTCCTTTGCCCATTTTTTAATTGGATTATTTGTCTTTTGTAGAGGTGTTGGATTTTCTTGTAGATTATGGAGATTATATTTTTGTCTGACTTGTACTGTCCAAAATTTTTTTCCCAGTCTGTGGATTCTCTTTTTACTCATTTGGTGAAGTCTTTTGAAGAGCATAGGTGTTTGATTTTTAGAAGATCTCAGTTATGTAGCTTATTTTCTGCGGTTTGTGTGTTGATGGTTATGGTTTGTATCCTGTTACTGCCATGTATTAGGGTGTGTAGTGTTGGTCCAATGTTTTTTTCTATGAACTTTATAGTTTTTGGGTTTATATTTAGGTCTTTGATCCATTTTCAATTAGTTTCGGTATATGGCTGGAGATATGGGTCCTGTTTCATTTTTTTGCAGATGAATATCCAGTTTTGCCAACACCAATTGTTAGAAGACTCTCTTTTCCTCATTTGATGGGCTTTGGGCCCTTGTTGAAGATCAGGTGACCATAGGCGGATGGATTTACATCTGGGTTCTCAATTCTGTTCCATTGGTCAATGTATCTGTTGTACCAGTACCAGGCTGTTTTGACTTATGTAGCTGTATAGTAGGTTCTGAGGTTAGGTAGTGTGAGTTCTCCTTTTTCTCTTTCAGTAGTGCTTTTTATTTATTTGGGGCTTCTTTCCTTTTCATATGAAGTTAATGATCAGTTTTTTCATCTTTTTGAAGAATGGTGGTATTTGGATCGTAATTGCATTGTATTTGTAAATTGCTTTGGGTAGAATTGTCATTTTCACAGTGTTGAGTCTCCCTATCCATGAGCATGGTATGTTTTTCCATTTACGTAGATCCCCTTGGGTTTCCTGTAGTAGAGTTTTGTAGTTTTCTTTGTATAGATTTTTTACGTCCTTGGTTAGATTTATTCCCGAGTATTTTATTTTTTTAGACACTGTTATAAGTGTCTAAGTTTTCCTGATTTCCTTTTCATGGTTCTCTTTATTGGTGTACAGAAATCCAACTGATTTTTGAATGTTTATCTTGTATTGTGCTACTCTGCTGAATTTTTCAATTAGTTCCGATAGATTTCTCGTGGAGTCTTTAGTGTTTTCTTTGTATAGTATCATATTTTCCACAAACAGGGACAGTTTAACTTTTTCATTACCAATTTGGATGCCTTTTCTTTTTCTGTATTGCTTCGGCTAGAATTTGCAGCACAGGGTTAAATTCGAGTGGTGATAAAGCACATCTTTGTTTTGTTCCTGTTCTTAAGTGGAGTGTTCTCAGCCTCTCTCTGTTAAGAATGATGTTGGCTGTTGGTTTTGCATAGAGGTCCTTTATTATGTCGAGAAATTTCTCTATTTTATTGAGAGTTTTTATCAGAAATGGGTGTTAGACTTTGTTGAATGTCTTTTCTGTATCAGTTGAGATGATCATGTGATTCTTTTATGTGGTGGATTACGTTGATTTTCTGATGTTGAACTATTCTTGCATATCTGGTATGAATCTTTCTTGGTTGTGGTGTATTTTTTTTTTGATAATGATGCTGAATTTTATTGGCTTGAATTTTGAGAGTTTTTGCATCTATATTCATGAGGTACTGATCTGTAATTTTTTTTTGTGGCGTTTCTACTTTGTTTTGGTATCAGTGTTATGCTGGTTTTATAGAATGAACTTGGAAGTGATGTTGATTTTTCTGTGATCTTAAATAGCTTGAGTAGTAGTGGTACAAGCTCTTTTGTAAATGTTTTGTAGAATTCTCCAGTGAAGCTATCTGGGCCAGGATATTTTTTTTGGGAGTTGTTCTTATTATTACATTTTCAATCTCTTGTTACAAATCTGAACAGATTTTCAAGATCAGTTTGTTGTAGTTTGGGTAGGTAGTATGTTTCTAGAAATTTATCCATTTCCTTTAGGTTTTCAAATTTGTTGGAGTATAGTTTTTCATAATACTCTTATGATCTCTTATATTTTAGTTGGGTCTGTTGTAATGTCTCCCGTTTTATTTCTTATTTGGGTTATTTGTGTCCTCTCCTGTTTTTTTTTGGTCAGTCTGGCCAGTGGTTTGTCAATTTTGTTGATTCTTTCAAAGAACCAACTTTTGGTTTTGTTGATTCTTTCTATTGTTTTTCTGTTCTCTGTTTCATTTGTTTTTCCTTTGATGTTCATTATTTCCTTTTTTCAGTGGCTGTTGGCTTTGTTTGCTTTTCTCGCTTTTCTCTGAGTTGTGTATTTGATGTTTTGATTTTGTCCCTTTTTTTTCCTTGATGTGTGCATCTATTGCTATAAATTGGCTTCTGAAAGAGTGACTTTGCTGTGTCCCAAAGGTTTTTGTATGATGTATTTTCATTGTTTGATTTTAGGAATTTTTTGATTCTATCTCTGACTACTGTTAACCAGTGGTGTTTAAACAAGGTATTTATTCAGTTTTCGTGTAGTTGATTTTTTCCCTTGGTTTTTCTGTTAATTTTTATTTTGATGGCATTGTTGTCAGAGAGGGTAGTTTGTATTATCTCAACGTTTTGGATCTTGTTGAGGATTGTTCTGTGACCTAAGATGTGGTCTATTCTGGAGAACATTTTCTGTGCATTGGAAAAGAATGTGTACTTTGCAGCTGTTGGAGTGTTCTATATATGTCTGTGAGATCAAGTTGGCTGATTGTGCCATTCAGATCTTTTGTATATTTGCTGAGTTTCTTTTTAGACGTTCTGTTTTTTGAGAGTGGTGTGTGGAAGTCTCCTACTATTATTGTGGAACTGTCAATTTTTCTTTTCCATGTTGTTAGAGTTTAGTATTTTGAAGCCCTGTCATTGGGTGCGTAGATGTTTATTGTTAATGTTTTCATGATGGATTGTCCATTTAATCATTATATAATGTCTTCCTTTGTTTTTTATGGTGGATTTTGTTTTAAAGTCTATCGTATGTGAGATTAGTATTGCTACTCCTGCTCTTTTTTGGTAGTTGTTAGCTTTTTTCCCCAACGTTTGACTTCTAATAAATTCAAGTCTTTGTTTCTAGTATGTGTCTCTTGTAGACAGCATATTGGTGTAACTTGTTTTTTTATCCATTCTGTCATTCTCCGTTTCTTTGTAGGTGCCTTGAGTCTTTATTTTCAGTGTAAGTATTGGTAGATGTGAATTCGTTGCTGTCATTTTGTAGTTTTTTTTTTTGTGGTGCTGACGTTTTCTTTGTGCTTTTTATGTCGTGTGCTGAGTTTTTTTTTTTGTTTTTGCGGAGCCTTTGTTTTTCGTCTTTATTTTTATGACTATTTTTGTTAACTTTCTGATTATCGTGAAATGTGTCCTCATTCTTCTAAGTTTGAAGCAGTGTAGTATTGCTTGGTATCACTTTGCCTTTTTTTCCATTAGAAGGTTCTATACCTACACCATTTATTCTTCTATTGTTTTGAGCTGTTGTCGTTTTACGGATTAACTGATTTGATTTCCTGTTGTGTTTCTTTTGGTTTTGGATAGTTTTTAAGAGCTCATTTCCTAGATTGGTATTTGGCTGGTACGATCCTGTGTCATTGATTCAGCCTGTGAGTTGAAGTTGTTTGTTCTCAAATCAAAGAATTCCATTTAGTAATTCTTGTAAATTTGGTTTGGTTTTTATGTATTTTCTTAATTTTTATTTGTATGGAAACGTCTTGATTTCACCATCATATTTGAACAAGAGTTTTGCAGGATGTATCATTCTTGGCTGGCAATTTTTTTATTTCGAGGTTTTTACATATGTCGTCCCATTATCTTCTTGCATTGTTTCTATCAAATAATTTGAGCTTCGTCTTGTTTTTTTTTTTTGTGTGTGTGGCTTTTCACGGGCTGCTCTCAGGATTCTTTGTTTTTGGTTTTGGCCAGTATGATTATAATAACCCTTGATTTTCTTTTGGGGTCTATCCTATATGGGGTTTGTTGGGTTTCTTGGATGGCCAGCTTTTCATCGTTAATGATACTGGGGAAGTTTTCTGTCAGCACTTGTTCAGTGATCCTTGTGTGTTTTCTGTTTTCTCCCCCGTTCTGGAACTCCGATCACTCAGCTTTTTGTTTTTGATTGTATCCCACATAACTTTCAGTGTGTTCATTTTTCTTTTTTTTTTCCCTGAGTTTTCCTTGAACAGAGTTATATCCAAGTGTTTGTGTTTAGTTTTCCTGATCCTGTCTTCCATTGTTTCAAATCTGCTTCTCAGCCCTTACATGACAGTGTTTCTGAAGTCTTATTTATCTTTTGGATTTTTCGTTGTTCTTTTTGTATAATTTCTAATTGTGAATTTATTTTGGTATTTGGTTCCTGCATTATTTTCCTGAATTCTTCCATTTTCTGTTTGTGTTTTCCCTGAGCTTGTTGTTTCATGAATTTGTTTTTTCCTCATTTTTGTCTGTTTTTTGTTTCAATTTTTGGATAACTTTGAGTAGGGATTTGAATTTTCTGTCAGGTAGTTCTAGTGTTTTTTTTCTTACTGGAAAGTCATTTGGTATTTTATTTTGGACATCTACTGGAACCATCTTGTTTTTGTAAATGTTTTTATATTGTCTGTTTTGTGGGTATTCAGTAGTCGTTTGTCTTATTTTTTGATTGTAGGTTTGTTTTGTTTTTTTTTTATTTGACTTTCTGTGAGCAGGTCGGCTCTGTGTTCTTTGCTTGTCTGTGAGCATGATACTTTCCGCATTTTCGATTGGTAGGGTCAGTCGCTCAGTTATGGTATAATATGGTAGGTCTAGCTGAAGAGTTTCTGGGATGCGTTTGTGGCAGTTACTACAGCCACCAGGGCGGGTCGGTAATCAGTGCAGGGCAGGTTCCCGTAGGCTGCGCCTGTGTTGCTTGGTGGTGTGAGGTTAAGCCCATGGTGCAGGTAGGCAGGATGGAAGGGGGAGATTGTGATGTGTGCAGCTAAGATGTACATTGGAGAAAGAAGAGAAAAACAGGAGCCTGAAACATAGAAATAAAAAAGAATTATAGGGGAGTTTGCTGTTGGAGTGGACAAGTAAGAGTAAGAAATGGAGAAAAATAAAAAGGGGAAGAAAAAGCAAAACAAAGGAATGAATGAATAAGAATTAGAAGAACAGCAAAGCTCCCAGGGATCCCACTGGTGCTGCTATGAGGTTTGGGGAAGTTTTCCCAGATGTTGCAGTAGAGCTTGGTTAGAAGGCGTAGTGGTATTCCGCGCCAGGTATTTGTGGGACTGGAAAACAAAGAAGGTATAGACAGACAAGAAATAGTAACGAAGAAAAAGAAAAAACGGAAAAGAAAGAAAATAAAACAAATTTAAGATAAAAAGAACAAGCACCACTCCTCAAAAAAAAAAAAATCCACGAATAACGAATTGCCCTTAGGGATCTCTGTGCGCGTCTGCACAGGCTGAGGGGGTAGGTCCCAAACCGTGTATCACTGCTTGGCCAGAACAGACTCCCAACTCAAAAAAAGGAAAAGAAAACAATTCATAAGTAATGAAAGCTCCAGAATCTCACTAGCATGGCAGCCCAGACCAGGAAACAGTTTCACACTCAAATGGAGCTCCTCAGCCCGTTAGGAAAAAGCAAAGATGGTGCACGGAGGCAGGTATTTGAGTGAAAGGAGCAGGTGGTGAGAGGTAAAGAAAAAATCGAAAGAAGTGTAAAAAAGCAACACCATCAGGCAGCAAATGGCACTCAGGAAGCCAGCCAGTGCGGGCGGGTGGAATCCAAGCAGCCGGTGCTTCCCGGCCAAGAGACTGTGGCTGTGGGAAGCAGAGGAAGCCGAGTGGGGATAAAGGGTAGGGATTGGGAAAGCATATATCGCAAATAACTGGTGGTTCTGTTTCCTGTCGGAAACTTCATGAAGCTGCTTTCTTTTACCCGGTATTTGTTGATCTCTGATAGATGTCGAAGTTGGTGGATCCGCGTTGCGTTAGTTGATAGGGGATCTCTGCATGAATCTCTCCTTGCTCTCCATTCTCTGTCAATTTTCTCACTCCATTTGGTGCTTGGCTGAGTTATTTTTTCATTTCATGTTTTAGGGTTTCAGTATTGGTGTTTTCTTTGTTTGGCTTAGTTTTTTGGATCTTTCCTGTGGAGGGACGCTGTGGTGCTTCTGCCTAGAGCGCCGTTTTGCCAGAATGCTCTTTTTTTTAATGGGTCTGTTTAGGTTTTCTTAGTTTTTGTTGTTTCAGGTGTGTAGTGTGTTTCTAGAAGTTTGTCTATTTCTTGTAGGTTTTCAGATTTGAAGTACTGTTTTTCATTGTATTCTTATAATTCTTATTAAATGGGTTAGTTGGGTCTTTTGTAGTGTTTTCCATTTCATTTCTTATTTGGGTTGTTTCCTCTCCACCTTTTTCTTTTGTCAACTTGGCCAATAGGTTTTTGATTTTGTTTCCTTTTAAAGAACTGTTTCGGTTTTGTTGATTTTTTCCATTATTTTTTTCTTTTCTATTTCATTTATTTTTTTCTCTGATCTTTGTTGTTTCTTTTCTTCTGGTGGCTTTCGGCTCCTTTTGCTGTTCTCTTTCTATTTGAGTTGTGAAGTTAATGTTTTAATTTTATTCCTTGTTTTTTTGTGTGCATTTATTGCTATAAAGTGATTTCTGAACGTTGCCTTTGTTGTGTTCTAGGAATTTTTTTATTCCATCTTTGGTTTTTTCAATTAACGTTAGTTTTAAGCAAGGTGTTACTCAATTTTCGTGTATGTGATTTTTTTTTTCCCTTTGGTCTTCTTGTTATTTGTATTTTTACGGTTTTCTGATCAAACAAGTTGCTTTATGTTACCTTGGTGTTTTGGATTTTTTTGAGAGTTACTTTGTAGCCAAAGATATGATCTGTTTTGGAGAATGTTCCATGCATGTTGGAAAAGAATGTATACTTCACTGTTGTTGAGTGCAGTGTCCTGTGTATATTTATGAGGTCAAGTTCTTTGTGGCTTTTAGGTCTTCTGCATTTTTGTTGTTTCTATATGTTGTTTTACTGAGAGTGATGTGTTGAAGTCTCCTATTATTATTGTGGAACTATCAATTTGTTTTTCTATTGCTGTTAGAGTTGTATGTGTTTTGGAGTCTTGCCATTGGTGCATAGATATGGTTATGTTCTGGGTGGATTGTCTTTTAATATACAATTTTTTTTTTGTGTGTGTTTTGGTGAATTTTGCTCTAAGGTCTATTTTCTGAGATTTCGTTTTCACTTCTGCCTTTTTTGGTTGATGTTTGCGTGCTGTGTAATTTTTTTCTTTGGATTTTCAATATATTTGTTTTTAAGATGTGCTTCTTGTATACAGCATATTGATGGGTCCTGTTATTTAATCTCTTCTGTTACTCTGTGTCTCTTTACGGGTGTATTTAACCTACTTACGTTCATTGTTTTTTCCAGAGGTATGAGTTTTTTGCCATCATTTTGTATACTTTTGGTGCTGACGTTTTTTTTGTTCCTCTTACTTTCCTGTGCTGAGTTTCTTTCGTTCGTAGAATTTTTTTTCTTTTTGGTAGATTTTGTGTGTACTGATCCTTTTATTTTCAGTTTCATGTTAGTTAATAGGTTACTGTCATTTGTAGTTACCTTGAAATTTACTCCTGTCTTCCTAAGTTTGAACCAGTCTTTTATTGGTATCGCCTTGATTTCCTCTGGATTTGAAAGTTCTATATCTACAATGTTTATTCCCATATTTATTGTTCTGACGTTATTGTCATTTACAACGTGATGTCTCTGGTTTTCTGTTATAAATCTTTTGTTTTATCTTAGATAGTTCATTACCTAGGATGATAGTTGGCTGAGACTGTTTTGTATCCTAGATTCAGGTTATTGTCTCGTGTTGCTTCTCTAATCTAAGGACTTCCTTTAATAATTTTTGTAAGTTTGGCTTTTTTTAGCTAATCTTTTAATTTATCTGGAAATGTCCCAAGTTATGATATTTGAGGGAGAGTTTTGCAGGATGTATTATTCTTGGTTGGCGTTTTTTTTCCAAGGTTTTATAAATGTCATCCATGTTTCTTCTTGCGTGGTTTCTGCTGAGGAATTAGAGCTTAGTCTTATTGTTTCTTCTCTGTGACTTTTTGTTTTTCTTGAGCTACTTTTAGGATTGTCTGGTTTTGGTGAGTGTGATTATATGATTTGATGACTTTATTTTGGGTTCTGTTTCATATGGGGTTTCTTGAGCTCCTTGGATAGTCAGCTTTTCATTTTTCATTATGTTAGGAAGTTTTATATTCACAAATTTTCAATGTCTTGTCTGTGTTTTTCATTTTTTCCAAGTGTTCTGGAACTCTGATCACACACAGATTTTTGCTCGTCATCTTACCCTACGTAGTTCTTAGGTTTTCTTCAGTTTTCTTTCTTCTTTTCCCTGATTTTTCTCAAAGTTGTATCTGTGAATTCTAGTTTTGCTGATCCTGTCTTCCATTGGTTCAGATTTGCTCCTGAAACCTTGTATTGTAGTGTCTATTTTTGAAATTTTATCTTTTAGATTTCTAATTGCTGTTTTTATGTGATTTCTAGTTCATTTTGATGTTTTGTTCACGTATTTTTTTCTGAATTTTTCCATTGCTTGAGTGCCACATTTTAATAGTAGGTTTATCATTAGTTTATATTGTTATGATTTTTATCATGGTTTTTCTCTTTAATTTGTTATTTAAGAGTCAGTGTTTAAGTTTACTAATTTTTTATCAATGATTTCAACGTGTTCAGGGATCATGGTTTTAGGTACAATTTTTTAGAGTTTTTTTTGTGGGTGGTGGTTTCCTGTGAAAATGGCATGGAGCAGGTGACTTCCTTCAACCCCACAAGAGGGAAGGAGAACCAAGGTCAACAGCACAAGGCTGACTCCCATGAGGTGGAGGCCAGACAAGCCTCTTCCCTATCATCTTTACTAACTCAGACACTAACTGCTCCTCTCAAGTACTGTCTAGTGGGTTCAATAATTCATTGCAGTGGCCACACAGAACTCACGGATCATACTCACAATTAGGAGGTTTATAAGGGAAGTAAGTTACAATTCAGCTTCAGGAACACTCAGGATACAGTTCTTCCATCAGGATAGCATCTCCCTAGCTGTGCTCTTAGGCTTGCCTCTCCCTTGCCCTCAGTCTCTGCTCAAACTTCTTCTCTCCCTGGTCCAGGAAGCCCACTGCACAGTCTGTTGATGCTGAGTTTCTGCTACTAGGTCTCTTTTGCTGATCTTTCTTTCCTTGGTGGTGATGGGCTCCCCCCTCTGCTCTGGAATTGGCTCTCTTTTAAGGCAAAATTGACCGATCCTCTTGGTAGGCCACAGTTACCCTATCACACACAACACTTGGGTGGGAGTTTCAAGACCATGGCTAGAAAGGCCGCACACAAAAGTGATTAATTATACTGTGCTTCCTTTATGATACGAAGAACAAATAATCAATTTTTGAAAATGTGTGGTTGAAAATTTTTTTTTTAATAGTATTTGTTAATTTTGTGGATGAGGATTTATATATCCTTATCGATGTTTACGTTCCTGATGTATTTTTAATACAAGTAAGTTATTGTTTTTTATAGTTGTTGAAAAATAATTGTTATGATTCTGTGGTTGTTTCATTTTAGGAGTGGGGTCTGTTGAAGGTCTGGACTTTCCTAATGCATTACTTTGGTTACTGTATATCACACCTCTCCATACCTGTGAATATTGTTCTTAGTTATGTTTTGTGATTTAAAAATTGCTGTCATCATTTCTGTGTTAGTGTTGGCTAGAACGTTTTTATATTCGTTTATCGTCAGTATTTCTTTGTTAATGTGTTGTCTCTTACAAGTGTTTTGGTGGAAATCTCTAAATATAAACGAGCTGCATTTATTTACATCTGTTTTGATAATTGTCCCGTCTTTGGACTTACTGATATTCAGTTTTTTAGGTTTTTGTTTTTTGTCTTGATTATGCTTTTTCTTTGCTTCTCTTTCTACTTATAATTCAATCTTATGTTCTCTAACAAAGTGGAAAGATTATCTTTATTGCCACAGGTATTATATTTCTGTGTGACATCCGCCTCAGTCTTTAGATCTTTGTGACTAATATGCTAGGAACTGGTGATACAGCGGTAAATAAGACACAACAGTTTATAATTTAGATTTCTCTAGAATGTTGTTTTATCGATGTTGTTCCTGAAAGTACAATTCTTGAAAGTAGAATTAGAAGCAGTTGTTTTTCAGAAGTACCCAGTAATGTGATTATGTAAAGAAATAAGTAGCGATAAGATTTTCAGAAAAAAGTGTAAGCGTGTCTTGTGGATAGCTTTATAGATAAGAATCAGCATGAATCCAATCGCCACTTCTCATATGGCACACGCTCTGACCCTAGCCACGGAACTAGGGCAGATCTCACAGGTTAAAAGGACACAGTCCTTTTAGACCGCCAGATAGGCAGATGCCAGCCTCAAATTTGGGAATCCACATGACACCCTCAGTTTCACCTGTTGGCTCCCATTTCTTCTTTGGGCTGGACAATTCACTGGAGCAATTTGCAGAACTCAGAGTATTAACCATTACAGATTTATTATAGCAACAGGGTACAAAACAGGATCGTTGTAAGGTGGAGATGCACAGGCAGGGACTGGGACGGTCCCCAACCAGGAGCTTGTGTCTCAAAGAGGATGCGTCACCCTACCTTCGCCAACCAGGAAGTTCTCTGAGCCTACATGTTCAAGGCTTTTATTGATTAGTCCTGAAGGATAGGCTAAATCATGCCTTCTGAGACTAGTTGATATTGATCTCCTAGGTTAAGGTGTCTTTTCTGGTTTGATCAGCTCCCACTCACCAGCACAAATCCTCAGGCGTGGCCTAAAAATCTCAGACCAGAGCATCCCAGTTACTCCAAAGGTTATTTCTCAGGAACCAAGGACAAAGGTCACCTTACTTTGGGTAAAGTTAAATTCTTTACTCCACACATACAGTTGTTTTTAAAAAGAAAATTTTTGTATCAAAAGTTGTATATATACCAGATAACTTAATGGCGTCTTTATATTTACATTTCTTTATCTATATTTGCAAGGACCCATGAAACAAAAAGTTGTCATTGAGTCAGTTCTGACTTAATAGTTTTAATGACTGAATCAGTAAATATATTTTAAAAAAATATGAGAAACAGCTGTAGTTGGTCGTAGTTTTTAACCGTCTTTAGAGATAAGGTGATAGGTAAATAAGGGATAACATAAGTCTTTTACCGTTATGATTTCTGATCTAGAATTTCTCTCTTTTTATTTATGAGACTGGAGTCTTCACTTTCTCGGGAGTCCTGGTGGCACAGTGGTTAAGAGCTTGGCTAACCAAAAGGTCAGCAGTTTGAATCCACCAGCCACTCCTCAGAAACCCAGTGGGACAGTTTTGTTCTGTCCTGTAGAGTCACTGTAAGTTGGAATCGACTTCACGGCAGGTTTGATTTTCTGGTTTTCTCTAAGGTAAGGACTTGTTTCTTATCTTTGAGAATCCGTTTTTCCAGTATTTAGAGGTTAGAATTAGTCTAGACTGAATAAGAACCTTGTTTTCATGTCTCAGGAAGATGATTTTTATTTCCCCGGACTTCCAGAATGGTTGACACATGTATTGTTAAGTTTTTCCCGCGAATACTAGTGGTTCCCTTTTTGATGTCACCCTGTGCGAGGAGAATTAAACCAGAATGCACAGCTTCTCTCAGAGCTAGTGGGTGAAAACTTGCTATGTTGCTTCTCTGGATCTGCCTGTTTTATACCCGATACCTGGCCTACCTTTCTAGGAAGTGTTATACTTTTTCTTTAAGCCGTTTGAGTTTAAGGCAGGCCGTTTGCTTTTATATTGAATTTAAAAATAGATTGTGATAGAGAATTTTGGGAGTCAAGAGCTTATAAAGTGAAACGAAAAGTGGTTTTTTTGGTTTAGTAGAGGTAGCTAAATGTATAAACACACACACAGTTGTTAAATTTGGGAACGTCTATAATTGCCAGTGTTTAGGTTTTCCGTAATCTCCATCTAGTTTATCCATGTTTTCATTTTTTTCCTATTTGAAGTCTTCTTTCTTGTAGAGTTTTTTTTTTTTTTTCTTTTAAACTTTATATCCTTTAGTTAGTTCAGGTGCTTGTTATTTTTTATGTTGATGTTGTCTTTTTTTTGTTTTTATCAAAAAAAAAATTTTTGGATTTGGGGAAATGAAAACGTGGAATCCAGTCTTTATTCATCTCTCAACTTTGTTGTCAAATTCCACAGTGACATTTTTTCTAAATCTTCATGCTCTCAGGTTCAAGTCCAGTTGGAAAAGAGGGAATATCTCCCCAGTAGCCCTTACAGACATTCCAGGAGTCACTCTGAAGAACTTGAATTTTAAATTTAAACTTATTCTTGAACTAGTTTTAAGAATGAAGGAAATGTAATACTTTGGTCATGCATGAATTACATATTCTACTCCTGAGTTGATGGAACTCCACTTGAAGAATGTAGAAATTGAATTGGGGGTGCGGGGGAAGGCGCGGTTAGGGACAGCAGGGATTGTTCATCTGAAAGAAATTGAGGTATTACTGAAGGAAGAGAGAAGGGATGCTGGTATAGCTTAAACGTCAGCTACTCAATATTTTGACTGACTTAGTTTTTTTTAAGAGGTTGAGATTTTCAAAAATTTTTAAAAATTCATCAAAGTAATGTATGAATATAGTTAAAAACGTCAAATAGTGCTAAGAGGCTTATAACAAAAATAGCAGTCCTTTGCTCTCCCCCGCCCCTTTTCTCATCCTTACCTGAAAGGATAATCACTTTCAATTTTTTTTGAACAGTTTCTTTTGGTACTTTTTTGTATGTATCTCAATAATATATATTCTCGAGTCAATAAATTTAGACAATTTCTGCTAAGATAATGAGGACGTTCATTTTTTTGTCTTTATTGGCCCCATTTACTTGCTTCAATGTTTTCATCGTTATGGCCATGTAACCATGTATTGTTTATACTGACCTACATCCTAGAATTAGATTTTCTTTTTTGTGTAAGTTTTCTTAAACTTTATAAAGGTTTTTTTAAATTTTATTTGAACTAATGGATGAACCTTTCTACACTTCTGGCAATTTTATAAAATTGACCTTTGATTAGTTTTTCACATGGTCATATGTGTCAGGTAATCTATCAATTTTTCCTTTTTTCTCCTCTGGAATTCTACTCAAATTTAGACTGGTTTTCAAGACGTGGTTCAGAGCTAGATTTCTTTTTGCTGGCATCCTGGAAATTCTCATTGCTGCTCTTCCTTTGCTTCCTGGATCCTGTGTCTTCCTCTTTCTTTGTTTTGGTAGAGTGTGTCTTGGGTTTTCCAGTTTCCTGAGTAAAGGTATATAGGAAGTAACTTTTTTGAGAATGCATGTCAGAAAATGACTTATTTCTTGTACTTGATTGGTAGTTTGTATGTATGTAAAATTCTGGGTCAAAAATGATTTTCACTTAAAATTTGAAGGCGCGACTCCATTGTCTTAGCTTCCAGGGCTGCAGAAGGCTAATGCAGTTACGAGCTCTGATTCTTTGTAAATGAGGTAATATATTTAGTACATACTGTAAAAATGTAAGGATTCGGTGGAAAGTCTGACTACTAATTATATTTCTCCAACCTTCCCGTTGTCCACACTTAACGTTTTTTTTTCTGTATAATACTTTACGTTTTCACAATTAGTGCATAAAAAGACGTTTTATGGTCGTAAAATATTCCATTACAGATGAAATATCTTAATTTTATTTAACCGATTTTAGTTTGATGGATATTTAGCCCGGTGTTTTACAGTTTACAGACAGTGGTTCAGTTAATAACCTGATACATAACTTCATATGTACTTGATACATATTTTATGTATAATTTAACATATATCTGAGTACCAGTAGGATAAATTTTTAGAAGTGAAAATGCATACATAAAATTATAAGTTAAGTTCATTTTAACATTTATTTTTTCCTCATGAACCTTTTCTGGTTTTCAAGTACATTGTTCAGTCTGTTAAGAGTGTCCTGTATTTTGTTCATATTTTTTGGAGACTTTTTAAAAAGTAGGTCTTCAGCTTTTTCTCAGCTATAATCCCTGCACCTAGAGATCTTCTTGACTGAGCATCTCTGATGATTTGCTTCCTAGTTTAAACTTAATCTGTGTATTCTCTATTTTGATGTTTCCAGATGCTTTGAATCTAGTTAGTTGAGTGTTGATCATCTATTGTCTTCTCTCTGCTCTGCGATTTGTTCCTCACCCCCTTTCTTGGATCTCTTAAAGCCCAACTCTGTAAACTGTTGTACTTTCTAGGTAGAGAATCCCCTAATCTTCTTGGTTCAGAAGTTTCTGTGCCTGAAGCTTTTCAGTACTCTAGTTAATCAAGGCTATTACTATGGAGTCGATGATTGGGATAGGGGAGAGATTAAGAGAATCGGAGAGGGGAGGGCGTGTTTTATTAGTGTGTTCAGTCAAAATCATAGTTTTCATGATAGCAGTAGAGTCTAAGAAATTGAGTAAAATAAAATTACGAATTACCTTGTCATTTTGCGTTATTTTAAGTTAGTTGGGCATTTTGTTCTCTTGTCCTTGTTTACTGAGATTTGTACAACCCACCCAAATTTCCGGATTTAGTTACTTGGGTATTATCACTTTGCTGATTTTTATCAGAAACAGGAAACTGTCAAGTTTTGTGTTAAAGTACAGCAGATTCTGTAATTGTATTAATATTAGCATGAGTGATTTCTCCTATGAAATTTGCTTCTATTACTAGCTAATTTCTTATTTTTTCCTCAGAATATAGCTACTGGCTTGCCCAAAGGAGTCATGTTTACCATGACCAATGTGCACAGCAAATAGTATTTTCCTGTAGAATTCACAGATCAGGTACAATATCATTGACAAAATGATTTGACAAAGTTAGGCTCGTTATTATACAGTTTCATCTAATGAATCTGTGAAAGTTTGGGAAGATATGTTTTTAGGTGTTTGGCTTGGTATTATTCATTTATTTAGGTTAGCGATTCTCTAAAGCTTCCTAAAGTGGACCTTTTAGGGGGTCCCTAAGGCCAGAAAGAAGTCCTGGTGGCACAGTGGTTAAAGCGATCAACTGCTAACCGGAAGAGAAAGATTTGGCAGTCTGCCTCCGTAGAGATTTATAGTCTTGGAAACCTTATGGGGTTGCTGCGAGTCAAAATTGATTCTAAGGCAGTGGGTGGTTTATAAGGCCAAAACTATTCATAATACCAAGGTGTTATTTTCGTTTTTCATTTTGGAGTTTCTAGAAGATACATGAAATGTGACATAATATATCAGCATTTGGAAGATGTGCAAAACTCAGTGAGTGTATGTTATGTAATGATACAGTCATGCTTGGATAACAAAGTCCATTCAGTAAAACAGACCACTGAATGTTTTTGCACTCTGTCTTTCTAAAAACTATTTAGTGGATGTATAGTGGTATTTTGTGGTTTTAGTTTGCGTGTCACTAATGATGAGGGTTTTTTCATGTGTTTATATGCTATCAGTATATCTTTTTTGGAGAAATACCTGTTCACATATTTTACTCGCTTTTTAATTGGGTTGCTGGTTTTCTAATTGTTGAGTTTTGAGAGTTGTTTATATTCTTGATACAAGTCATCAGATGTGTGATATGCAAATATTTTCACTCAGTCTGACTTGTTTAATTTTTATCAGTATCTTTCTCAGGGCAAAATGTTTAACTTTGATAAACTCCACTGTATCAATTTTTTTTTTTAATGAAGAATACTTTTTCTGTTATATAAGAACTTTTTGTCTAGCTAAAGTCACAAAGATTTTCTTCTAAAAGTTTTGTGGTTTAACATTTTACAGTTAAGTCTGTCAACTGTTGAGAGTTAAATTTTGTATAAGGTGTGAGATTTAGGTTCCTTTTTTGCATATGGATATTGAATTGTTACAGTACCATTTGTTGAGAGGACTATTCTCCATTGAATTGTCGTCACATCTGTGTCAAAAAGTCAGTTGGCCATATTTCTGTAGGTCTATTTCTGGATTCTGTTCTGTCCCATTGACCTGGGTGTCTAGCCTTTTGCCAATACTGCACTGTCTCGGTTACGAGTAACTTAATGTTAAGCCTTGAAACTAGGTGATGTGAATTTTCTTTTTTTTTCAAAAATTGTTTTGGCTGTTGTGGTTTGTTTCCATATAAACTAGAAACAGCTTGTTTATTTTTACAAAATATTTTGCTGGGATTTTGGTTGGAATTGTGTTGAATCTATAGTTGCTTTTGGGAGAATTGCTGTCTTAACGATATTGAGTGTTCCAGTCTATGGACACAGTTTCTTTGTCTTACCATATGTTTAGATATACTTTTTTGATCAGTGTTTTGTAATTTTCAGCGTATAGGTCCTACAGGTATTTCGTTAGATGTATCTTGAAACATTTCATGTTTTCGGGGTGGTTGTAAATAGTACTTAATTCTTTTAAAAAAAAGATTTCTATTTGTGCACTGGTAGTATATAGAAGTACAGTAAGTTTTTGTATAATATAGGTGTATCCTGCCACCCAGCTAAAATCGTTTGTTAGTATTACAAGTTTTTTTGGTAGATTCTATGGCATTCTCTATTTAGATAATCATGTTGTTTGTGAATAGAAAAAGTTATACTTTATTTTTGTAAGTTTATTTTTTATTTTATTGCAGTCACTAGGACTTCCAATATAGAGCTAAATAGGAGAGGGCAGACTTCCTTACATTGTTTCAAATGTTCGGGAGAAGCGTCCTCTTTCACTATTATGTGTACTGTTAAGCTGTAAGAGTTTTGGAGATTCTTTTTAAGAAATTTTTCTTTTTTGCTTAGTTTGCTGAGAGTTTTTATCAGGTATAATATTATTCAGGTTATTTTATCTTGAGTGAGTTGTGGTAGTTTGGGTGTTTCAAGAAATTGTTGTGTTTCATGTAAGTTGTTGAATTTATTATTGTAGAGTTTTTCATAAGTGCTCTCCCCCACCAAAAAAAAAAAAACCCATTGCCGTCGAGTCAGTTGTGACTCATAGCGACCCTATAGAACAGAGTACAGCTGCCCCATAGCGTTTCCAAGGCTGTAATCTTTACGGAAGCAGACTGTCAATATGTTTCTCCCATGGAGCAGTGGAGCGCCTGGTGGGTTTAAACCACCCACCTTTTGGTTAGCAGTGAAACACTTAACCACTGTGCCGCCAAGGCTTTTTGAGTTTTTCCTTATTACCCTTTTTAATGTTTTTCAGTCTATAGTAATATTGTTTTATTTTTGATGTTGGTTATTTGTCTTTTGGTCATTCTGGCTAGAGGGTTAGTAATTTTTTTGATCTTTTCAAAAAATGTTTTTTGGTTTCAGTGATTTTTCTATTACTGTTATGTGTTTAATTTCATTGATTTCCAGTCTTTATTATATATGTTTTTTGGCTTATTTTGGGTTTACTGTGTTTTTTTTTTATAGTTTCTTAATATGGAAGCTTACGTTATTGATTTAAGTTCTTTTTTTCTGACGTTAAGTAATTGATCATAGGTGTATGTTTATCTTTGGACTCTCAATTCTAGTTCATTGGTTTATGTATCTATTCTTATTCAAGTTGTGCATTTGCTTCTTGACTGTATAATGTCTTTCATCATTTTTCAAAAAATTTCAGCCATTTTTTGAAGTATTTTTCTTCCACGTCAGTTTCTTTTTCTTGTTTAGGGATTCCTAAAACATGAATAGTAGTCTTTTTGATATTGTTCCGTTAGTCCTTGAAGCTCTATACTTTTTTTCCCCCAAATTTATTCTCTCTGTTCTTTCAAATTGGGTAATTTTTACTGATCTGTCTTCAGATTTAGTCAGTATTTCTTTTATTGTAGTGTGCTGAATGGTGGTTCCTAAACAGAAACAACTGTATCCTAATCTTCTGAACCTGTGAACGTTACCTTACACGGCAAAAGAGTGACTATAACCTTACATAAGAAAAAATGATTACGGACTTTTGAGAGGAGGCACTTATCCTGTTGTCTAGGTGGACCCTAAATCCAGTAACAGTGTTCTTTAAGAGTGAGGCAGAGGGAGATTTGACAGAGGAGGATGCAGTGTGATCATTGGTGACAGACACTGGAGTGATGTAGCCAAAAATTAAGGAATGCTGATAGACATCCAAAGCTGGAAGAATCAAAGAATGGATTCTCCTTAGAGCCTTCAGCGGTAGTATGGCCCTGATGACACCTTGATTTCAGACTTCTGGCCTCCAGAAGTATGAGAGAATAAATTTTTGTTGTTTTAAACCACCCATTTTGTAGTAATCTGTTACAGCAGCTGTAGGAAACTAGTACATTTATCATCTTAATTCTGCTATTCAGTCTTTCCGGTTTTTATTTCAAATATTGAGTATGGTTTTTAGTTCTGAAGTTTCTTTTTGATAGTGTTCTCAGATGAGATTTATCTTTTCATTTGTTTTAAGAGTGTTCTGTTTATTTCATAGACCATGGTTATTGCAATTGCTCTGTAATAGTTCCAGTATCTTGGTCATTTTTTTTTTCTTTTAAAACTTTCACTGTTATTTTTTTGTACTTTAGATGAAGGTTTACAGAGCAAGTTAGTTTCTCATTGAACAGTTAACACACATTGTTTTGTGACATTGATTGCCAACCCCATGAGTTGTCAACAGTCTGCCCTTCTCGATTTTGGGTTCCCCATTACCAGCTTTTCTGTCCTCTTCTGCTTTCTTGTCCTTGCTCCTGGTCTGGTGTGCCCATGTAGTCTCATTTTGTTTTATGCGCCTGTCTAATCTTTGAAGGGTGAATCTCAGGAATGACTTCATTACTGAGCTGTAAGAGTGTCCGGGGGCCATACTGTTGAGATTTCTCCAGTTTCTGTCAGACTTGTAAGGCTTTTTTTTGCTGTTGTTAGAATTTTATTCTGCATTTTTCTCCAGCTTTGTCTGGAATTCTCTATTGTGATCCTTGTCAGAGCAGTCGGTGGCAGCTGGGCACCATCTGGTTGTGCTGGACTCAGTCTGGTGGAGGCTGTGGTAGTTGTGATCCATTAGTCCTTTGGACTAATCTTTCCTATGTGTCTTTCATTTTCTTCATTCTCCCTTGCTCCAGACGGGGTGAGAGCAGTGGAGTATCTTAGATGGCTGCTCACAAGCTTTTAAGACCCCAGACGCTAGTCTCCAAAGTAGAATGTAGAATGTTTTCTTGTGTTATGTTGATTTTCTGTTATACCAGTTGTACTAGATGTTTCTCAAGACCATGGTCCCCACAGCCCTCAGCCCAGTAATTTGGTCTCTCAGAGAGTTTGGATGTGTCTGGAGCTTCCATGACCTTGCTTTGGGCAAATTGTGTTGCCTTTACCAGTAATGTATACTGTCTTACTTTTCACCAAAGTTACTGTTTATTTATTGTTCATTTAGTGTTTTTCCTTTTCAAGTTTCTCCTTCTTCGTAACCATCAAGAATTGTTTCTTTTATGCATAAACTTTTTCATGAGTTTCTATAGTAATGGTTATCTGCAGTGTTTGTTGTTTTGTGATTGATTTATTTCACTCAGGATAATGCTTTCAGGGTTAACCTGTGTTGTGAGATGCGTCGCAGATTCATTGTTCTTTCTTTTTGTGTAGTATTCCATTGTGTGTATGTACAGTAGTTTATCTATTTATCTGTTGATGGATACTGTCATGGATTGAGTTATGTCCCCCAAACGTATCTGTCAACTTGGTTGAGTCATGATTCCTAGTACTGTGTGGTTGTTTACCATTGTGTGATTTGATGTGATTTGGTGTTGTAAATTCAATTACTACAATTTAATAAGGGGGTAGGATTAGTAGCAGTTCTACTGATGAGATGTACAAGATTGGATAGCGTCTTACGCTAATCTGAGAGATAAATAAAACAAGCAAGCAGAGATGCATGGGAATCTTATTCCATTAAGAAAGCAGTGACAGCAGCAGAGCACGTCCTTTGAACCTGGGGTTCCTGTGCAGAGAGGCTCCCAGACCAAGGGAAGATTGATACATCACAAGGACCTTCCACCAGAGCTGGCAGAGAAAGCCTTTCCCTGGAGCTGATGCCTTGACTTTGGACTTGCAGCCTACTAGACGGTGAGAGAATAGATTTCTGTTAGTTAAAAGCCATCCACTTGGGGTATTTCCTTTATAGCGGCACTAGATGACTAAGGCACCTGTGTTGTTTCCTTTTTTTTCCTATTGTGAACAATGCTGTAGATGAACATGGGTGTGCATGTATCTATTTACATGATGGCTCTTATTTTTCTAGGATATATTTTTAGGAATGGGATTGTTGGATCATATGGTGTTTCTGTTCCTGGCTTTTTTAAGGAGATGTCATGTTATTTTTTAAAATCATCGTATGGGTCATTTCTTGATTGACGTTTGTTCGTTGTGTTTTTGAGAATTCATCAGATTTTCGTGATTCTTGGTATATTAAGTAATTTTGGATTGTATCCTGGATATTTCAGTATTACATTTTGAGACCTTGGATTTTATTAAAATATTCTGGAGAAATTGATTTTGTTGGTGTTACTTAAGCAGTCATCACTCTGCTTAGATTCAAATGAGAATTTTTTATAGCTTTTAATAAGTGATGTTTCCAATATCAATTTTATTCTTTAAACGCTTACTCTGCTGTTTGGATCCACTAACCGTATGTACCACTCAGGGCTAGTTTGGGGCTTGGGTGTTGTTTCTATTGTACTTAAGTGCTCAATGCCTTTGCAATGCTTTTTTAAGTAGTCCATGCATGTCCAGCTTGGGGGTCAACCCGGTACTTAGTTGACTCATAACTAAAATTACAGATTAGCTTCTCCAGCCCTTTTCTCTTGGGAGTTTTCCCCCCACGTTCTCTAGCTTATTCTTTTTCTTGGTTTCTCTAGTTAGAAAGATTCTGTTCTCTTAGAGTTTCAGTCTCCCGGGCTGTTGCTGAGTTTTGGGAATGACGGCACCTGCTTTCGGGGTGAAGTGGTAAAAGGGTAGTATTCACCCCATAGTTTTTGTACCACAGGGTTCTCTCTTCTCTTTCCTTTGTGTAGAGGAACAAGTTTTCTCTTGAGACTGAATGCACTTCACCATTGTGGCAAAAAGTGCAGATCCACAACTGGGGGGCTGGCCTTGGAACAGGGCAGGGAGAGGGAAAAAGAAAAAAGTACCAAAAAACAGGGATTTAGCTCACACTCTCTGGCTTTCAGGAGCCCTTTTTCCTGTTTTTTTGGCCAGATGGAGTTCTCGGATTTTTTTTCTCTTGATTTTGCCTGCTACACAATTCTCTATTCTGCCTGTCTTTGGGTCAAAACCAGAAATAAAACATGGGGGAAAAAATAGAAGGAAATTTATTGCCATTGTATTGGTTTTTTATTCAAATTTTGGTTTTTTTGCTGTTACTTAGTTTTTAGTTTTCAGGCAGTTTTTTATATGCATATGTATATATATTTTTTTTTCTTCGCTCAGGGATTTTAGTTGTAAACAGTTGGAGAAAAAGACAGCAATGGGTTTACTTCCATTGCCCTTAGGGAATTAAAAGTGCTTAGACCAGTTAATTTTAATGTTCCACATGAAAAGCGTATTCATATGGTTTTTCAGATTCCACGTTGGCAACTAATAATTAACTACCGCTTGTTGAGTTTTGGAAACTCTGGTGGCTTAGTGGTTAAATGCTATGGCTGTTAACCAAAAAGGTCAGCAGTTTGAATCCTCCAGGCGCTCCTTGGAAACTCTGTGGGGCAGTTTTACTCTGTCCTTTAGGGTCGCTGTGAGTTGGAATCAACTCGATGGCAAAGGGTTTGATTTTGTTTTTTTTTTGTTGTTCAGTTTTGGTGTGTCAAAAAAGAATAGTCATAGTTTCTGAGAAGACTCTTAAAATACCCTTTTTTTTTCCCAGCAGTATATCCGTATGAGGCAGAGTTTTCTTAATGTAGTCAATTAAAACAATGTGTTGAAACCCATTAAATGCGGAAGTAGATGTGAGAGTCTCCTTTTTTTTATTAAGTTATACATTTAAAAGATTTGCAAAAATGTAATACTATTTTTTTCAGTCATCTTTTCTTTTGGAAAGTAGAATTTTCATAAAAATACGTTATTTGTGTTGAATTAGTGATTAGAAAAATAAATGCTCCAAAATTTTTTGTGTGATAAATATTGATAGCTTTAACCCGCATAAAAATAAATCTCTCTGAGGTTCTCCGTAGTTTTTAAGCATGTAAAAGGGTCTTGAGACCAAAAAGTTTGATAATCACTGATGTAGTAGATAATGGCTTCCATACTTTTTATAACATAAGTCTTTTTCGGTTCTTTAAGAGACAGCATGGTAATGGAAAGTTCATGAACTCTGGGGAAGTAAAAAATACATGCATTCGAGTGTGTCCCCACCACTTTTCAAACTTTGAAAGTTATTTAACTTCTTAGCTTCTGCCTCATATTTTGTAAAGTGAGGGGTAACACTTTAAAAGATTATTGTGAGAGGAATGCTTAGGATGATTACTGGATAATGAACATTCAATAAATATTCCTTGGTATAGAGTTTAATATTTTTAGCAACTCTTAGCCTTTGTGAGGGTGTGAAAATCTCTGATCTTAAGGTATTAAGTGTTCTTCAACTTAAACTGCTGGTTTCTCAATTGTGGTGAGTGGTGCATATTTATTAACTATTTTGTTTTTTTTATGTTGGGTTCTCTAGAGAAGCAAAACCAGTGAAGCATATATATATATACACACACATATATGTACATATATTTATTTTAAGGAAATGGCTTACGTGGTTGTAGGGGCTGGCAAGTCCCAAGTCCGTTGGTCCAGCATCAGGCTGTAGGCTTTCTCTGACTCACGTAGCTGCAGAGGCTGACAAACCCAAGATCACCAGGCAGTATGACAGGCCGCTGGCTTAAGTACCAAGAACCAGAGGTCAGATAATGATGAGCTGGATGCAGGACCCAGAGCAAGGAGTTTTGCCAAAATGTCCATATATATTGGATGTAGGCCACACCCCCAAGGAAACTCCTTTTTCAACTGATGGGCTGTTCACATCAGATCACAAGATGGAAAATGATTAGATCACAAAACGTAGTATGACTACATCATTAATTGCTAAATTATATCATTTCCTAACTGCCAAACTACATCATTACATAACTGCCAAACCACTGAGACTGATGATCCAGCCAAGTTGACACACAACCTTAACCCTCACCGTTGTTATCCAACATTTTGCATTTACAGCAATAGTAAAATATCAGAGTATTTTGTACATTAACGACATATGTCTGGCAATAACAAACACCGACGTGAGAATAATGCTGGCTGTGATGGATATGTGTCACCTCGGCTGGGCCGTGATTCTCAGTGGTTTGGCAGTTAAGTAACAATATAATTTGGCAGTCGTGTAATGATGTAGTTATCCTACATTTTGTGATCTGTTGTGGTCATTCTCTGTTTTTGTGTAATCCCTATTTTCTCACAATGACCTGGTTTTTGGAACCTAACCATGTCAGTAAGTGAAGAGTGGGGGTAATTTATGAAGATCTGTGGAACAGTGAATTCCATGTTGTGCTTAGTGACACATGGAGACGATTGAGTTCTTTAACTTCAACTTGGGCCCTGTTTTTGTGATAACCAAATCAAGAAAGGCCAGTAGGAGTATGAGCAACGAATGTGTTTAGGTCCAGTTTGGGAATGAGACTGGAGCTGAATTTGAAAAACAAATCTGAAATCAAGAAATAAGCCTAGGAGGAAAAGGCAAGCAGGATGTCAATGCTATAAACTGGGACTGATGTCACATTCAAGGGCCGTGGTGTTGGTATAATCAAGAGCAGGGCAGGCAGGCAGTGGGGATCAAAATAGTTCAGATGCTGTTAAGGGAATCAGCACTTGGGTAGGAATGGGACACTCGTTCAGTTGCCAGGTACAAGGACTCAGGGATGATAGGACAGGAATCTAATTACTGAAAGCAAGCGTAGGGCCTAGGAACATTCAGGTGCAGGTAATCATGAATATAGTTGGAAACATAGTAATTGACATCTTTTATAACCAAGGCTCTGAGCAGAATCAGAGTATAGTGGAATCACTTATTTAGTTTATATAAATTAAGTCTTTTTGGCTAAAAAAAATCAAGAGACAAAGGGCTGTTTAAAGCTAGCATTCCACTGTGAGTACCAGCAGAAGTACATCACTGTCAGTGATAGTAGATAATAGCCATATACTTACAAAGAAGACCAGTTAATACGATCATTATTCAAATTTACGTACCAACTATGAATGCCAGACATGGAGAAATGGAAGATTTGTTCAACCTTCTGCAATCTGAAATTAATTAAATGTGTAATCAAGATGCATTGATAATCATTGGTGATTTGAATGCTACGGTTGGAAATGGAAGAGTTATCGGTAGTGAAAAGTACAGACTCGGTGAGGGAAGTGACACTGGAGATCACGTGATAGTACTTTTGGAAATACAGTGAAATTTGTGAGAACTGGAACTCAACAGGACTGCCTTGTTTTTTTGAGTCTTATAGGATTTTCCACCTTTGACAGGAAATCTTGCCACATTTTAATTTTATTGTTCTTCAAGTGAAGATTTACAATTCAAGTTAATCTCTCATACAAAAATTTATACGTATATTGTTATGTGACCTTAATTGTTTTTGCTATACTGTGACAGCATACCTTTCTTTTCCACTCCTGAGGTCTCATGTCTATTTAACCAGCTTCTGACCCTCTCTACCTTCTCATCTCTGGACAGGAGGTGTTCATTCAGTCCCATGTATCTCCTTGAGCTAAGAAGCACACTCTTCACAAGGACCATTTTGTGTTCCATAGTCCACTCTGATCTTTGAAGAGTTGACCTCGAGAATGGTCTTAGTTCTGGGTTGACAGTCTGGGGGCGATGCTTTCTGGGGTTCCTCCAGTCTCAGACCATTGAGTCTGGACTTTTTACTAGAATTTGAGTTCTGCACCACACTTTTCTTCTGCTCCATCAGGGGCTCTCTGTTCCCTGTCAGGGCAGTCATTGGTGGTAGCTGGGCACCATCTAGTTTTTTTGGTCTCAGGCTGATGCAGTCTCTGGTTTATGTGGCGCTTTTTGTCTGTTGGGCTAATACTTTCCTTGTGACTTTGGTGTTTTTCATTCTTCTCTACTTCAGGTGGGTTGGGACCAATTGATGCATCTCAGATGGCTGCTCGCTAGCTTTTAAGACCCCAGATGCCGCTCACCAAAGTAGGATAAGTCTTGCCACTTTTTTATCACTCTGTATTAGTGGAAAACATTTGAGTTTTCCTTTTTTGACAAGTTTCTGCCTTTTGCAAGTTTTGTTGCACTTTTTTTTCCCAACAACACAATCGGCGACTATGCACGTTACACAGGAATCAGATCAACTATATCTGTGGAAAGAGACGATGGAGAAGCTCAACATCAGTCAAGACAAAGGGGCCAAGTGCAGAACAGGCTATCAATTGCTCATGTACTAGTTCAAGTTGAAACTGGAGGAAATCAAAGCAAGTTCACGAGAGCCAAAGTATGACCCTGAGCACATCCTGCCTGAATTTAGAGACCATTTGAAGAATATATTTGATGCACCGAACACTAATGATTTGAAGAGCGGAAGAGTTGTGGGACATCATACATGAAGAAAGTAAAAAGGTCACTAAAAGACAGGGAGTCACTCCTGAGATTCACTCTTCAGCCAAAGATTAGACAGTCCCATAAAACAATGAGACTAAAGGGGCACACCAGCCCAGGGGCAAGGACTAGAAGGCAGGAGGGTACAGAAAAGCTGGTAATAGGGAACCCAAGGTCGAGAAGGGAGAGTGTTGACATGTTGTGGGGTTGGTAACCAATGTCATAAAACAATGTGTACTGTTTAATGAGAAAGTAGTTCTGTAAACCTTCATCTAAAGTACAATTAAAAAAGCCTGAGAACTTGTATTTACCTCTAATAAAGTTGTATTGAATAATCAAAATGGAATTTTTCCTACTTTAGGTTGGAGTTACATCATAAGTTACATTCTTCAGCTTGGGTGAAAAAGAAAGTTTTGATTGATAGTTAAACATGTCTTTGATAGCTAAATAAAAATTAGACTATAATAAATTCATGAAATAGCTTGTATGCCATTTCTCAAAACTTGGAGCACATGGAAGCATAAGTACCTGGCTTGACCTTTAGGAGCTTTAAAAAAAAAAAAGGCAGGGAGGAAGGAAAAGACCAAAATGGATGTCAGAAGAGACTCTGAAACTTGCCCTCAAGCACAAAATAGCTAAAGTGAACAGAAGAAACGATCAAAAGAGCTGAACGGAAGATTCCAAAGGATGGCTTGAGAAGACAAGGTAAAGTAGTATGATGATGCAATGTACAGAAACCTGGAGTTAGAAAACCAAAAGGGAATAACACAATGGGCAGTTCTCAAGCTGAAAAAACTGAAGAAAAAAATTAAACCTCTACTGAAGCATTTTATGGGCAGAAAATTGAATGATACACGACTCATTAAAAGAAGATGATTGCACAGAGTCACTGTACCAAAAATAATTGGTTAATGTTCAGTCATTTCAGGAGGTAGCATGTGATCAAGAACTGCTGAAACTGAAGGAAGTTGTTGCTGCAGTGAAAGCATTGATGAAAAACAAGGCTCCAGGAATTGACCGAATACCAATGCTGGAAGCACAGATTTGTCTATGTCAAATTTGGAAGACATCTACTTAGCCGAGTGAATGGAAAAGATCCATATTGGTGCCCATTTCAAAGAAAGATGAGCAAATGAAATTCACAAATTATTTAACAGTATCATTAATATCACATGGTAGCAGAATTCTGCTGAAGAAAATTAAAAAATTACTGCAGCTGCACATTGACAGGGAACTTACAGAAGTTCAAGCTGGATTCAAGAGGACGTGGTATTGTTGCTGTTGTCAGATGGATCTTGGCTGAAAGCAGAGAATACCGTGAAGATGGTTACCCTGTGGTTTACTGACTAACCAAAGGCATTTGCGTGGATTGTAAGAAATTAAGGATAACATTATGAAGAAGAGAAATTCCATAACACTTAATTGTGCTCATGTGGAACCTGTGCATGGATCAGGAGGCAGTTGTTTGAAAAGAACAAGGGGATAGTATGTGGTTCAAAATTGGAAAAGGTGTATAGTAGGGTTGATCTGAGAAGCTGGACTGTATGAAGAAGAACACGGCATCAGGATTGGAGGAAGACTCGTTAACTAACAGCTTGCAATATGCAGATGACACAATCTTGCTTGCCAGAAACGAAGACTACTTAAAGCACTTACTGGTGGATCAGTAGCTGTTAGTATGGATTATGCTTGAATGTGAAGAAAACAAAAATCCGCACGACTAGACCAATAAATGGTATCATGGTAACTGAAAACGGATATGAAGTTTACAATGATTTTATTCTACTTGGATCAATAGTTGATGTCCATGGAAGCACCATTCAAGAAACCAAACAACATATTGCATTGAGCAAATCTGATGCAAAAGACTTCTTTTTAAATTTTTTAAAAGGAAAGATGTCTTTTCAGTTGCTTCATATGCATATAAAAGGTGGACAGTGAAAAAGAAGACAGAATTGATGTATTTGAATGGTGGTGTTGGAGAAAAATATTGAATATACTGTGGACTGCCAGAAGAATGAATAAACGGGTTTTGAAATAAAACTGGAATGCTCCTTAGAAATGAGAATGGTGAGACTTCGTCTTGCTTACCTTGGATTGAAAGACTGACTTTTGTTAAGATGTCAGTACTTCCCAGAGTGATCTACAGATTCAACACAGTGCCTATCAAAATTCCAACAGCCTTTTTTTTCCTTTCCAGAAATGGAGAGGCTGCTACCCAAATTCATATGGAATTGCAAGAGGCCTTGAATAGCCAAAACAATTTTGAAAAAAGGAAAACAAAGTTGGAGGACTGAAATTTCCTGATTTCAAAACTTACTACAAAGCTACAGTAATCAAAACTGTGATATTGGCATAAATATAGACATAAAGATGGATAGAATAGAATTGAGAGTCCTGGAATAAATTCCTGCATCTTTGGCCAGTTGATTTTTGACAAGGGTGTCAAGTTCATTCAATGAGGAAAAAAACAGTCTTTTCAACAAGTGGTGCTGGAACAGCTGGATTTCCACATGCAGAAGAATGAAGTTGGATCTTACTCTGCGTCATATACAAAAATTTAACTCAAAACAGATCAATGACTTAAATATTAAGAGCTAAAATTATAAAATACAAAAAAACCACAAGGGTAAACCTTCATGACCCTGTATTTGGCAGTGTATTCTTAGATACGATGACAAACATATGAGCATCAAAAGAAAAAAGTAGGTATGTTAGACTTCATCAAATTTAAAACTTACGTGTATCAAAGAATGTCGGGAAAGTGAAATGACAACCTACAGAGTGGGAAAAAATATTTGGAAATCATATATCTGATAAGGGTCTAGTGTCCAGAATATATAATTTTTACCATTTAGCAACAAACGGACAATCCTATTAAAAATGGGTATAGGACGTTGTTTTAGGCTGAGTTCTCTAGAGAAGCAAAACCAGTAAAGTGTATAAATATATAAAGATTTATATCAAGGAAACAGCTCACGCGATTGTAGGGGCTAGAATGTCCTAAGTCCGTGGATCAGGGTAGAGGCCACTCCCAAGTCACACAACCGCAGAAGCTGGCAAGCCCAAGATCGGCAGGTCGGAGAGCAGGGCTCCCGCTCACAGGCTGTGCAAATCGACGAATCCCAAGTTCAGGAGAGAAGCTGACAGCTCAAGTCCCAGGAACTGGAGATGAGGCCTTGGTGACATGAGGTTCTCCTCCCTCGCTGCTTGCTGCTTTTATATTTTAAAAGAGATTGACTCAAAATACAACCTAATCTTGTAGATTGAGTCTTGCCTCATTAATTTAACTGCCTCTAATCCTGTCTCATCAACATCATAGTGGTAGGAAAGTCACATCAGACGACAAAATGGGCAGTCACACAATACTGGGAATCATGGTCGAGCCAAGTTGACACGTATTCTGGGAGGATACACTTCAATCCATACCAGATAGTTATTTAAAAAAAAAAAACAAGACAAGTATTGGCAAGGATGTGGAGAAATTCCTTATACATTGCTTGAGGCAATGTAAAATGGTACAGCCACTGTGCTAAACAGTCTGGCAGTTCTTAAAAAAATTAGATGTAGAATTACCATATACCTTAGCAATTCCACTCCTACGTTTATTCTGCAAAGAATTGAAAGCAGGGACTCAAATGCATACTTGTGCGCCAGTGTTCGTTGCAGCAATATTCCCAGTAGCCAAAAATGGAAACAATCCTAAGTGTCTGTCAACAGATGACTGGATAACAAAATGTGGCATACACATACAATGGAATGTCATTCATTCATAAAAGAGAATGGCGTTCTGATGCATGCTACTACAACATGGACGAGCTTTGAAAACATTATGTTAAATAAATAAGCCAGACACCTAAGATTCTACTTATATCAAACATTTAGTAGCATAGGTAAATATAGAGAGACAGAATGTAGATTAGAGGTTCCCAGGGGCTGAGGGGAGGAGACATTAGAGAGGGAATTAGTTAATGAGGTACAGAGTTTCTGTTTGGGTGATGAAAAAATTTTGGAAATGGTCAACAACCATCTAAGGTACAGCTGGTTAGTCTCTACTCAGGTACAGCTGGTTAGTCTCTACTCATCCAGAATAAAGGAGAAAGACGGAAACCAAAGAAGAAACTAGTCTACAGGACACACTGCTTTCAGCCAAGATCTGTCTGACATCAGCAGTGATAACCCTCGTTTCACATTCTCTTCTAAATCGGGCTTGAATTTTTGGCAGCTCCCTGTCGATGTACTGCTGCAACCGCTTTTGAATGGTTTTTAGCAAAGTTTTTCTTTCATGTGATAATAATATTATTCAATAATTTCCACATTCTGTTGCATCATCTTTCTTGGAAATAGGCATAAATATGAATCTCTTTCAGTCGATTGGCCAGGTATGTCTTCCAATCTTCTTGACACAGACGAGTGAACACCTCCAGCGTTGCATCCATTCATTGAAACACCTTGGCTGGTATTCCATCAGTTCCTAAAGCCTTGTTTTTCGCCAGTGCCTTCAATGTATCTTGTACTTCTTCCTACAATACTGTTGGTTCCTGATCATACGCAACCTTCTGAAATGGTTGAAGGTCAACCAATTCTTTTTGGTAGAGTGACTGAATTCCTTCTGTTTTCTTTTGAAGCGTCCTGCATCATTCAGTATTTTGCCCATAGAATCCTTTAAAATTGCAACGTGAGGCTAGAATTTTTTCTTCAGTTCTTTCAGCTTGAGAAATGCCAAGTGTATTCTTCCCTTTTGGTTTTCTAATTCCAGATCTTTGCACAATTGATTATAATATTTTACTTTGTATCCTTGAGCTGCCCTTTGAAATCTTCTGTTCAGCTCTTTTACTTTGTAATTTCATCCATTCGCTTCAGCCACTGTATGTTCAAGAGCGAGTTCAGAGTCAGGGAAGCTAGATTAATAGAAACAGAACAACCAGAATGGAAATAATGAGAATGGTGATACAATGTGAAAAACATACCCAGTGTCATCGAACAACATGTATAGAAATTTTTAAATGAGAACCTAATTTGTTCTGTAAGCTTTCACCAAAAAACACAAAAGATTAATAAAAAACTTTTAGAAATAATATTGATGATGGTTGCACAATAATTGTGAATGTAGTTAATGCTACTGAGTTTGTATGCTTACAAATAGTTAAAATGAGAAATTCTGTGTTATATATATTTTACCACATTAAAAAATATATTAAAAAAATATATATTTTAAAAAGTTGTTTTGTTGTCAGAGAATGTAGTTGTGTTGCAGCGGCGATGGTTGCCGGGGTGGCGGAGACAATAACCAATGCCACAACTCTTACAGAGAAGTGGGGCCAGGAGGGTCACTCTGAGGAGTCGAACCCCAGCTTCAGTCCCAGGAGTTTATTTTATAGTCAGTACAGCAAACAGTGAAGCAAATAACAGAACAATGGGCTTTGGGTGAATAACA
>NW_004444020.1:8588965-8623770 GCF_000243295.1 Trichechus manatus latirostris
TACAGCAAACAGTGAAGCAAATAACAGAACAATGGGCTTTGGGTGAATAACAATAAGTTTCGGGCAGTGGAGGAGGAGGAATTCAGGTAAACAAGCCAATCAGCAACGGGTTTGGAAAAACAAGTCGTGACAAGTCTCAACATGTTGGGGACAAGTCTCAACATGTTGTGCAGCATAGAGGCCTTTATACATCCCTATTTTAATGGCACATATCTCCACATAGTTGTAGGTTACCAGTTACATGAAAGGTGTTAAGACTTTATGGCCTAGCATTGGATCGATTTTTGTATATGTTCCACTTGTATTCTCTATTTGTTGGAGGTAATGTTCGTATATATCTATTAGATTCAACTTACTGGTTATAGTGTCATTTGTTTTCTATCCTTATTAATTTTTTTGTCTCCTTGATCTCTTTATTACAGAGATAAATATGTTGAAAATTGTCCTCTGTGACAATGGATTTGTCAATTTCTCCATGTGGTTCTATCCATCTATTTATTTTAAAACTATGCTATTAGGTAATATAAGCTTAGACTATTGAATAGAAACTTTTATCATTGTGTAGTGAGGTTTTTTCTTGCTAGTAATGGTTTTTGTCGTAAAGTTATTTTGTATGGTGTTAATACAGCTATATCAGCTTTCTTTTGGTTAGTATTTGTCTTTTTTTGTTTTTTAATTAACTAAATTCCACACTTTATGCAGATTTCCTTAATTTTACCTAGTATCCTTTTTCTGTTCATCATCCCAACCCGAGAAGTATATATTGTATATATTGTCTCCATAGGCACTTTTTGACTGTGATAGTCTCTGAGATTTTTCTTGTTGATGACGTTGACTGTTTTGAGAAATATTGGTTAGGTATTTCGTAGATTGTACCTCAATTTTTATTTAGCTGATTTTTTCCCCCCATGATTTAGAGGGATTATGTAAGTTTTTTTGGGGAGAAGGACCATGGAGGTATAGTGTCATTCTCATCACATCATCGTATTAAGGGTACATACTGTCAACATGGTTTATCACTGTTAACGTTAACATTGATCACCTGGCTAAGATAGTGTTTGTCAGATTTTTCCACTGTAAAGTTATCCCTTTTTCTATATTGTACTCTTTGAAGGATGTTACTATACACAGTCTTCACTAAGGTGTAGGAATTATGTGCTGCCTCCTTGTAGGGGAGTTTCTATGTAAATTATTTGGAATTTTTCTGCATGGGAGATTTGTTCCAGTGATGTTTTGTTCTGTTTCTTTTTCTAAATCTTCTATGTCTTCTTGCTTTCCTTTACATCCTTGAGCACATAATTGTTTCAATCTCCTAGTTTGCTTATTCCATCATATCTGGGTCTATTACTGTGAACCGCCCCCCCACCCTTGTTTCAGGTCATGTTTTCTTGCTCATTGGCATATCTACTAGTTTTTTATTGGAGCCTGGGTATATAGGGTCATCATGAGTCAGAATCAACTTGATGGCAATGGGTTCAGTTTTCTTCAGGGGGGAGGGGGCATGGAGAATTTTGTGTTGTGTGTCTGGATTTTGTTGTCTCCTTTTGAAGACTGTTGGACTTTGTTGTGGTAGACAAATTATATGTGGATCAGTTTGGTAGTTTCAAGAATTGTTTTTAAACTTGCTTACAATGCTAGGGCTCTCTGGGACTCTTTAGCCCCACTACCCAGCCATGTCTTTTTTGAGGTCTCTGCTGAATGCTCTGTATTCAAAGTGGCTCCTTTCTTCTGGCTGGTGAGAACTCAAACAATTCAGGGCCTTCTGTTAGCTCTTATAATTGCCCAGCTTATAGTTCTCTAGCAGTTATTCTTTCTCTGGAAGTTGTTTTTAGCCGAGCTTCAGAAGATTTTATTTTATGTATTAGTAAATCAATATTCAGCCACAGACTCAAGGGGCCTCATGAAGATTTCTGAAAACTCTTTCTTGGTGTAGTTTTCTCTTCTCTTGTACTGTGGCCCGCAAATTCTATCCTCCTCAGCTTTCCCAAAGTCTGGGCTCTGTTCAGGTTTTCCTTCCCTTACTTTTGTTTTCTCTATTTTTGCTTTCAACCCTTTTAATGTTCTAAGATTTTTAGATGTGTTTCATAAAAAACATGTAGACTACTACCCTAATCTTAAGTAAAAATATTTTCTATGTGTTTACAGTGCTGAAGCTGCTGAAAGATGGCAGAAGAAGTCGTGGTAGTAGCCAAATTTGATTATGTGGCCCAACAAGAACAAGAGCTGGATATCAAGAAGAATGAAAGATTGTGGCTTCTGGATGATTCTAAGTCCTGGTGGCGAGTTCGAAATTCCATGAATAAAACGGGTTTTGTGCCTTCTAACTATGTGGAAAGGAAAAACAGTGCTCGGAAAGCATCTATTGTAAAAAACTTAAAGGATACGTTAGGTAAGTTGTTTTTGTATTAAAAACAAAAACAACTTTCTTTTAAATGGATTCCGGAGCTTAGTTGTTTGTATAAAATCTTGGCAGCAGTGGGGCGGAACTGGCTTGAAAAGGTCAGGAATTGGAATTCCAGCCAGGCAAGGTAAGTTTGTGTCATGGTAGATTTTCAAGCCAGGAGACCAGTGAAAGTCATGGTAGTTTTTGCAAATCTAAGCAGGTAGATCTCGTCTGAGTTCAAGGGTCAAGCCAGAGTGGTGTTAATTAGCAGAACTAATTGACCTTCTAGAACTGTGGAACTATGAGTGTCTACTGGAATTCAGAAGCTGTTACGGATTGAATTGTGTCACCCCAAAATATGTGTTGTAAATCTGAACTCCTGTACTTGTAGATATTATCCCATTTGGGAATAGGGTTTTATTATGTTAGCGAGGCCATATCGGTGTGGGGTGTGTCTTAAACCAGTCATTTCTGAGATGTAAAAGAGCAGATTAGGCAAAGAAGAAAGTAGACATAGGGAAGACCAACACTATCTCAAGAGTCTACAAGCCCAGGTACTCCAGGAATGGCTGGCTGCAGAAGCTGGGATAAGGATTTCTTCCCCCATAGCAAACAGAGGGAGCCTTCCCCTAGAGCCAGTGCTCTGAATTCAGACTTCTAGCCTCCTAAACTGTGAGAAAATAAATTTCTGTTGGTTAAAGCTACCAACTTGTGGTATCCATTATAGTGGCACTTGATAGCTAAGACGGAGACTTACAGGCAAATTCTGCTCATAATTGAGGCAAGGATGCATGGAGAGAGATGCAGTATTGCCTCCTTGGTATCAAGGCAACTTACTTATGATGGCACATTGTTGTATTTTAATGCCTAGCAGGTTACATTCTGAATTTTAGTTTTTAAAAACAAACCACCATTTCATTCTTTTATTTGATAAGAGTTTTAAACTGTGGATCATTACTGTAGATCAGCATGTGCAGAGCTGATTTCTTTCCTACTTTGTTTCTCTGTGTTACCTTCTTTCTTCCTTTAGAGGAGCCCCGCTGGCTTGGCTGCTAACCGAAAGGTAACTGTGGTTCAAACCCACCAACTGCTTCGCAGGAGAACGATGTGGCAGTCTGTTTCCTTCCGTAAAAATCACAGCCTTGGAAACCCAATGGGGCAGTTCTCCTCCGTCCTGTAGGGTTACTATTAGTCGGAATTGACTTGATGGCATTGAGTTTGTTTCTAAGTAGGTAAAAAGTTTTGTATTTTTAGAGACCCTCTATTAGGGCCAGAAACGGTGAAGCCTGCTTCCCCTTGGGCTTGGCTGAGCTGATAGGAAGGAAGAAAATGCACACAGGAGGACTGGCCTCTTTTTTTTTTTTTTTTTTTCTGTTAAACTCCTTGGCTAACAGGAAGGAATTGGGAGGAACAGAATTTCATTTTTGGTATTCAGGCAAGCATGCTTTACATATGTGTAGAAAAGAAAGTAAAATTTCTTGTTGCAAAAATAATTTGGGAGCAGTGTAGATGACTGACAGATATGAAAGATTATTGACTAACTGCTTTATATTAGTAATTTTTTATTCGACATTATTATTTTAAATTAGAGTGTCCTTTTAACTGTCAGCAGTAGGAGACAAATCTAACATTTTTAACCAGTTTTAAATAGCAAAAGCTAAAAAACGGTACAATTCAAAACGTAAGATATAAAATACCAGAATCTTGGTTTCCGAGCTAAAAACATTTTCTAGTATTGTAAAGGTGATTTAGTAGAGAGTTATCAATCTGAATTTTCGCCGTGACATTTAACTACTGTATCTGGGTAACTGGTTTTTTTTCCTTCAGATTTTAAGGTTTTATAAATAAGACCATTATTTTTAATGGTTTTTGAATGGAAGACAGAAAAGTTTCCCTTGAACAGTTGAAGAGATCAGAGTTAGAATCAGGAATATTTCTGATTTTATAAATATTGGATATTTGTTTAAAACATGTTGATTAGTGATATTGGGGAAAATTAAGGTAACTTTTGTCAAGAAAATATGTCTGATAGTGATAAAGGCACAGAAAGGACTAGGGCCATACCCAGATTTATTTGTTCCTTTCAAAAAGGATACTCGTATCCCGGGACTGGAGCAGATGTGACAGTTAACAAAAGAGAGTGAAAAAAACTAACTTTATCAAGCAAAGAGGAAATAATCTCAGTTTTAGATACTATTGCATGTACTTTTTAAAAGCCAAATTACAATTTTTATTATTTGTTATTCTAACAAACTTTAATTACTGTTTTCCGATATCATTGAGACAGTTTTAGCAAGACTTTATATATATATTTAAGTTTTAGAAAATTTCTGTTAACTTTATTACTATATTGCGGTTATTGCTACCTGTATTCCAGGCTGTTTAGGAACATTGTTTTAAGTTACAGATTTATAGTTAACCTGTATAATTATGATTTTTTAAAAAAGAAATACATTTTAATTTTTAGAGTAGTTTTAGGTTTACAGGAAAATTGTGCATAGAGTTCTCACATATTCCCTCTCTCCTCTGCACAGTTTCTCCTATTGTTATTTTTTTTTTTTTTTGTACTTTGAATGAAGTTTTATAGAACGAACTAGATTCTCATTAAACAGTACATATATTGTTTTATGACATTGGTTAACACCCCATGACATGTCAGTACTCTCCCTTGTCAACCTTGGGTTCCCTATTACCAGCTTTCCTGTCCCCTCCTGCCATCTAGTCCTTGCCCCTCGGTTGGTGTGCCCCTTTAGTCTCGTTTTGTCCTATGGGTCTAATCTTTTTAAAAAAATTTTTTTTTGTGCTTTAGGTGAAAGTTCGCAGAGCAAATTAGTTTCCCATTCGATAGTTTGTACATGAAGTGTTCCATTACTTTGCATTCCCTACAATGCATCGGCATTCTCCCCGTTTCTGCCCTGGGTTCCAGTTTCCTTCTTCGGATTTTCTACCCCTTCCTCTGCCTTCTTGTCTTTGCTTTTGGGCAAATATCCTTTTGATCTTGTATAATTGTTTGTTCTAAGGAACACATTTCTCTTGGGTGTTACTGTTTATTTTATAGGCTTGTCTATTGTTTGGTTGAAAGATGGTCTCTGGGAATGGCTTTAGTTCCAAGTCAGGAGAGTGTGTCATAGGGCCATAATCTTGGGGGTTCTATGATGATGATTTTAGTCCAACTTTTGCATCAGTCAGCCTTCTCCTCTTTCTCAGAATTTTTGCGCTCCTTTTTGGTAACTTAAACATCCCATGTAATTAACGGATTTGCTTTGCAATGATTGTGCTGGTGGAAACATTGAAAGAAGAAAAAGGAGAAAACAAAGAGTGAATGCTTAAATATATTTTTAACTGTTGGAAAAGTATATGCTTTAAAGCTTCTTCCAAAATAAGTCTGAATAATAGGTCGCATTTGTGACTGTCATACACTTGTTTTTTAGGTTCTTTCATAGTTTAGGGGGAATTTTTTTTTTTTTTTTTTTTTAAAGAGAGAAGCCACAGAGAAACTTCCTATTGCCTGGGTGTGGGCCAAGTCACATGGATTGGGTGTGGGAAGTTTCAGTGTTGTAAGACAGACCAGGAAGCTCACTGAAAATTATCCAGAGCTTTGTAACAAACTGACAAAAGAGAACATTGGATTTTTATTCAAAATGGATTGGTTAAACGTCTTTAAAGATTTTTTCAGTAAGTTAATCTGTTTATTAAATCCATAGTTTTCCTATTGTGGTTTTTGAATTAGAGTTTTCACCTTTGTGAATTTAAAGGAAAAAGACTCCATTGGGGAGAATCTGGTGGGTTTCTGGTCTGGAGAATCTGATGCTTTGTGGTGTTTATGAAATATAAGCTAAATAATAGGTGATATGTCAAATAATATTTGTTTTGATTTTTCATAAGTAAAATAATTTTTAAATGATCTGCTTGAGCAATTTCACATGGTATTTCTATAAAAATGAACAGAGGAATTGTTGTAGAAGTTACTTATGTATAAGGAATCTAAGGAAACAGAGTAACCTGTCGAAAGATTCTAGGGAAAAGGGCAAAATGGAAAAGGAGCAAGTATTTCATTGAAAAAGAGTGTGGTAATATGAAAGCTGTCGTTTGTTTCTTTAGTTAGCTTTGACGGCCTGGTCAGTTTCTCTGGAATATCTGTTTCTGGGAGTTGTTGATTTTTTCAGATCTTTGCATTTCCATTTTCAGAAAGTTTACCTAGTTTTCCTTTTAAACAACTTACTGTATTCATTTTTTAACATTTTTATTTTTTATTCATTTGTTAACATATTTTTACTGTAAGCCACTCACAGATCATTACCTTTCATGGTAGAAAGGCCAAGGCAGTTGTTATTATTAATAATACAGTGGGTTTCATATCTAGGTTTGGTTTTAAGTGATATTGACCATAAATCAACCAGAAATGATATAAAAAAAATACTGTATCGTTGATACAGTGATTCAGTACATCATCTTATCAGTACAGTGATAAAATTATTCTTTCTATTGAATTCTAGCAGGTTGATAGTTAATTTGAAATGCATCTGTAGATTGAGGTTCAGGATTTTGAGATTTGTAACCAAACTATGACTTTCCTGAATTCCTATGGCACCCCCCAAACTTAACATTTATTTTGCTGGTCAGCTTGTCTGAGTAGACACGGGCTACTCACCCATTACTCCCTGAACAGACATAAAAAGTAGATGAAACAGCATATTTGCTCCTGGTGTGGTAGCCAAAAGAATAGCTTTAAAAACAAAAGAATGCATTGTTTTAGATCAAACAGAATAATAAAAATTAGTTATGTATTTTATTTGAGATAGATGAAATACATAAATGGAAAGAACATTATACGTTTGTTGAGTTGAAATTCCTTAGTTCTGCTCCCAGATATACACTAACTAGTCACGTGACCTAGTATATGTAGTTAAACTTCCTTGATTTCCTGTTTTTTATTTGTAAAGCAGTGAGTTGAGCGAGACTAGAGGATCCTGGAAAGTCCCTTCTAACTCTAAAAGTCTTATAGTTCTGGTAAACGACTGAACAGTCTTACACGTGTCATAGAAATCAGGGGAAATCCATGAGGGAGAAGACTGGTTTTGGAGAAAAAGAACACATGAACAGAATTATAATTTACTAATCAATTAGAAGCTCTGATGGTGCAGTGGTTTAGAGCTTGGCTGCTAGCCAAAAGGTCAACAGTTCAAATCTATCACTTTCTCCTTGGAAATCCCATGAGGCAGTTCTGCTCCCTCCTATAGGCTTGCTGTGAGTCGGAATCAACTCAATGGCAACAGGTTTGTTTTTTTGGTCTAAGGAATTAGAAGAAGAGGTAATATTTTCTTTGGTCCCATTCTGCTGAACATTTACTTAGTGATTTAGATGAAGGAAAGATATCATGCTTAAAGTAAGGAAAACCTAGTATTGAAAGCAATCACTAATACACTGGATTCAGAAATATTTTTGGAAGCTAAAAGCTAGGGTAAACAAGATGATTATGAACAGAAAAATAAAATACTGCATTGAGTTTTAAAAAGGAATTGAAAACATTGTAATCTGGCCTGGCAGCAGTTTACTTGAGTAAAAGATTTAGTAAGAGCTGTTGTGGTAATGTAGATATGAAAAAAAATCTCAACACAGTCCATGGTGGTATTGATTGAAGTCTATAAAGTAGTCAGGTGAAGGGAAGAAATACCTCCCTTATAGGTTGTGCTGGCCAAATAAAACATGAAGTAGTTTATCTACTTTGGATAGATGTATTTTAACAATGTTATTGAGAAACTCAGTTGCTTCCAAATATTGCTATCTAGTGTATCAAGGATTTGGAAACCCGAGTACATAAGAAGTCCTTATGAGTACAAAGATTTGCCTCAGAAGGGGACAATTATCATGTGAAGATGGAATATTCACAATGATTAACCAACTTCTTAAAAGCTTTTTAGGAGTTTATAATGTATTGTGTTTAAGAAACAGTGCTGTGGGAAGAGGGAAGTAAGATTAGTGGATAAGAGTGATGGGAAGTTTGGAGGCTTTACTAACAATTAAAGGTTAAGGATGAAAATGACTGCCTCAGAGTTGTGCTTCTCCTCCTATCTGCAGTGTTCTAGAGCAGAGCATTTACCACCTACATCCAGTGCTGGTCTGGTCTAGCTATGTAATGGAATAATGAAGGTTTAAGTAATTTTTAAAACTGTACCAGGGACTAGGAAAATAATAACTGTCATTTATTGAGTACCTGCTGTGTGCTATGCACTGTGCTTAGTGCTTTACATAAAGACTTCTAAAAATAATGTACAAAAATTTTGAGGTAGGTACTACACATCACCATTTTACAAACGAACTGGAGTTCATAGAAGATAAAATAACTTGACTAAAATCATACAGCAAGTAAGTAGCAGAACTAAAATTCAAACTTAGGATCTCTTTTGTTAAGAGTTTTCTTACTGGACCCTTTGTGACTAAGGAGTAGAGAAATTAAAGTCAGATAAGCAGTGGATTAAAAGGGATTGATTCAAAGGGACTAATTGGGATGAAGAAGATGGTTGTGAACTAACTGAGAGGTTGGGAAGAATTTAGAAAAGATGATCATTTGATCTGAGGGAGACCATTGTTTGTGGAGCTATTGTTGGTGATCATAATATAATTTAGAAACTAAGAGATACTAATTACATTTGTGTAACTTCGTCAAGTCTTTTTATTTAAATTTTTTATTGTTGTAATTAAATGAAATTTACATTTCAAGTGAGTCTTCCATACAGAATTTTTTTTTTTTTACATACATTGTTATGAGACCCCAACCGCTCACCCCATTCTGCGACAGCACACTCCTCCCCTCCGCCCCTGATTCCCCATGAACATTCAGCCAGCTCCTAACTCTCTGCCTGCCCATCTCACCTATGGACAGAAACTGCCCCTTTGGTTCCTTGTATCTACTTGACTAAGAGGCATATTCTTCACAAGTATCACTTTATGTCCCACAGTCCAGTCTAATCCCTGTCTGAAGAGTTGGCTTCGGAAATTGTTTTAGTTCTGGAGTGATAGACCAGGGGCCATGCTTTCCGGGGCGCCTCCAGTCTCAGTCAGACCATTAAGTCTAGTCTTACTAGAATTTGAGTTCTGCATCCCATTGTTCTACTGCTCCATCAGGGACCCTCTGTTGTGTTCCCTGTCAGGACGTTCATTGGTGGTGGCTGGGCACCAATCTAGTTCTTTTGGTCTCAGGCTGATGAGCATCTGCTGTCTCATTGTGGAAGACCGGGGTTCAACTCATGGCCAATATATACCTGTTGGCAGAGGTTTGCGTGTTGCTATGATGCTGAACAGGTTTCAGTGGAGCTTCCAGATGAAGACCAACTAGGGAGAAAGGCCTGGAGATCTTCCAAAAATCAGCCAGTGAAAACCCTATGGATCACAGTGGTCCAATCCACAACTGATCATGGGGATGGCGCAGGACTGGGCAATGTTTCATTCCATTGTGCATGGGGTCACCACTAGTAAGGGACCGACTTGGAGGCAGCTAACAACATCATCATCCATCTCATTGATAGCAGGAGATTGGAAAACCATTTTCTAGCAATAGAAACAAAGGGCAATAAACTGCCCCTTCTTAAAGAATGGTAAACGGGAATAGCATAACCTTCTGACTAGGAATATTTGTTTACCTATGCATTTATTCAGTCACTCATGTGGTAAACATTAATGGAACACTTAGTATGGGCCAGGCACCGGGGATAGAGAGACAGTTAAGAAAATGGTGTTTGAACTCAAGGAAACTAATCATGGTATACACAGTGTTGAGTGTTATAGTAGAAATATGTTCAAACAAGACATTGTTTTAGGGAGAGAAATCTTCAGTGAGGAGATACTCGTCTGAGTCTTGAATGACGATGAGCAGTGCTTGAGGCAGAAGAACATCACGTGTAAAGGCACAGGGTATTTAGTAACTAAGGAGCTTGATGTGGCTGTAGCATTAGTTGTAGCATCAGTGTGCCAGGGAGAAGTAGGTATGAGGCTGAAGAAATGCTTAAAAGAGAGATCAGAGAGGGCTTCGTGTTGTATAGAAAACAAATATTCTAAGGGTATGTTCGTTCCCTGAAATGTTTTTGGTCTTATAAGATTAAAACACATAGTTTTTGGTGTTTTCCCCCCTTGGGACTTAATGTCCAATAACTGTTTCATTCCTTTTATTATGTTTAATTTCTCTTTATATTATGTTTTCCAGAATTAAAAACTGATTTGGGACTAGTCTTTATTTTGGGGTTTAAATTTTTTTTATATTCAGTTTTATTGAATTTGACAAACATTTATTGTCTGCTATGTGTACAGTTCTAGCTGCTATAGGAAATGCAAAAGTTCAGTGAGACATGGAACAGTCCCCTCTGGAAGCTTATGCTATAGTAGGTGGGCTTAGAAAACAAATACAGGAAAAGCTATGATTACAAGTACCTCAGATGTACAAATTGATAATAGGATTTTTAAAGAAAGGAGAGCTTATGTATCACTAGGGGTGGAGGTGGGAAATTAAGGATGTTGAGAAACATGCATCAGGAAGATTAATAAGTTGTGATTGTACTTCTTGAGTGGGTGTTTTTGAAAGGTGGAAGTTATGATTTGGAAGATATGATACGGTTTTGGGGCATAACTAGCAGACAAGGTAAACTGAATCATGAAGGTGGGAACATTCTTGGGATTTCAAGTAGTCCATTTTTATTAGAATCTAGGATAGATCTGATGCAGGGTATTGTAGAAAGATACTTTTTAAAAAACATTATATATGCACTATGCTCTGTACATTATTCAATTATCATGAGGTAAATGGTGTTTTCTCCATTTCTAAGCTCAGAAAAGTGAAAAAGCTTGCTCAAGGTAACACAGCTAGTAAGTGATAGAGCTGGGATTTGAACCCAACGGCTGATTTCAAGGTCTGTGCTTTTATCAATATTCCATATAATAATCCTGGAAAGGAAGGCTGAGGACAATATAGATAGGTTCCTAGGTTGTATGCAAAGATTTCTCTTCATTTGTTAGGCAGTGAAAGAGGCACTGTTGTCTTTTGAGCAGTGGAGTAATGTGATTGGAGCTGTATTTATAGGAAGATTAGACTGGTTGATAGTGATGAGGGTTTGAAGCTGGGAGAGATTGGATTGATAAGGAAACTAGTTAGGAATTTATTGGAGACTCAGGCACGATATAACAGTCCTGAACTAGAGTGGGAATAGTGGGAATGGAAAGTGTTGGCGGGGAACAGATATGGTAAGATGATTCTAAGGAATTGATGTTGAACTTTAAAAAGCTTTTTATTGAGATAAAATTTGCCTAACATAAACTTAACCACTTTAAAGTATATAATTGAGTGGTATTTAATACTTTAACAATGTTGTACAGTCATTATCTCTATCTAGTTCTAAAATATTTTCATTACTCCAAAAGGAAATCCCATGCCTACTAAGCAGTTACTCTACATTACCTCCTTTCTCCAGCCCCTGGCAACCACCAGTCTGCTTTTTGTCTTTATGGGTCTATTTATTCTGGATATTCATATAAATAGAAGTCTGCAGTAGGTGACTGTTTTATGTCTGGCTTTTTTCACTTGCTTAGCATAAAGTTTTCAAGGTTCATCCATGTTGTAGCATGTATCAGTACTTTATTCCTTTTCATGGCTGAATAGTATCCCATTGTGTATAATCACAATTGGTTTATGCACTCATCTGTTGGTGGACATTTAGGTTGTTTCCACCCTTTGGCTTTTGTAAAGAGTGCTACTATGAACATTTGTGTGTATTTGTTGGAGTCCCTGTTTTCAGTTCTTCTGGATATATACGTAGGAATGCAGTTGCTGGGTCATATAGTAATTCTGTGTTTAGCTTTTTGAGGAATTGTGACTGCACCATTTTACATGAACACCAACATTATATGAGGGTCTCAGTTTCTCTGCATCCTCACCAACACTTGTTATTTTCCTTCTTTTTGATCACCATTCTAATATTGTGAAGTGGTATATCATTGTTTTGATTAGCATTTCCCCGATGACTAATGATGTCGAGCCTCTTCATGTGCTTGCTGGTCATTTCTATATCTTTTTTGGAGAAATAACTGTTCAAGTCATTTGCCCATTTTTTTAATTGGGTTGCTTGTCTTTGTGTTGTTGATTTCTAAGAGTTCTTTATATATTCTGTATACTAGACCCTTGCCAGAAATACGATTTGCAAAGATTTTCTCCCAGTTCTGTAAGTTGTCTTTTTACTTTCTTCGTAGTGTCCATTGATAAATGTTTTTAATTTTGATGATATCTAACTTATCTATTTTTTGTTGTGTTGTTTGTGCTTTTGGTGTCATATCTAAGAACCCATTGCCAAGTTTAAAGTCATAAAGATTTGTTTCTTAAAATATTTACTTCTATGTTTTCTTGTAAGACTTTCATGGTTTTAGCTCTTACATTTAGTCTTTGATCCATTTTGGGTTAATTTTAGTGTTACAATGTGAGGTAAGAGCCCAACTTCATTCTTTTGCAGGTAGAGATCGAGTTGTCCCAACATTACTTGTCAAAGAGACCATTCTTGCCCCATTGAATGGTGGTCTTGGCACCCTTGTTGAAAATCAATTGACTATAGATGTATAGGTTTATTTTAGGATTCTCAGTTCTATGCATTGATCTATATGTCTAATCTTATGCTAGTATTGCACTATTTTGATTACTGTAGCTTTGTAGTAAATTTTAAAATCTAGACGTGAGCACTCTAAAGCCTAGGTCTGACAGCTAAAAAAGCAAATGGGGGACTTCCAGGCAACATGGCGCTATAGTCAGAACCACCACACCGTCCCTCCACAGCAAAGATCTGAAAAACTAAGTCAAACAGAATCACACGTCATTCCTGAAATCCTAAGCATCAAGTGAAGAGATAAGGAACTCAGCCAAGCACCGAATGGGATAAGAAACTGACAGAGAACAGAGAGTGAGGAGAGAGAAATGCAGAGGTCCCCTATGAGCTACCACAGCACGGATCTGCCATCTTGGACTCCTGTCAGAGATTAGCGAACAGGAGGTATGAGAAGACAGCTTCATGGAGATTCCAGCAGGAGACAGAACAACCAGTAACACACGATATAGGCTTTCCCACCCCCCCATCCTTCTTCACTCCCACTTAGCCTCTTCTGCTTCATGTAGCTACAGTCTGTTGGCCGAGAAGCATGAGCTTACCCCCAGTGCCGCTTGGATTCTGTCTGCTCGCACTGGCGAGCTCCCTGAGTGCCATTTAGTGGTTGCTGGTGTTGCTTTTTTCCACTTTAGATTTCTTCCTTACCTCTTACCAGCTTCCCCTCCTTTTTCTCAAATACCTGGCTCCATGCACCATCTTTGCTTCTTCCAGAAAGGCTGCGAAACACCACTTGACTGTGAAACTGCTTCCTGGCCCGTGCTGCCGCACTCGTGGGACCCCCCAGAGCTTTTTTGTTTGTTTATTCTGATTTGTTCTGTTTTGATTTGTTTGTTTTGTTTTCCTTTTCTTGGTTTTGGATTCCCTCCTAGCTGGGCAGTACCACCCGGCTTGGAAGCTACTCCCTTACTTTTTGTAGACACACAGGGACATCCCTGGGGGCATTCCTTTTTTACATGTTTTTTTAATTTGTTTTTGGGTTTTTTTTTTTCATTTCTTTGTTTAGTTTTCCTCTCTTATTCCCTTTTTGTCTTTCTTCATTTCCAGTTTCTCGATTGATTTTTTTACTTTTTCTTTTTTTCATTTTTGTTTTTCCCCATTTCTCAGTCTCATTTCTCCAATAGCAAGCTCGCTTAGCACTCTTTTTTGTTTGTGTGTATGTTTTTGCTCCTGTTCCTCTCTCCTCTGTCTTGTTTTTCCCGTACCCATTTTAGCTCTGCATATCACAATCTACCCCCTCCTTCCTGCCTACCTGCACCGTGCGCTGAACATCACACTCCCAAGCAGCACAGGCACCGCCTACTGGAACCTGCCATGCACTGATTCCCAGTCTGCACTGTCAGCTCTGGTACGTGCCACAAAAAACCTATCCTAGCAACTTCCCTTCAGCTGGACTTGCCCTGCTGTACCATACCTGAGTAACCCTGCCCATTGGAAAAGGAGGTGAAAAGTATCATGCCCACAGATGAGCAAACAACAAAGAATGCACAGCCTGCCTGCTCAGACGTAACCAAATAAAACAAAAAAGCAGAGCGAAACAAACAGATCTAAAAATAATAAACAAGGAAAATAACTACTGAATGTCCCGAAGACAGCAGACAGTATCAAAACATTTACAAAAATAGGACAGGATGGTTCCAGTAGGTGTCCAGAATAAAACACGAGATGACTTTCCGGTAGAAGAAAAGGCACTAGACCTGATAGGAAATTCAAATCTCGAATATTCAGAATTATCTAAGAGTTGAAGCAAAAAGCAGACAAAAATGAGGAACAGATAGACAAAATGATGGAAAATACAGGCTAAAAGTGGAAGAATTCAAGAAAATAATACAGGAACAAATTGCTAAAATAAATTCATAGCTAGAAATCATACAAAAACAGAAATCCAAAAGATAAACAAGATTTCATAAATGGACAGTGTCATAGAACGGCTGAGGAGCAGGTTTGAAACAGTGGAAGATAGGATCAGCAAAATTGAAGACAAACACTTGGCTACAACTCTGAGGAAAAATCAGAAAAAAGAATGAAGAAAAATGAAGAAACCCTGAAAATTATTTGGGATACAATCAAAAGCAAAAATCTGCGAGTGATCGGAGTTTCAGAACAGGGGGAGAAAACAGAAAACACAGAGAGGATCACTGAAGAATTGCTGACAAAACTTTCTCTGTATCATGGAAGATGAAAAGCTGACCATCCAGGAAGCTCAACGAACCCCATATAGGCTAGACCTCAAAAGAAAATTACCAAGGCATATCATAATCACACTCGCTAAAACCAAAGACAAAGAATCCTGAGAGCAGCTCGAGAAAAACAAGAAGTCACATATAAAGGAGAAACAATAAGACTAAACTCGGATTATTTGGCAGAAACCATGCAGGCAAGAAGGCAATGGGATGACATATAAAACCTTGAAAGAAAAAAATTGCCAGCCAAGAATAATATATCCTGTAAAACGCTTGTTCAAATATGATGGTAGAATTAGGTCATTTCCGGATAAACAGAAATTAAAGGACTATGTAAAAACCAAACCAAACTTACAAGACTTATTAAAGGAAGTCCTTTGAACTGAGAACAAGCATCAGACCACAGGCTGAATATAGGACACAGGATTGTACTAGCCAGATACCAACCTAGGAAATAAACTCTTAAGGACTATGCAAAACCAAAAGAATTACATCAGGGAACCAGAGAGGTTAATCTGTAAATGACAACAGCATCAGAACAATAAAAGAGGGAATAAACGGTGTAGGTATAGAACCTTCTAATGGAGAGAAGTCAAGCGATACCAAGTAATAATAGACTGATTCAAATCTGGGAAGATAAGGGTGAGTTTCACAGTAACCACAAAGAAAGTTAACAAACCTACTCATCAAAATAAAAAAATTAAAAAAAATAAAGTTTCAGTAAAAACAAAACCTACAAAAACAAAAGAAATGAAAAAAAAAATCCACAAATAAAAGGAACTCAGCACAGGAGAGTAAGAGGAACAAAGAAAAAGTCAGTACCACAAAAAAAGCAGTGCAAAATGCAATCCCACTCCTAGGAATATATTCTAGAGATATATGAGCCATCACACTAATACACATATGCACACGCATATTCATTGAAGCACTGTTCACAGTAGCAAAAAGATGGAAACAACCTAGATGCCCATCAACAGATGAATGGATAAACTATGTTACATACACACAATGGAGTATTATACAAAGATAAAGAATAATGATGAATCTGTGAAGCATCTCATGGATGAAACTGGCGGTCATTATGCTGAGTGAAATAAGTCAATCACAAAAGGATAAATATTGTATGAGACCTCTGCTGTATAACTTATGTAAAAGTTGACACACAAAAAAACAATCTTTGTTGGTTATGAGGGATGGGGGGGTGGGGGGAGACTAAATAGATAAATGGTAACTTTGGTGAAGGGTAAGACGGTACACATTACTGGGGAAGCCAGCGCAGCTTGTACAGGGAAAGGTCATGGAAGCTCCATAGACACTTCCAAACTCCCTGAAGGACCAAATTGCTTGGCGGAGTGCTGTGGGGACCATGATCTTGGGGAACATCTAGCTCAATTGGCATAACACGGTTTATAAGGATAGTGTTCTACATTCTACCTTGGTGAGTAGCATGTGGGGTCTTAAAAGCCTGTGAGCAGCGATCTAAGATACTCCACTGGTCTCACCCCTTTGGGAGCAAGGGAGAATGAAGAGAACAAGATACAAGGAAAAGGTTAGTCCAAAGGACTAAAGGACCACAGCTACCACGGCCTCCACCAGGCAGAGTACAGTACAGCTAGATGGTGCCCGGCTACCACTACTGACTGCTCTGACCAGGATCACAATAGAGGGTCCTGGATAGAGCTGGAAAACGATGTAGAACAGAATTTTAACTCCCCCCCAAAAAAGACCAGATTTAGTGGCCTGACAGACTCGAGAAACCCCAAGAGTATGGCCCCTGGATACCGTTTTAGCTCAGTCATGGAGCCCCTCCCAAAATTCACCATTCAGCCAGGGATTGGACAGCCTCATAAAACAAAACAGGACTAATGAGGCACAGCAGTCCAGGGACAAGGACTAGAAGGCAGAAGGGGACAGGAAAGCTGGTAATAGGGAACCCAAGGTTGAGAAGGGACTGTTGACATGGAGTTGTTAACCATTGTCATAGGGCAATATGTGTACTGTTTAATGAGAAACTATTTCTACAAACCTTCATCTAAGGTACAAAAAAAAACTATGATCAAATTGACAACAGCAACTCAGAAGGTTTGGTGGATAGACTAGGGGACAGTGAGTTGATAATGGTGATGGAATAATCTGGAATAGTGAGAATAGCAGCACAACTGGAAGAATGTAATCGATGTCACTGAATTGTACATGTAGAAACTTTCAAAATGGTGTAACTTTGGCTATGTATATTTTCACCAAAAGAAAGGTCCTCAAGGTCAAGAAAGGAGAGTGTTGACATGTCGTGGGGTTGTTAACCATTGTCATAAAACAATATGTGTACTGTTTAATGAGAAACTATTCTGTAAACCTTCATCTAAAGTATAATTTAAAAAAATAAAAGAAAAAAAAGCAAATGGGGAGACTACCTGGACATAACTACAATATTACATTGTATATCAAATTGTAATTTAAGTTATGGTTTTATTTTGGCACAGCTAGTTGCAGAATCTAGGTTAATAAAGGCAAAAGAGGAGTATGGAGTTAGGAGTGCCTTTGTATACATAGATTGTAGGTATGACAGAAATAATGTGTTTACATTTAATAGAAAATTCATTAATTTAGGACAGTGTTACTATGTAATTTTGTAGTTATTTCAGGGCCTTTGGTAAAAGAAAAGATAAGTGGGTAACCTTCATATAATAACTGAAATTAAGTCCTTATTTGATTATGAAAAGAGAATTTGCATCATATTTCCAAAGAGATATACCACATAAAAATTTGTTATCTAAGTATAAAGGCTTAAAAAAACTATACAAGGGTAAGAGCCTTTTTTGATAATGATTAAGTCATTTTTTTGGTAATCATTGTTTTATGTTCTTTTCTCCCCCTTTTTCTTTAAACAGGCATTGGAAAAGTGAAAAGAAAACCTAGTGTGCCAGACTCTGCATCTCCCGCTGATGACAGCTTTGTTGACCCAGGAGAACGTCTGTATGACCTCAGCATGCCTGCTTATGTAAAATTTAACTACATGGCTGAGAGAGAAGATGAGTTATCTTTGATAAAAGGCACAAAAGTGATCGTCATGGAGAAATGTAGTGATGGGTGGTGGCGAGGAAGCTACAATGGACAAATTGGATGGTTCCCTTCAAACTATGTAACTGAAGAAGGTGACAGTCCTTTGGGTGACCATGTGGGTTCCCTGTCAGAGAAATTAGCAGCTGTCGTCAATAACCTAAATACTGGGCAAGTGTTGCACGTGGTACAGGCTCTTTACCCATTCAGCTCGTCCAATGATGAAGAACTGAATTTTGAAAAAGGAGATGTAATGGATGTTATTGAAAAACCAGAAAATGACCCAGAGTGGTGGAAGTGCAGGAAGATCAATGGAATGGTTGGTCTGGTGCCAAAAAACTATGTTACCATTATGCAGAATAATCCATTAACCTCAGGTTTGGGACCGTCACCTCCGCAGTGTGACTACATTAGACCTTCACTCACTGGAAAGTTTGCTGGCAATCCATGGTATTATGGTAAAGTAACCAGGCATCAAGCAGAAATAGCATTGAATGAAAGAGGGCACGAAGGGGATTTCCTCATTCGTGATAGTGAATCTTCGGTAAGTTGGTTTACAAAGGTAAATGAAAACAGCGTTCTGAGTATTAAAAAAAATAGAGGGTTAGAGAGGTTAAGTGGCTTAAAGTTGCCAGTTGCCATCAAGTTGATTCTGATTCATGATAACTCCATATGTGTCTGAGTAGAACTGTACTCCGTAGGCTTTTCAGTGGCTGATTTTTCAGAAGTAGATCGCCAGGCTTTTCTTCCATGGTGCCCCTGGGAGGACTCAGACCTTCAGCCTTTTGATTAGCAGCTGAGCGCGTTAACCATTTGCCACCCAGGGACTCCTCCCTAAAGTTAGTCAGCTAGTAAGCTGGGACATAGATATTCTGAAGCTAAAGTTAATGTTGTTTCCAACAGTATCTATTTTGAATAAAATTTAGCCCTGGCATTGATTCTGCACTAGATATGGCCTTGTCTAGTTCTGTTGGTTTTGCATTCCTGAACTATTTTCTGTTGCATTAAACTGAAAAATGGAGAAAATTGAACATCGATTCTTCATGAGAGTAGAACGGTGCAATAGACTAAATTGGAGAAACATTCCTTAAATTGCATGTTGTATGCAATGTGTAAGAATGTAATTATTCTAGTCCTTATACGAACAAGTATGAAGATGGCGAAGGACAGGACACCATTTTGTTCTGTTATATATAATGTCACCTTGAGTTGGAGCTGACTTGATAGCAGCTAACGACAGCCTTTACAATACAGGAAGTCCCTAAATTTAAAAAAAATAAAGTGATATTTAAGTTTCTTAATAAGTTGGTTGTTTGGAAGCTAGAACGCACTTTTATTATATGCCTCAAAAACTAATCTTAACACTTACTGTATTTGAAATGCATTTGCAATAAAAGGTAAATTACTGGGTAAATTAAAGGTAAAACTATAAAATAATAAAAATTGAATATCAGTATAGTTATATGGGCTCTTTTGGGGACTGTGTAGGCTATTAGAATTTGATGACTCTTTTTTCCTTAAATATGGCCTTTCTTTTTTATTTTTGATAAAGAATACCACTACTTTTTCACTTATCAAATCATAATTAGTATTGGCTTTGTGTGTATGTAGTTGTACAAAAGTGTATAATTTATAAAAGATTGAAAGAAGAAAGCCTATCTCGGTGTGGTATGGGTATGAGAGGGACAGATAGACATGGTCATTGAGAGAGATTGAGATTAATTGAACTGCCTGATGTGAAAGTCAGGAAAACGGAGACTATACCTAACCCCATAGAGAACAAGTGGTTGATGAAAGGGAAGAGTGGTTGGATCCATTTTCTGTTAAATGCCTGAGGTGGCCCTTGCTGTCCAGGGCAAGCAGTGGGCAGAGTGGTTTAGAAAGGGAGTGACCTTAGAATGAATGGTAAAAAAAAAAAAAAAAGAAAAAAAAACCTCAAGTATGAAATGTTTACCAAAAAAAGCTCAGTGTTTGAAACTTTGAGAGTAACTGTATAGAAAGAGGTTTCTGGGGTTGATAGAGACTGTTTAGAAGACTGTTAGGTTAAAAAAAAGAAAAGCACCTAATTAAGAAAGTAGATTGAAAGTGGAATACAGTATGATTTCTTTTGTGTAATTGAGCATAGATATTAGCCAAAATACACTATTATTTTCAGCAGTATAATCCTTAGTGAAGAGGTCTGAAATGGGTATATTTTGTTTGTCCTGTACAACTTTTTTAAACATTTGAATTCATTGCCAACATTGAAATATTGGGAGATTATAAAAATTCAGACTTCCCTTGTAAAGTAGGAACCTGTCAGCATTGAGCTCTTATTCCCATAAGGCAACAATCACAGCTGAGAAGTGACCACCTCCCTTAGGGTAGCTATACACTGTTGTTCTCCATGTTCATCCAGCCTGACCCCTACTTTGTCACCTGTTTACTTTTTTGGCCCTTGTAGGCATTTGGGAGCCCTGGTGATGCAGTGGTTAAGAGCTCGGCTGCTAACCAAAAAAGGTTGACAGAATCCCCCAGCCGTTCCTTGGAAACCCTATATGGCGGTTCTGCTCTGTCCTGTAGGGTTGCTATGAGTCAGAATCAACTCGACGGCAATAAATTTGGTTTTTTTCTTTTTTGTAGGCATTGAGTTTGTGATTCCTCATTAGGGTTTAGATTAATTCTCATCTGTGTGTCCTTTATGAGAATTCAGAGTATTATCTTTAAGACAGCAACTACTCACTACAAATTGAAAAGGGTCTTGGATTTTCTCACTTGTTTCCCCAGTAGTCTGACTGGAGCAGATAGCTCTGTGCTTCAGCTATTAAAGGATTTGCTGTGCTGTTGTGTAGAGCATATTAGTTAGACTCTGGAGTCCAACTGCTTGGGTTTGAATCCTAGCTATGTTGATAAATAGATGGTGATCTTGGACAAGTTATCTTCTCTGAGCCTCAATTTTCTTACCTATAAAATGTGTGTGTTTTGATGAGTAAAAGAGATAAGCTGTGTAAATGATTTAGCACAGTGTCTAGTACTTAGTGCTCAAATTTTAGCTCTTATTATTAATAGTTTAATTTAAAAATGCTAATAGATATCTTTCAGAAAGTTTACCATAGGTGTTTTTTCTCTTTTAGCCAAATGATTTCTCAGTATCACTAAAAGCACAAGGGAAAAACAAGCATTTTAAAGTCCAACTGAAAGAGACTGTCTACTGCATTGGGCAGCGTAAATTCAGCACCATGGAAGAACTTGTAGAACATTACAAAAAAGCACCAATTTTTACAAGTGAACAAGGAGAAAAATTATATCTTGTCAAGCATTTATCGTGATACTGCTGACCAAAAGTGACTGCTACACAGCTTTAATTTGTCATGTAGTTGAAGACTGAGAAAATGTCAGTCCAGTCATGCTTGATTTCTAACGCTGTATGAGAATTGACTATAATACATACGTATTTTTATTATAACTCAGCACATACGTATATACTGTGTATGCAGAGCATCTGCATAAAGCAATTACTTAGTCTGCTTTATGGTTTTCTTTACTGTTTTTCTCTTTGCTTCTAATATTAAAATTTTGTATTTTGAAAAAAATTAATGGAAATCAGAAGTCTTTACATGGAAGAGTTTCTTTATTGCCTTTCCTTTATTTCCTTGCAAGGACATCCTATTGGTTGTTCCACTATGGTTTTCCTTCATGTAAAATTCTTATATCGATATATAACATATGCTAAAATAAAAGAGTTAATCTTTACTGTGACTGAATAGCAATAATAAATGAAAAAATAGAAATTATTTTCAGGCATTGTATTTGTCACAGATCGTTGTAAATACCAAGTATGTTGTGTCTGCCATTATTTTAAAAAATCCTTTCATTGTCTTCAATGTAAAGTAAAACAGATTGGATATAGGCTGGAAAACATCTTGTACAATTTTAATTTACAACTGTTGGAAACAAAATCACTAAATTCTTAAGAATATTTTTGGTGCTTCTGTTTCATCTGGCTATTCAAGAAAACAAAGCAGTCTCTGTGAGATATTTAGCTTTTCAAATTGTAAATGGATTCTGTAGTGTTGTTTTCTTCTTTCTTTCTAGTGTTATTTTACCAAAGCACCTTGTGTAAGGACATGTTATGTTTGTGCCAGTGTGAAATAAGCTATGGCTAAGTTTGGGGGAAAATAGAAGGTGATGAGATACTTGTTTTATTTCTAAACATCATTAAATGTCAGGCTTAGTATTTCCTATTTTCATGTACTCCTTTCAATTGTGGAATTTGTTGCCTGGGACATGAAAATTGATGTATTTTTCTTAAATACCCCAGTACCTGAGGGAAAGATGAGATGTGCTCATGGTTAGCAAGAATTATATTATTTTTTAAATCTTGTTTTTGCAGGTCCCTCTATTATGTTTTGTTCACCAAACAGGATTTGGGGTATATGAATGAGAGGCTACTGTAAAGTAGTGAATCCACTTCTGTTGGTCACAGAAGAAAATGCGTATTTTATGATTACAGCTCACTTTTTCCCTCATTTTGAAATTTAATTCTGAAGATTTAAATTTAAGCAAAGTAACTTTAAGTATTTTTATTGAAAATACTTCTTAAAACCATAAAATTTAGTAAACAGTAGGAAGTCATACGATTTTTTCAAGAATTTTCCCAGTGTTGTCTAAGCATAAGAATGTTTCTGTCCCTTGATGTTATTAAAAATTTGATACACCAGAATTACTGGTGTTAAAATTGAAGTTGTCTAATTTATGGGTTTTTTTCCAATATTCTTTTATTCTTTAAATCTTAAAATCATTTAAAGATTTACATTGCCACTGGGTAGCAGCCCTGGTTTCTTGTGTTAAGCACCAGGAGTTAGCAAATATAATGAAGACGTACAAATCTTCATCTTCATTACATCTGCTTTTAAAACCTTTTAGTTCATACTTCATTATCTGTTTAACTCGGTCCCACTTTGTTTATAAAGATGATTATTAATAGGTAAGTTTAATGGAAATAAAAATCATGTATGCTTTTTTGCTGTGAAATCACATGAATATAAATTGAAGAAGGAAGTTTTAAAGTGGTTGTAAAAGCCTAGGTAGTAAACATCTTTTTATTTAAGTTTTGACAAACTTCATGATGCTCCTTTTCCCCATCTCTTCGTTTTTTTCTATATGAAGACTTATGACTAGTTTGTAAAAAACCAGCAATTAATACTTTGTATCACAGACATGAGCTACTTACAGCAAACCCCACTGAACTGATGTTAATAGAGCGTCATTTTGAGAAAGTAGCTAGCAATAGAGTACCACTGGAAGCTGAATGCATATTTCTGTGTCATAATTAGACAGTATAGCTGGAGAATTCCCAGATAGCCCATGTGTGACAATATCTAGTGTGTGCTGTTATGAGATGAAAACCTCACTGGGAGCTACTTAATTTTGTACTTCTGCAAAATTTTATCAGTTTTTAAACTTAATCCTTACACCAATGGCTGTTTTCATAAGCATGGATTTTACTTGAAGCAATTCTCTTTAAGAACTAGAACAACCTTAGAAAACATCTACATAGCTAGGTAATATTGGAATATTAACGAAAGAATAAATTTCCTTATTCCTAGCCTGGAGCTTCTCTTTATCATGACACCGGAGAGTCCTGGGGAAGAGCAGTATTACAGAATTTTTCTTCCACATATGAAGAGATGATTAGCTATCAGTTTGAATTTATATAACACACATACACACAACCCCCATACAACCCACTTCTACAAATAACTTCTTCAGAATCTTGGAAGAAGGTTTTTCTATATAAACTTAACAAAAAGAAGCAATTACTACTTATTTCATCATAAATTCTTAGGGTTCAGCTGAGTACATACTCACACATATCACCAAACACAGTAACACATGCACCTAGCACTCTTAAAGACAGTGTTTCACAGAGAATTTCACTAAATGGGAAGGCTAAGTATAGTCTGTTGCCATTACTGGAAGAATAAAAAGGCCTAGCAGATGAGCAATGTGGGGTGGTTAGAATATGGTCATCCTTGTTAGGTACGTGGAGCCCTGGTGGTGATGAAGAGTGTGGCTGCTAACCAAAAGATTGGCAGTTCGCATCCACCAGCCACTCCTTGGAAGCCCTATGGGGCAGTCCTACTCTGTCCTATAGGGTCTCTGAATTGGAATTGACCCGAAAGCAACGGGTTGTACCTACGTGGTACATAAATTATATTCAGCTTTAAAGCTCTGATTCTATCATTTGGATCAGAGGTTGCAAAGAAGTAGGGCCACTGCTGTCCATTTAGTACCTTTGTGAGAATTAGGTCTCTTACAGGCTTACCCATCCCCCTTCCTGCTTGGTGAATAGAGAAGTCTGAATTTCACCCCCATCTCTCAGCCAGGTCCCTAATTCAGGATGCAACCATATGCTTTATATACCGGAATATTGTTTGACCCACATAGTGCTTTAAAAAATTTGTTTTCTGCCATCCAGTCGACTCTGACTCATGATGACCTTATGTACAACAAACAATGAAACATTGGTCATACTTACATTCGCCAGCATGTTCAAGTCCATCGCCGGTGGCTGTTGTGCCAATCCATCTCACTAAGGGTCTCCCACACCTTTGTTGGCCCTGTTCACCAAACGTTCTCCTTTAGTGAATGATCCCTCATGATGATGTGTCCAAAGCAAGTGAGTCAGTCAGTGTTATGTTGTGATCCATAAGGCTTCCATTGGCTAATTTCTGGAAGTAGATTGCCAGACCTTTCTTTCTAGTCTGTTTTAGTCTAGGAGCTCCACTGAAGCCTGTCCACCCAGCTGGTGACCCAGCTGGTATTTGAAATACCAGTGGCATAGCTTCCAGCATCATAGCATCATGTAAGCCATCACAGTATGACAAACCGATGGATGGTGGAATTAGTTGGCTAGTCAACATTTTAAAATTGAGTCCACATAAAATTCAGAGTTCTGTTTTCTCTTCAAAAGTGAAACAATACTGGAATTAAATTCTCACAATGCCATAATCAGCTGAATGTTCCCTTTATTTTTATCAGTGCATATGGGGAAAAATTTCAAGCAGTATAAAAAAGTCTCCCAACCCTTATCCTTTTAATTCACATCTCCAGATGCAGTCACTGTTAACTACTTTTCCTGTAACAGTTTTCAGTTTGGAATCTGGAAACATTTTCAGAAATACTTCAGATGCATGTCCAAATCAATAAATAAGGAGTAGCATTACAGCATATTTTGTTTTTTGTTTTTTTTTTGGTGCTTTACAGATGGTATCTTATTTAATCATTAAGCATCACCTTATTGAGAGAGAGGATTATCCTTATTTGTAAATGAGCAAGTTAAGAAACAATGGTTAAGAACCTAGTCCAACAACAACAGCATATATTGACATCTGTTAGCCAATTTTTAAAATGTCTGTGTTAACTGAAGAACAGTTTATAAGCATGAGGATTCTTTGGTCCTGTAGTACAGCATACTTTTAACTTTACCATTTTAATACTTTGCTAGAAGATAAGGGGGTCTTGTGTAATCTTGCATTTATATGGAGCTTTCAACTGCGTCTAAATTGCTTCACAGCTGTGGTCATTTTTTCCTTAAAGGGTATTTGATATAGGACGGATGATATCCTAATGTTCTGAACAGTATCAGGTGGACTTTTAAAAAACGCCAAATTGCAGATTGTCGGGAAAATCATTTGATTCTGTTTCAGGGTAGGAAATATTGGCTTACTCCTTCTGATGTTGTTTGTTGTTAGGTGCCGTTGAGTCAGTTCTGACTTAACGACCCTATATTCAACAGAAAAAACACTGCCTGGTCCTGTGCCATCCTCATAATCGTTACACTTGAGCCCATTGTTGCAGCCACTGTGTCAATCCATCTCGTCCAGGGTCTTCCTCTTTTTCACTTACCCTCTACCAAGCATCATGTCGTTCTCCAGGGACTGGTCTCTCCTGATAACATGTCCAAAGTACGTGAGACAAAGTCTTCCCATCCTTGCTTTCAAGGAGCCCTCTGGCTGTATTTCTTCCAAGACAGACCTGTTCATTCTTCTGGCAGTCCATGGTATATTCAGTATTCTTCTCCAACGCCATAATTCAAAGGCATCAATTCTTCAGTCTTCCTTATTCATTGTCCAGCTATCGCATGCATATAAGGCGATTGGAAATATCGTGGCTTGGGTCAGGTGTACCTTAGTCCTCAGCGTGACAGTTTTCTTCTGATAAGCTGGTTTTATTGCTTTGGCAAGTTCATAGGACTCAACTCTAATCATCTAAACACTTGACCGGTGTACTATGCATACTCCACACCCTAGTTTCTTGCTGTTACGTGATCTAAACCAAGTGACAGAGGAGGTGAACTGTATTTTTCTAATTTATTAATGAAGTGTTCTTTTGAGCTGAAAGTGTACATCATATGCTGTTACTTGTTTAATGAATAGAACCGAAATTGGACTTGGTAGTGTTCTGAGGAGCAGGAGGAGAAGTGGTTCAGTTACCATTGGCCATGCCTACAGAGGCAGGTGTTTTAAGCTAAAGTGTCTTTTTTGAGAATATGTTTCGCCAGGCCAGAGCATTTTCATTATCTCAGATTTTTCAGAATTAACGATGTCTGCAATGGCTTAGCACATTTAATTTACCTACTGGACTGAGTGAATAATCTTTAAATGTTTTAACTCATTTAAGTACTTTTAAAGCTGTTTTTAAAGCTCAGGAAAGGCTGGTCTCATTATTTGGAAATGATCTTGCAGAATTAACGGAAGACAAAGAAAAAGCCAAGGTACTCAGTTTCCTCTTGCCATGTTGTCTTGTACCTCATGGAATGATAATGACCTTTAAACAGGAAAAGCAAACATTATAAATAGACATTTTGTCTTAGGTAGCTGAGATACTTAGTTGCTGTAAGTAAATCTCTGGGCTCAGGTAATTATATTGTAAACTGAACAAACTGCAGATAACTCTTGGGAAATTATGGAGAACAAAAAGTGGATTTCAGAACAAGACTGTTTATTTTAGGGTAAACGCAGGAATGGTTATTAAATGTATACTTTTTGAGCCCTTATGGGAAAAATTAGTGATTCCTGAATAAGCATGGGTTCTCTAAAAGGAAATTGTGCCAAACAAACTTTTACTCGTTTTGATGTTTTCTAGATTGTAGATATGGGGATGTTACAGACAACAGACCTTGATTTCATCAGGGCATGTAATGAGTTGATGTCAAGATGAAAAAAATATTTCTTGAACGTTATGTCTATGCACATTCAAGTAGCTTTTGGAGATTTTTATTCATCCATCCTTTCAACCAACTAACCTCAAATACTTGATTGCCCAAGTGTCAGGCACTGTTCTACTCTAGCTATGTAACAGTGGACAAAATGGACAAAGCTCTCATAGAACTTACATTTCTAGTGGTGTAATGCCAAATGGGGAAACCCCTGGTGGCATAATGGTTAAGAGCTATGGCTGCTAATCAAAAAGTTGGCAGTTTGAATCCACCAGGTGCTCCTTAGAAACTCTATGGGGCAGTTATACTCTGTCCTATAGGGTTGCTATGAGTCGGAATCGACTCGACGGCATCGGGTTTGGTTTTTTGGTTTGGAATGCCAAATGGAGAAGTGTTCTGAAGGAAAAATAAAATGAGCTAGAGAGTGAAGAAGAGGTTGTTATTTTATATAGATGATCAAAAGGGGCCTCTGGTAAATTTGACCTTTGAGCTGTGTGTGCGCCTAGTCATTGATGCCTAGGATTAGTTACTTACCAGTGATTGAAAATGTAGCACCCAAAATCATTTTAAAATAATGTTAAGATCTTCACTAGTACAGAAAATTGTTTCTGGTTTTCAAATTTTAAAAATGAATAAAATGGTGTTTAATATAAATGTGGCACTTTTAACTACAAAACACTATTCTAAATAAAGCCTGATTCTTCATCATAAGAGTTGTTGGGGAATGTCACATAAAAAAAAAATCACAAACTACTGGAAGGAGGATAGTTTGGCCTACTTAAGGGTTTTAATTGATCACACTCTAAGGAAAAAATTGAGGTCAAGGAAGGTTAAATTCCCTGTGCTCTACACTGGTGGCTAGATAAGAATTAGGGAGGAAATGGACAAACTATGTCCAGGGAAGGCGAAAGGGATGTAGGAGCCCTGAAAATTGTTGGGTAAAATCACACTTAGAGCAGGTTTAGTGAAAGCAGGAGTTAGAAGAGTCTAGGGGACAAAGGAAATTCCACTATTTATATTCCCTGTGTTACTTCCAGGGGGAAAAAAAAAAACCAAACATGTTGAGGCAATTCCAACTCATAGCGACCGTATGGATCACTAGGACAGTATTATTAGATTCTAACTAAATGTCACATATGCTGAAACACAGGACATAGATATTTAGGAATCTTGATGCAAAGGGAAGGGAATTATTCTGTGCTTAATAGGGCAAGGGAGAGTTATTGGAATGGAGCAGCTGACCATGTAGTCCATGCAGTGTCACCAGGGCAGATCCTACACTTACCTGAACTTAAGAGTGAGCTCCTCAAATTTGCATCCTAGGCAGCACTCCTCATTTGTGTCCTGGCCCTGCAGGGCACAGAGGGCTTAGAAGTCTCTTCCTCAGCTATGAACCTCCCCATCACTCCCCACTGCCTCTATCTTCTTTCCATAAAGATCTTTGTATTTGCTTGCTAATACCTTTCCTACAATAATTAAAGATTTAAACAGCAAATAGTGTTGTAATAGGGAAAAACTCAATTTCTGGATTCTGCTTATGATAGAAACTAGGTCCATTCTACCAGCAGTTCATCTTCAGACATGGATGATCCTCCAATTCTTTGAAAGGATAGAGGGTAGTTTGGGGTTGGCATGTGTCTTAGGTTGTGTTCTCTAGAGAAGCTAAACCAGTGAAGTGTATATATCTATTATATATACATAGAGATTTATCTAAAGGAAATAGCTCATGCTCATGCATTTGTAGAGGCTGGCAAGTCCCAAGTCCGTGGGTCAAGTGTCAGGTGTCTCCTGACTCAGCCACAGGGTCTAACAAACCCAAGAGCCACAGGTCAGACAGCAGGCTATGGCTCATGGCTGTGAAGGCTGACGAATCCAAAATTGGCAGATCAGACGACAGCTTGCTGCCCCAAGTCCGAAGAACTGGAGGTCAGATGATGAGCTGAATGCAGGGTCAAGAGCAGAGCAAAAGGACTTCCGGCAACACGGCGCTCTAGGCAGAAGCACCACGCCGTCCCTCCACAGCAAAGATCTGAAAAACTAAGCCAAACAGAGAAAACAGCAATCCTGAAACCCTAAGCATCAAATGAAGTACTCAGCCAAGCACCAGATGGAGTAAGAAACTGACAGAGAACAAAGAGCGAGGAGACATACATGCAGAGGTCCCCTATCAGCTAACACAGCACAGATCCGCCATCTTGGACTCCTATCAGAGACAAGTGAACAGGGGGTATGAGAAATCAGCTTCACGGAGCTTCCAGCAGGAGACAGAATAACCGGTAACCAATGATAGACGCTTTCCCACCCCCCACACTTCTTCATCCCCACTCGGCCTCCCTCTGCTTTCCACAGCCACAGTCTCTTCGCCAGGAAGCACCGGCTGCTTGGATTCCACCCGCCTGCACTGGCCAACTCCCTGAGTGCCATTTGTTGGCTGCTGGTGTTGGTTTTTTATGCTGTTTTTGATTTCTTCCTTACTTCTCACCACCTCTCCCTCCTTTTGCTCAAATACCTGGCTCCGTGCGTCGTCATCTTCCTGAGGGGCTGTGGAGCTCCCCTCGAGTGCGGAACTGCTTCCCAGCCCATGTTGCCACACTGGTGGGATCCTGGGACTTGGTTTGTTTTGAATTGTTTGGTTTCTTTTTCTTTTCTCGAGTTGGAAGTCCATTCTGGCCAGGCAGTGCTGTGTGGCTTGGGACCTATCCCCTCAACTTGCACAGACGTGCAGAGGGATCACTGAGGGCATTTCTTTTTTCATGGTTTTTTTCCTTCTGTTTTTTTGGGGGGTTTTTTTGTTCTTTTTTTTTTAAATTTGTTTTCTTTTCCCTTTTTGTCTTTCTTCATTACTCAGTTTCTCATCTCTCTATACCTTCCTTCTCTTCCTGTCCACTGAGTACCTGGCACTAAGTGACACCTCTGTGCCTTCTAGCCAGGCTGTACTTCAACACTTGGGAACAACTTCCCCAGACCTCATAGCTGCATTAGTGGGATCCCTGGGAGCTTTTCTTTTTTCTAATTTTTGTTCATTTTTTTCTTGTTCGTCTTTTTGTTTTTCTCCATTTCATAGTCTCTCATCTTTCCACTCTAATGGCAAGCTCCACTAACACTTTTTTGTATGTTTTTGGCTCCTGTTCCTTTCTACTCTCTCCCATACCTATTTTAGCGCCACACATCACAATCTCCCCTGTCCATCCTGCCTACCTGCACTGTGCGCTTAACATCACACCACCAAGCAGTACAGGCGCGGCCTAATGGAACCTGCCCTGCACTGATTACCGGTCCGCCCTGGTGGCTGTAGTGTCACAACTCATCCAAGCACCTCCTCTTCAGCTAGACCTACCATGCTGTACCGTAACTGAGCAACTGACCCTGCCAACTAGAGGAGGCGAAAAGTATAGTGCCCACAGATGAGCAAACAACAAAGAACACACATCCTTCCTGCTCAGACATAGCCAAATTAAAAAAAAGGATGAAACAAATCTACAGTCGATAAGCGAGAAAAATAACTACTGAATGCCCCAAACAGCAGACAATATGAAAACATTTACAAAAACAGGATGGGATGGTTCCAGTAGGAGTCCAAAATAAAACATCAGATGACTTTCCAGTAGAAGAAAAGACACTAGAACTACCTGATAGAGAATTCAAATATCTAATACTGAGAATTATCCAAGAGTTGAAGCACAAAGCAGACAAAAATGAGGAAAAAATAGACAAATTCATGGAAAAGGCAGACAAATTCATGGAAAATACAAAAAAATGGAAGAATTCAGGAAAATAATGCTGGAACAAAATGCCAAAATAAATTCACAACTAGAAATTATACAAAAACAACTGAAATCCAAAAGATAAGCAACAAGATTTCAGAAATCGATAGTGTCATAGAAGGGCTGAGGAGCAGACTTGAAATGGTGCAAGACAAGATAAGCAGAATTGAAGACAAACACTTGGATACAACTCTGAGGAAGACTTAGAAGAAAGAATGAAGAAAAATGAAGAGACCCTGAGAATTGTGTGGGATACAATCAGAAGGAAAAATTTTCGAGTGATTGGAGTTCCAGAAAAGGGGGAGAAAACAGAAAATACAGAGAAGATCATGGAAGAACTGCTGACAGAAAACTTCCCCAGTATCATGAAAGATGAAAAGCTGGCCATCCAAGAAGCTCAACGAACCCCATATAGAATAGACCCCAAAAGAAAATCACCAAGGCATATTGTAATCATATTCATCAAAACCAAAGACAAACAATCCTGAGAGCAGCTTGAGAAAAACAAGAAGTCACATATAGAGGAGAAACAATAAGGCTAAGCTCAGATTATTCAGCAGAAACCATGCAGCCACGAAGGCAATGGGATGATATACATAAAACCTTGCAGGAAAAAAATTGCCAGCCAAGAATAATATATACTGCAAAACTCTCATTCAGATATGATGGTGAAATTAGGACATTTCCAGATAAACAGAAATTAAGGGACTATGTAAAATCCAAACCAAACTTACAAGAATTACTAAAGGGAGTCTTTTGATCTGAGAACAAACAACTTCAGCTCACAGACTGAATCTAGGATGCAGGTTCGTACCAGCCAGATACAAATCTAGAAGATGAACTCTCAAGGACTATCCAAAACCAAAAGAAATACAAGAGGGAATCAGAGCAGTTAATCCGTAAATGACAACAGCATCAGAACAATAAAAGAGGGAATAAATGGTATAGGTATAAAACCTTCTAATGGAGAGGAAGGCAAGGCGATATCAAGTAATAATAGACTGCTTCAAACTTAGAAAGATAAGGGTAAATTCCATGGTAACCACAAAGAAAGTTAACAAACATACTCATAAAAGTAAAGAGGAATAACAAAGTCTCAGTAAAAACAAAACCTACAAAAACAAAAGAAATAAAATGCACAAACAAGGAATTCAGCACAGGAGAGTAAGAGGAACAAAGAAAACATCAGCACCACAAAAAAAGCACTACAAAATGACAGCAATAAACTGACATCTATCAATAATTACACTGAATGTAAATGGCCTCAATGCACCCATAAAGAGACGGAGAGTGACAGAATGGTTAAAAAAACAGGATCCATCAGTATGCTGTCTACAGAAGACACACCTTAGAAACAAAGATGTGAATTTATTAAAAGTCAAAGGTTGGAAAAAAGGTATGTCAAGCTAACAACTACCAAAAAAGAGCAGGAGTGGCAATAGTAATCTCAGATAAAGCAGACTTTAAGACAAAATGCACCATAAAAGACAAAGAAGGACACTATATAATCATTAAGAGGATGATCCATCATGAAGACATAACCATAATAAACATCTACACACCCAACGACAGGGCTCCAAAATACATAAACTCCAACAGTACTGAAAAGAGAAATCGACAGTTCCACAATAATAGTAGGAGACTTCAACACACCACTCTCAGTAAAGGACAGAACATCTAAAAAGAAACTCAGCAAAGATACAGAGAACTAAAGGGCAGAATCAGCCAACTTGACCTCATGGACAAATATATAGAACACTCCATCCAACAGCTACAAAGTACACATTCTTTTCCAATGCACATGGAATGTTCTCCAGAATAGGCCACATCTTAGGCCACAAAGAAATCCTCAACAAGATCCAAAACGTTGAGATAATTCAAAGTATCTTCTCTGACCACAATGCCATCAAGGTAGAAATTAACAACAGAAAGAACAAGGAAAAAAATCATTACATGGAAACTGAATAACATCCTGCCTACAAACCACTGGGTTAATAGAAGAAATCAGAGATGGAATCAAAAAATTCCTAGAACCAAATGAGAATGAAAACACATCATACCAAAACCTTTGGGACACAGCAATGGCAGTCCTCAGAGGACAATTTATAGCAATATATGCACACATCAAAAAAGAAGAAAGGGACAAAATCAAAACATTAACTACACAACTCCAACAAATAGAGTAGAGCAAAAAAAGCCCACAGCCACCAGAAGAAAGGAAATAATAAAGATCAGAGCAGAAATAAATGAAATAGAGAACAGAAAAACAATAGAAAGAACCAACAAAACCAAAAGTTGGTTCCTTGAAAGAATCAACCAAATTGACAAACCACTGGCCAGACTGACAAAAGAAAAACAGGAGAGGATGCAAATAACCCAAATAAGAAATGAAATGGACGACATTACAACAGACCCAACTGAAATAAAAAGGATCATAACAGAATATTATGAAAAACTATACTCCAGCAAATTTGAAAACCTAGAGGAAATGGATAAATTTCTAGAAACACACTACCTTCCCAAACTAAAACAAAGTGGTGTTGAAAATCTGAGCAGACCCATAACAAGAGAAGAAATCAAAAAGGTAATAAAAAAAAACTCCCAACAAAAAAAAGCCCTGGCCAGATGGCTTCACTGGAGAATTCTACAAAGCATTCAGAGAAGAGCTTGTACCACGACTACTCAAATTATTTCAGAACATAGAAAAGGAAGCAACAGTTCCGACTTCATTGTATGAAGCCAGCATAACCCTGATACCAAAACCAGGCAAAGACACCACAAAAAAAGAAAATTACAGCCCAATATCAATTTCAGCCAATAGAATTCAGCATCATATCAAAAAAATAATACACCACGACCAAGTAATGGTGTATGCAAGGATGGTTCAACATTAGAAAATCAATCAATTTAATCCACCACATAAATAAAAGGAAAGAAAAGAATCACATGATCATCTCAATTGATGCAGAAATGGCATTTGATAAAGTCCAACACCATTCCTGAAAAAAAAAGTCTCAATAAAACAGGTATAGAAGGGAAATTTCTCAATAAAATAAAGGGCATCTATGCAAAACCAATGGCCAACATCATTCTCAATGGAGAGAGGCTGAAAACATTCCCCTTGAAAACAGGAACAAGACAAGGATGCCTTTTATCACCACTCCTATTTAACATTGTGCTGGAAGTCCTAGCTAGAGCAATAAGGCAAGAAAAAGAAATAAAGGGCTTCCTAATTGGTAATGAAGAAGTTAAAATGTCCCTGTTTTGGGATGATATGATACTATATATAGAAGACCCTAAAGACTCCTTGAGAAATCTACTGGAACTAATAGAGTCAGCAGAGTAGCAGGATACAAGATAAACATCCAAAATCAGTTAGATTCCTATATCCTAATAAAAAGAACGATGAAAAGGAAATCAGGAAATCAATACCATTTATAATAGTCCCTAAAAAGATAAAATACTTAGGAATAAATCTAAACAGGGACGTAAAAGACCTTTACAAAGAAAAGTACAAAACACTACATCAAGAAACCCAAAGGGATCTAAATAAATGGAAATCTGTGCTCATGGATAGGTAGACTT
>NW_004444020.1:8624216-8627552 GCF_000243295.1 Trichechus manatus latirostris
TCAAAGACCTAAATATAAAGCCAAAAAGTATAACGTTCATAGAAGAAAAAATAGGACTAATGCTACAGGCATCACATTATGTTGAAAGATTAGATAGGAACCTTAGAGGGCAGTGAGTTATGTTAATGGGGAAGGAACAACTCAGAAAAGGAGGGTGAGAATCGTTGCACAACTTGAAGAAAGTAATCAGTGTCACTGAATTGTACATGTAGAAACAGTTGAATTTGTGTATGTTTTGCTGTGTCTGTTCTCAACACCACCAAGAAAATAAATTAAAAAGCAGACTTGCCTAAAGAAACATAGTGCATAGCAGAGCCTGGATGCAAACACAGGCAGTCTGGCTCCAGAGTCATACTTTTAACTATTACCCTCCAATAGGCACCTCCACTGAAAACCTCTTTGCTGGTTTAGGAGTCAAACCTGAAGAGGGGCAGCCAGCAAAAGGCTGGCCAGTTGCAGCAAATGGGTGTCTGTCAGGTTACAGATGGACTGAGTACCCTGGAGCCATAGTGAAGGCGTAGTTCTAACCCTTCCAGTCATATTGTAAAATTCCGAGAAGGACCTCATTTTTAATGTTATATCTCAAAGTGGTGTGTCCTATGCATTCAAGTAATATTTAATTAGGAAAAAGAAAATTACCCTAATTTATTTAGAGTTGTCAATATACCAAGCGTGAGGTGGAGCCAACATGGTGCTATAGATGGAAGCACCATGCCATCCCTCTGCAGCAAAGACCCAAAAAACTAAGTAAAACATACAAACGTCATTCCTGGAACCCTAAGCACCAAATGAAGGAATAAAGAACTTGATCAAGCACCAAATGGATTAAGAAACTGACACAGAACAGAGAACGAGAAGAGCTCCGGAGTGAAGGTCCCCAACCAGCTAACATGGCATGGGTTTGCCACCTTGGACTACAGCCAACAAGGAACGCAGACAGGGAGTACGGGAAGGCAACTTCAAGGAGCTCCCAACAGGAGACAGGGTACCTGGTAACCAGGAATACATGCCTTCTCGCCCCCAAACTTTTTTCCCTCTATGTGGCCTCCGCTGCTTTTCAATGGGCCACGGTCCCCTGGCTGGAGAGACATGAGCTCATTTCGCCAGGGTCGACCCCACCCCCACCGGCTGGCCCCTTCAGTGCCATTTTTTTGTTAGTTGATTTTTTTTTTGCCATTTTATACTGCTTCTCCTTTCCTTTCTCCTGCCAATGCAGTCCTGTGCACTGCCCCTACAATTCTCGAGGGACCGTGCTGCACCACTCACCTGGAGAGTCACTGCATGTGGCCTCTGCTGGTCTGCGCTGCCATCACTGACCAGCTCCCTCAGCGCCATTTTATTTATTTATGTTCTTGTTGTTTCTTCTCTCTCCCTTCATTTCCTTTCTCCCACCCACCTAGCCCCATGCACCACCTCCCCCTTTTTGTCGGGCTGTGCTATTTAGCTTGGCTGAAATTACAGGAATACGTAAAACCAAACTTACAAGATTATTAAAGAGAGTCCTGCGGTTAAAGAACAAATAACATCAGACAACAGCCTGAATCTAGGACGCAAGAACACATCAGCTGGATACCAACCTTACTAGGTAATGAGCTCTCAAGGATACAACAAAACTCAAAGATTTACAACAGGGAACCAGAGAGATCAATCTGTAAATGACAACAAGGTCAGAATAATGAAAGAAGAAATAAATGCTGTCGGTATAGAACTTTCAAATGGAGGGGAAGTTAAAACGATATCAAGTAATAAAAGACTGGTTCAAAGAGGAAGATGGGGCAAATTTCCAGGTAAACACAAAGAAACTTAAAAAATTTACTCATCAAAATAAAGAAGAAAAACATAAAATCTCAGTGAACACAAAATCTCCCAAAATGAAAGAAATGGAAAAAGAAAAAAAACCCCACAAACAAAAATAATTCAGCACAGGAGAGTAAGAGGAACAAAGAAAATGTCAGCACCACAAAAAAAAAAAAAAAAAAAAAAAAGCACTACAAAATGACAGCAGTAAACTCACACTGAATGTAAACAGCTTAAATGCACCCGTAAAGAGGCAGAGAGTGACAGAATGGATAAAAAAACAGAAGCTATCAGTATGCTGGCTACAGGAGACACACCTGAGAAACAAAGACATAAACTTATTAAAAAGCAAAGGATGGAAAAAATATCAAGCAAACAGCAACCAAAAAAGGAGTGGCAATATTCATCTCAGATAAAATAGACTTTAAAACAAAATCAACCGTAAAAGACAAAGACATCATATACTGATTAAAGGGACAATCCATCATGAAGACATAACCATAATAAATATCTATGCACCCAATGACAGGGTTCCAAAATACATTAACAGCACTGAAAAGAGAAACTGACAGTCCCACAATAATAGTAGGCGACTTCAACACACCACTCTCGGTAAAGGGCTGAATATCTAGAAAGAAAACAAAGACACAAGATCTAAAGGCCACAATAAACCAACTTGACCTCATAGACATATATACAACACTCCACCTAACAGCAGCAAAGCGTACATTCTTTTCCAGTGCACATGCAATGTTCTCCAAAATAGACCACATCTTAGGCCACAAACCTACTATCAACAAAATCCAGAACACTGAGATAACACAAAACATATTCTCTGATCACAAGGCCATAAAAGTAGAAATTAATAAAAGGAAGAGCAAAGAAAAAAAAGATCAAATACATAGAAACTGAATAACACTCTGCTTAAAAACCACTGGGTAACACAAAAAATCAAAGATGGGATCGAAAAATTCCTAGAATCAAATAATGAAAACACATCGTACAAAAACATTTGGGACGCAGCAAAGTCAGTGCTCAGGGGTCAATTTATAGCAATAGATGGCACACATCAAAAAAGAAGAAAGGGACAAAATCAAAACATTAGCTACACAACTTGAACAAATAGAGAACAGTCAAAGAAGGCCACAGCCACCAGAAGAAAGGAAATAATAAAGCTTAGAGCAGAAATAAATAGAGAATAGAAAAACAATAGAAAGAATAAACAAAACCAAAACTTGGTTATTTGAAAGGATCAACAAAATCAACAAACTATTGGCCAAATTGACAAAAGAAAAACAGGAGGGGAAGCAAATAACCCAAATAAGAAATGAAATGGGTGGGTATTACAACAGACCCAACTGAAATAAAAAGAATCATAACAGGGTACTATGAAAAACTATACTCCAAAATTCTTAAAAAAATTCTAGCCAACAGAATTCAGCATCATATCAAAAAGGTAATACACCACGACCAAGTAGGATTCATACCAGGTATGCAAGAATGGTTCAACATTAGAAAATCAATCAACGTAATCCACCA
>NW_004444020.1:8629752-8681957 GCF_000243295.1 Trichechus manatus latirostris
GAACATCTAGCTCAATTGGCATAACACAGTTTATAAAGACAATGTTCTACATTCTACCTTGGTGAGTAATGTCTGGGATCTTAAAAGCCTGTGAGCGGCCATCTAAGATACTCCACTGGTCTCACCCCTTTGGGAGCAAGGGAGAATGAAGAAAACAAAATACAAGGAAAAGATTAGTCCAAAGGACTAATGGACTACAGCTACCACAGCCTCCACCAGACTGTCCAGTACAACTAGACAGTGCTCGGCTACCACCACTGACTGCTCTGACCAGAATCACAACAGAGGGTCCCGGACAGAGCTGGAGAAAAATATAGAACAAAATTCTAACACACACACACAAAAAAAAATCAGACTGGCCTGACAGACTGGAGAAACCTTGAGAATATGACCCCCAGACACCCTTTTAGCTCAGTGGGGAAGTCACTTCTGAGGTTCACCCTTCAGCCAAAGATTAGACAGGCCCATAAAACAAAACGAGACTAATGGGGCACAACATTCCTGGGACAAGGACTAGAAGGCGGGAGAGGACAGGAAAGCTGGTAATAGGGAACCCAAGATTCAGAAGGGACAGTGTTGACATGTCTTGGGGTTGTTAACCATTGTCATAAAAGAATATGTTTACTGTTAAAAGGGAAACTATTCTTTCTGTAAACCTTTATCTAAAGTACAGTTTAAAAAAAAAGCCCTGGTTCAGATGGCTTCGCTGGAGAACTCTACCAAACATTCAAAGAAAAGCATACATCAGCACTTCTCAAACTATTTCAGAACATAGAAAAGAAAGGGATAATGCCGAATTCATTCCATGAAGCCAGCATAACCCTGATACCAAAAGACACCATTAAAAAATACAGACCAAATCTCTCATGATTGTAGATGCAATAATTCTCAACAAAATTCTAGCCAATAGAATTCAGCATCATATCAAACAAACAGTATACCATGACCAACTGGGATTCATAACAGGTATGCAGGGATGGTTCAAAATTAGAAAATCAATCAATTATATGGTAATCCACCATATAAATAAAAGAATCACATGATCATTTCAATTGATGCAGAAAAGACATTCGACAAAGTCCAACACCCATTCCTGATAAAAATTCTCAGCAAAATAGGTATAGAAGGGAAATTGCTCAGCCTAATAAAATGCATCTATACAAAACCAACAGCCAACACCATTCTCAACAGAGAGAGGCAGAAAACATTTCCTCTGAGAACGGGAACAAGACAAGGATGTCCTTTATCACCATTTCTATTTAACACTGTGTTGGAAGTCCTAACTAGAGCAATAAAGCAAGAAAAAGAAAGCACATCCAAATTGGTAAGGAAGATGTAGAACTATCCCTTTTTGTGGATGATATGATACTGTACATAGAGAATCCAAATGACTCCATGAGAAAACTACTGAAACTAATAGAAAGATTTGGCAGAGTAGTGGGATACAAGATAAACATACAAAAATCAGTTGGATTCTATATAGCAATAAAAAGAACGATGGAAAGAAAATCAGGAAAACAATACCATTTATAATAGAACCTAAAAAAATAAAATTCTTAGGAATAAATCGAACCAGAGATGTAAAAGACCTATACAAAGAAAGCTACAAAACACTACTGCAAGAAACCAAAAGAGAGCTATATAAATGGAAAAACACACCATGCTTATGGATAGGTAGACTCAACATTGTGAAAATGTCAATTCTACACAAAGCAATCTACAAATACAATGCAATCCTGATCCAAATACCAACAACATTCTTTAAAGAGATGGAAAAGGTAATCGTTAGCTATGGAAAGGGAAGAGGCCCCGGATAAGTAAAGTATTATTGAAGAAGAAGAATAAAGTAGGAGGAATTGCATTACCTGATCTCAGAACCTACTTTACAGCTATGGTAGTCAAAACAGCCTGGTACTGGTACAACAACAGATACATTGACCAATGGAACAAAATTGAGAACCCATATGTAAATCCATTCACCTACAGTCACCTGATCTTCAACAAAGGCCCAAAATCCATCAAATGGGGAAAAGACAGTCTTTAACAAATTGTGCTGGTAAAACTGGATATCCATCCAAAAAAAAAGAAACAGGATCCATACCTCACACCATACACAAAACCAATTTAAAAGACCTAAATATAAAGCCAGAAACTCTGAAGATCATAGAAGAAAAATAGGGTCAACTCTAGAGGTCCTAATACACGGCATAAACAGGATAAAAACCATAACTAACAATGCATAAACACCAGAAGATAATCTAGATAAATGGGATCTTCTACAAATTAAACACTTATACTCATCAAAAGACTTCACCAAAAGAGTAAAAAGAGAAACTACAGACTCGAAAAAAATTTTGGCTATGACAAATCCAAAGGTCTAATTTTTAAAATCTATAGGAAAATCCAACACCTCTATCACAGAAAAACAAATAATCCAATTAAAAAATGGTCAAAGGATATGAACAGACACTTCAGTAAAGAAGACATTCAGGCAGCTAACAGACACATGAGGAAATGCTCACGGTCACTAGCCATTACAAAAATGCAAATCAAAACCACAATGAGATACCATCTCACTCCGACAATACTGGCAGGAAATCAAAAAAACAGAAAACAAATGTTGGAGAGGCTGTAGGGAGATTGGAACTCTTAAGCACTGCTGGTGGGAATGCAAATTAGTACAACCATTTTGGAAAACGATATGGCGCTTCCTTAAAAGCTAAAAATAGAAATACTATACTATCCAGCAATCCCATTCCTAGGAATATATCCTAGAGAAATAAGAGCCGTCACATGAATAGAGAGATGCACACCCATGTTCATTGCAGCATTATTCACAATAGCAAAAAGATGGAAACAACGTAAGTGCCCATCAACAGATGAGTGGATAAACTATGGTACATAAACACAATGGAATACTACGTAACCAGAATATGGAGGGCATTATGCTCAGTGAAATAAGTCAATCACAAAAGGACAAATATTGTATGAGACCACTATTATAAAAATTCATGAAAAGGTTTACACATAAAAAGCAATCTTTGATGGCTACAAGGGAGGGAAGGAGTGGGGAGGGAAAAACTCTAAATAGACATTAGATAAGTGGTAACTTTGGTGAAGGGTAAGACAGTACACAATACTGGGAGGCCAGCACAAAGTGACCAAGGCCAAGTCATGGAAGCTTCATAGACACATCGAAACTCCCTGGGGGACTGAATTACTGGGTGAGTATTGGGGACCATGGTCTTGGGGGACGTCAAGCTCAATTGGCGTAACATAGTTTATAAAGAAAATGTTCTACATCCTACATTGGTGAGTAGTGTCTGGGGTCTTAAAAGGTTGTGAGTGGCCCTCTAAGATACCGCACTGTTCTCACCCCATCCTGAGCAAGGGAGAATGAAGAAAACCAAATATACAAGGGAAAGAATAGTCCAAAGGACTAATGGACCACAACTACCACAGTCTCCACCAGACTGAGTTCAGCACAACTAGATGGTGCCTGGCTACCACCACTGACTGCTCTGTCAGGGATCACAATAGAGAATCCGGACAGAGCTGGAGAAAAACGTAGAACAAAATTCTAACACACAAAAAGACCAGACTCACTGGTCTGACAGAGACTGGAGAATCCCTGAGAGTATGGCCTCCGGACGCCCTTTTAACTCAGTACTGAAGTCGCTCCTGAAGTTCCCCTTTCAGCCAAAGATTAGACAGGCCCATAAAACAAAACAAGACTAAATGACCACACCAGCCCAGGGGCAAGGACTAGAAGGCAGGAGGGGACAGGAAAGCTGGTAATCGAGAAACCGTGGTAGAGAAGAGGAGAGTGTTGACATGTCCTGGGTTTGGCAACCAATGAATGTGTATTAATTGTTTAATGAGAAACCAGTTTGCTCTGTAAATCTTCATGTAAAGCTCTCTCTCTCTCTCTATAAAACTCTTTCTATACATATTATAACAAGTGTGATAACTCCCATTTATGAAGACCTAATGTGTTCCTGGCACTGTGTTAATGTGCTTTGTCTGCATTCTTCTTTAATTCACAAATATTATGCAAGGCATAATTTTATGTATTTTAGAAATGAAAAAATGAGGCTCATGAAGTTACTCTTTGCCTTCTGATTAACAGAGCATCATGCTCTCTTTTTCATCCACTCCTCAACTTTTTTAACAGTCTAGCTTCTGATCCAAGCTGTCCACTGAAACTCCCCTTGCCAGTATTACAAATGACCTTCCAGTTACTAAACATAGGGGACATTTTTCAATGATTAACTCACTGATCTTCTCTTCTGCACTCTCCCTTGATAATCACTCCATCCTTCATAGTTTCCAGAACCACAATTTCTTCTACCTTTCTGACCATTTCCTCCCTAGTTCTTTTTTCCTACCCTGGCCCTACCTGGCACAGCCCTCCTTAGTATACATACTCCCTTGGATGCTGTCATGCACCTTTTGGTGTCAGCTACCACTGAAATGCTAAAGATAGGGAACATGGCTCCATAGACTTGATACTCAAACTTGAGACAAAGATCATTTACATACTGGAGACTCTCCTTGCCCTATGTGCATCTCAAATTCAAGTGTCTCGAGCTAAACACAGGCAACTCTTTTCTATACCACCTCCAATCCTGCCTTCTGTGATCTTACCCCACCCTCCTCCTCTTCATTATTTCAGTTGGCAATCTGCCATCTGCCCAGTTATCCAAACCAGAACCTGAAAGTCATGCTTGGTTCTTCCTTTTCTGCTTTCCCCATCCACTCAATATCCAGGAGCTGTTAATTCTACCACCTTCATGTCTTTTGAACTTGGTCCTTTCTCTTACAGACATCAGATACCCTAGTGGGGGTCAACAACACCTCTTGCCTAGCTAACCACCATAGCCCCCTCCTGGCCCTCTGCCTCCTATCTGGCCCCTTACAGAGCTTTCTTCACCACAGTCATAACCTTTTTAAAACTCAAATGCAGGGAATAACATGATCAGATTTGAGTTTTTTAAGCCCTCCTTTGATCATCAAGATAAACTTCAAGCTTCTCAGCAAGGCATTCAATGCTCTCTGGAATTCTGTTTCTGTCTTCCTCTGAGCCCCATCTCTTGCCACTGCGACCTTACTCTCCAGTTACGCAAAACAGCTTGTGGTTTCCTAAACATACCATGACTAGCTGATTTCTTTTCAGTGTTTAGTAATCAGCCCAGAAGTCACCTCCTTTAGGAAGCCTTCTCTGATCCTCCAGACTTGATTAGGTGTTTCTATTTAGTGCTCTTATGTCCCCTTGTGAATATTTCTGTCACTTCAATTCAATATTACTTTATTTTCATACCCACCACTAGTTGGGAAGAACTTCTTAAGGGCAGGAACTGTGGATCTAGTGCAGAGCGGGCCCTCAGTGAATGTGGAATGAATAAATGAATGACTAACTTTCCCAAGGTTACATTGCAAATAAGTTCTGAAACTGGAACAAAAACCTTTTGTGCTCCCCATAAAACAATAATACACATAGCTCAACCATGTATATGAGACTCAATGGGCACACCAGCTCAGGGGCAAGGATGAGAGGTCAGGAGGGGACAGGAAAGCTGTACGAATGGAAATGGGGAACCCAAGGTCAAGAAGAGCAGAGTGTTGAGATGTCGTGGGGTTGGCAACCAATGTCACAAAACAATGTGTATTAATTGTTTAATGAGAAATTCATTTGCTCTGTAAACCTTCATCTAAAGGTTTATATATATAAACAATCTTCTGTTTATATAAAAAGAAAGAAAGAAACAATCTTTGATGGTTATTAGGGAAGGGAGGGTTGGGGAGGGGAAAACACTAGACAATAGATAAGTGGTAACTGGTGAAGGGTAAGACAGTACACAATACTTGGGAAGTCAGTGCAGCTTGACCAAGGCAAAGTCACAGAAGCTTCATAGACACATCCAAACCCCCTGAGGGACGAAATTAGTGGGCTGAGGGCTGGGGACCATAGTCTCAGGGGACTTCTAGCTCAATTGGCATAACATAGATTATAAAGAAAATGTTCTACATCCTACTTTGGTGGGTAGCATCTGGGGTCTTAAAAGCTTGTGAGCGGCCATCCAGGATACTCCACTGTTCTTACCCTGTCTGGAGCAAGGGAGAATGAAGAAAACTAAAGACACAAGGGAAAGATTAGTCCAAAGGACTAATGGACCACAACTACTACAGCCTCCACCAGACAGTCCAACACAACTAGATGGTGCCCAGCTACTACCACCGACCACTCTGATAGGGATCACAATAGAGGGTCCCGGCTAGAACTGAAGAAAAATGTAGAACAAAATTCAAACTCAAAGAAAATGACCAGACTTACTGATCTGACAAAGACTGGAGAAACCCGGAGAGTATGGCCCGCGGACATGCTTTTAACTCAGTACTGTGGTCACTCCTGAGGTTCACCCTTCAGACAGACCCATAAAACAAATATTAATACTTGCAGTCAATGGTTTCAGGGGACATCTAGGTCAATTTGCATAATAAAGTTTATTAAGAAAATGTTCTGCATCCCATTTGTGCGAGTGGCGTCTGTGGTCTTAAAAGCTAGCGAGTGGCCATCTAAGATGCATCAATTGGTCCCAATCTACCTGGAGCAAAGGAGAATGAAGAACACCAAAGACATAAGGAAAATATTAGCCCAAGAGACAGAAAGGGCCACATAAACCAGAGACTATCAGCCTGAGACCAAAAGAACTAGATGGTACCCGGCTACCAACAATAACTGCCCTGACGGAATACAACAGAGAGTCCCTAACGGAGCAAGAGAAAAGTGGGGTGTAGAACTCAAATTCTAGTAAAAAGACCAGACTCAATGGTCTGACTGAGACTGGAAGAACCCCAGAAGACATGGCACCTGGACTCTCTGTTAGGTCAGAACTGAAACCATTCCCGAGGCCAACTCTTCAGACATAGATTAGACTGGACTATAAGAAAAAATGGTACTTGTGAAGAGAGTGCTTCTTAGCTAAAGTAGATACATGAGAGTAAATGAGCAACTCCTTTCTGGAGGTGAGATGAGAAAGCAAAAAGGCATAGGAGCTGGTTGAATGAACAGGGGAAATGTGGGGTGGAAAGGAGGAGTGTGCTGTCACGTTATAGGGAGAGCAACTAGGGTCACATAACAATGTGTGTAAAATTTTTGTATGAGATACTAACTTGAACTGTAAATTTTCACTTAAAGCACAATTTTAAAAAAACAAACAAACTTGTAGGTCAACCATATATATACGACTAAATAGGCACACCAGCCCAGGGGCAAGGATGAGAAGGCAGGAAGGGACAGGAAAGCTGGACAAATGGAAATGGAGAATCCAAGGTTGAGAAGGGGAGAGTGTTGACATGACGCAGGGTTGGCAGCTAATGTCACAAAACAATATGTGTATTAATTGTTTAATGAGAAACTAATTAGCTCTGTAAACCTTCATCTAAAGCAGTATAAAAAAATGCAGAAAAAAAGAAAATCTGTTGCACTATAAAACCCACGACCTTTCCACTATTGCATTTACACATGTAGAGTGTTCAGAGTTCTTAAAGAGCCAACATTTCAAGGGGCCAAACTCTATGATAAAGTTTTCTAATTTTTTAAATTGGTGTTAATTTTTCAATAATACAGCCACATGGTTCAGTAATCAAGATATCCAGCAATAAGTCTTGTTCTCATTCCTTTGCCCATCTTCCCAATTCCCACTTTCTCTGCCCCAAGGTAACCAATCTTGTTAGTTTCTTATATCTCCTTTCAGATTTTCTTTTTGCAAATCCAAGTAAAACTGTATGTTCTTCCTCACTTCCTGACTTCTTAAAAGCTGTTAATTTTTTTTTTTTTTATTTCTCTACTTTTCTGAAGTGAGTATTTATTAGCAAAGAGAGTTAATCAGTAGCCAGCCTAAATGAACTTCCAAGAGGGAGACTTGGAAGAGGAGAGCTAGTATGAGGGCTTGGAAAGATAATCCTGCCTGCTCACTGCCAAGGAAGACCTCTTGGGGCATTCAGGGTCCTCCCCTCCACCCAGGGCCTGAGGTCTGGTTGTCTCCCCCAGGCAGATTTTCAGGATCCCAGAGTTACATTTTCTCTGGAACTCTCCTAGGCTGCTCCCTCTGATGCAACATCTGGGTTTGTACAGAGGAGAGTGCTGCCCGCCCCTTCTGGTTTGTCTGGGCTGGCTCCTCTTTCTGGAAAAATTCAGGCTCCACTAAAACTCAGTTCAGCCTCAACATTGGTGTTCTGAAGCAAAGATGGCTAGGATGGACAGGATGCTTCATCCCAGCAGGAAACAACATTCTGGGCCAACCTGAAGCCATCGTAAACAGACCCTCAGGATGATTCTAGAAGAAATCTCAACAAGTCTCATCATGTGGTTTCTGTACGCTTTGATTCCACCTTTGCTGACAGGTAAGGATACATTAGAAGACAGCCAATAGTCTGGGATTCAAATACAGGTTAAAAAACTGAAAAATACTTTCTCAGGGTTTGGGGTTGAAATATATGTATAGAACATTGTGTGTCTGTTTTTTTAAAAAAAAGGTCTCCTCACCTCCTAAACCCCTATCCCTACCTCCTGAAGAAAAGAAAAAGGCTATATTCTGTTTGGAAATCTGGAAAGCTTCTAAGCATCAAAATGTAGTCAAAGTTTAGCAAAACTCCATGCATTTTGTTATTTATCTCATTATCTGGTTTTAAACGGTGAAATGTAGGTATGTTGGTCTTCCTGTGTGTGCCTTGGAGATATTAACTGTAAACAGTACAGATTAAAGTAATTAAAGACTATAACAAAATACACATTAGTAAAAAGATACAATATACAAGCTTAATATTGGGTACAAACTTTATAAAAATGGAATTTCTCTCGTCTCCTGGTCACTGAAGAAAAAGTAGCAGTCAGGCCCTCTGTAGCATTTTAAAAATAATTGGTTCGGGGCATTTTCCTGGTTAAGTGAAGTTACATAATTGTCTTTACTCCACTCCAGCCTGCTTGTATCTGCCTGTTTCATCATTCCAAAATCACGGCTCTTTAACCTTTGATGGTTCTTCATGTCAAATCATGTTTAAGAGATATTTCTAATTTTAATACTCCAGACTGCTGGCACTCATGGGAGGCTCAGGTGCTTTCTGCCTTTTTAAATTTTTTTAAAATACTGAGAACTAATTATTCTAATTAGTTTAAGCCAGGCAACAAATCAGTGCTGAAGCAATTTGCAAATGCTTGGAACTGGCTTCAACATCAAATTTATGTATGGTGTCCCTTCCTAGATCAAAAACCTTCGCAGGGGACCATGATCTCAGGGAACATCTAGCACAATTGGCATATCATAGTTTATAAAGAAAATGTTCTACATTCTACTTTGATGAGTAGCATCTGGGGTCGTAAAAGCTTGTGAGCAGCCATCTATGATACTCCACTGGTCTCACCCCGTCTAGAGCAAGGGAGAATGAAGAAAACCAAAAACACAAGGGAAAGATTAGTCCAAAGGACTAATGGACCACAACTACTACAGTCTCCACCAGACTGAGTCCAGCACAACTAGATGGTGCCCAGCTACCACCACTGACTGCTCTGACAGCGATCACAATAGAGGGTCTTGGACAGAGCTGGAGAAAAATGTAGAACAAAATTCTAACTCACACACACACAAAAAAGACCAGACTTACTGATCTGACAGAGACTGGAGAAACCCTGAGAGTATGGCCCCCGGACACCCTTATAGCTCAATAATGAAGTTACTCCTGAGGTTCACTCTTCAGCCAAAGATTAGACAGGCCCATAAAACAAAACGAGACTAAATGGGCACACCAGTCCAGGGACAAGGACTAGAAGGCAGGAGGAGACAGGAAAGCTGGTAATGGGGAACCCAAGTTTGAGAAGGGGAGAATGTTGACATGTCATGGAGTTGACAACCAATGTCACAAAACAATATGTGTATGTATTGTTTAATAAGAAACTAGTTTGCTCTCTAAACCTTCATCTCAAATACAATAAAAAACAAAAACAAAAAACTTCACAGCTCTCAATTCCTATCATATGATACCCAAATTCTGCTGTTTCTTTCTCACTGCCCAGTCCCCACCCTATATTTGTTCAACCCTACTTCTTTCTACTTCTTTTTTATTTGTATGATATTACTTATTTATTCATTTTTTCTCATTGAAATTATTAAAATGATAAAATATGAGTGTTTACAGAAAAAAATATACAGTACTTGGTTTTCTATTTTTGTCTAGAGAAAAGAAAATTTGGCTACTTTGGTTAAAGATGATAATTAACATAAATAGTTAATTATATGAAGCACAATAATTACAGAAAAATACAAATAGATATAAGAATAAATGATATAATTTTCTGCTTATTAAGAAAGGTGTTACAGTTTATCCAGATGGTAAATTTAATATGATATATACATTGTTTCATTTGATACACTGAAGAGTTAATTATATTTTAAAGCTATACGTATAAGCTTTAAATATATATGAATTATTTGCAGATTTATATATCTGTATATGCCTAAATGCATACATGTAAAGATATATTAATAAATACTATGCTCAACATTGTTACATGAACAATATAGAAAAGAACTAAAATTAAAACTTTGGTCACTTTATGTGAAATGACTATATTATTTCATGCTTAAATTAGTAGAGGTTCCTTTTTGTCATCAAATTATCCTGTAAACTCTTAACGCTTTTTGACATACTCATCTAAAAGATTCCTTACTTTAAAAAAATTAATTTCCTACTATCACTTGTTTAATATTATGTATTTCACAAGTTACTGTAAATATTTCTTGTCTTTATATCCTGAAGAACATATTTTGTCCCCTCTAGCAGCTATTCTTAATTCTGTCTTTCCCAAACTCAGACTGCAAATTTAGAATTTAAAAAACTATTTAGATATTCCTTGTGTCCAAACTATCTTTGGACTTCCAAAAATGGTTTTTAACACAAGACTTGCCCCTTCACCCTTCTCATCCTGCCTCCGAACAGGAGCTGCCCATTTGGTCTCGTGTATCTGATTGAACTAAGAAGCTTCTTACTACTTCTTGAAAAAAAAAATCAACTGCAGGCAACAACTGTCTTCATAGTTGGCATGTTTCACCTGCATTTCCTCTCCTGGCCTTTGTTGTAATTTCCCACCAAATGTCCCATTCTTAGTTCCCTTCCCCATTCCAAGCCCATCCTCTGTGATCATTCCAAGTGGGTCTCTTCTCTTACAGACCCTTCTCAGACCTCTCTCTTCTTTGACCTCCGACCAGATGGTTGGCCCTGTGTGCTCTGCCTAAACATGCCAATTGGTTGGTAGTTAGTTGATTGGTTGATTAGTTGGTGAGGGAAACAAGTTGCCACAGAAAGAGTCCTCCACTCAGTTAAAGGGAGAAGATGGGGAGGCCGAATGAGAAGGAGAAACGCCAGCATTTTTTAACTTGACAGTTTCTTCAATTAGGCAGACCAGACTTTTAAGCTTTTTCCTGAAAACTCTTATTCCAAACAGACCAGGAGGTGAATGTGCCCTTCTGGCATATTGCAAAGAAAATAAACTTACAAAGAAAATAAAACAAAAAAGCCAATGTGGCTTAGTAAAAACCACAAGAATTTCGGAGCCAGAAAGACCTATGTGTGAGTTTTGACTCTATCACTTACTGGCTCATTGACCAAGTCGTGTAACTTCAGTTTCCTCATCTGTGAAATGGTCATAATAGACATTCTGAGGGTTGGGGGAGGGGGAGTTAAATAAGATGGTGCTAACAAAATCACTTTGAAGACTTCAATGTGCTCCTCCAAGTGTTAGTTATTATCATCTGTTGGTCACTTAAACAGATAGTAGTGTCAGTAGATAAATGCAATTTTGACTATTTCCAGCAAATTCTGAGTGGACTTCGATTAATCTATAGACCTGGAAAAATGGGTAGAGGTTTTGCTCTCTTTTTTAGAAATCATTTGCCTTGGTCTGTCCCTTTCAATCAGTGTGTGATTCAGGAAACTGATCCCCACTACTGATAATAAAGAATAATAAATACAACAACAATGACAATCACAACTGCCATTTCTGAGCACGTACTGTACCCTAGGTTAACAAAAATGTTCTCTTGACATCTCACATCAATCCTGCAGCTTAGGTGATATTATTCCCATTTTACACACTAGAAAACAGAGTCTTAGAGAGTTTAAGTATTTGCCCAAGTACACACAGCTAGTAAGTGATGGGATTGGGATTTGATTCTGGTTTGCCTGACTCCAGAGCCTGTGCCCTTTGTACTTCTCTGCAGAAGAAACTGAGACATTAAGAGGGAGGAGGGACAAAGTAGAGTTAAGAAAGAAGATGGTGATGCCTTTTCTGATCTGTTTGCCATAAGTGTGGTTGGAGGGAAAGGTGGGGGAGGAGGACCCAAATGAGGGGTAGTGACAGGTGACTTTTTAAGGAAAGTCAGCTATAGAGAAAGTCTGGAAAGGATAGTTAAGTTCAACAAATATCCCCTGCAATGCAAGCCCCACGTGGTAGGCAGAATAATGGCCCCCTAAACATTGGAGCCCTGGTGGTGCAGTGGTTAAGAGCTCGGTTGCTAACCAAAAGGTTGGCAGTTCGAATCCACCAGCTGCTTCTTGGAAATGCTATGAGGCAGCTCTACTCTGTCCCATAGGGTTGCTATGAGTCGGAATCGACACAACAGCAACGGGTTTTTTTGGGTTAAAGATGTCTACACCCTAATCCCTGGAACCTGTGAATATGTTACATTACATGGTAAAAGGAACTTTGCAGATGTCATTGATGTTGGGGACCTCAAGATGAGATTATTTTAGATTATCATGTGAGTTCTTAAAAGCTGAGAACCTTTTCTGGCTGCAATGAGAGAGAGAGAGAGAGAAATGGAATGACAGCAGAAGCAGCAGGAGAAATTCAAAGAATGAGATGAACTCTACCAGCCATTGCTGCCTTTGAAGATGGAGGAAGAGGACCATGAGCAAGGAAGGCTGGTGGCCTCTAGAAGGTGGAAATGGAAAGGAATCGGATTCTCAGAGACTCGAGTAGGTATGCAGCCCTGTCAACACCTTGATTCCAGCCCAGTGAGACTCATGTCAGACTTCTGATCTACAGAACTGTAAGACAATAAATTTGTGCTGTTTTAAGCTGCTAAATTTGTGTAAAGTTTTTAATACACCTTGAGAGAGATCAGGATTGTGAATTCAGTCCTCTGGAAAAGGTATTGCTTAGATAGTTTTGCTCATCTGTTTTCCTGCCTGTGTGCCCCCTCATGAAGAAAGATGTACTCAGTAACTCAGCCTCAGAGTGTGTGGCTTGAAGCCTTGATGAGTGGTTGGTCTGCTCTGATCATCGTGTCCCAAGACCTCGATTGTGGCCATATAATCTGCTGCTGAGCCAGTTCTCCCTTAGTCTACACTGATACAATTGACTATTGGGACCTAATTGTAGAACTTTACATTTTTCTGAGGTACATTTCATCCTGTTTGGTTTTATCCCATCATATTTTAAAATATATCTTGCTATCCAGATATTCAAGATCAATGTTAATTCTTTTAGGTGTGATGACATTATGGTTGTATTCTTTTAACTGAACTTCGTATTGGGATAATTGTAGATTCATATGCAGTTGTAAGAAATAATAGAACCCTTGTACATACACTTTGCCCAATTTTCCCCAGAACTAGTATTGTGCTAACCAATGGTATAATATCAAAACCAGGATATTGACATCGTTGATATAATCCACCCATCTTAGATTTTCCTGGTTTTACTTGTATTTGTGTGTGTGTGTAGGTTCATGTATCCACTGCAGTCAAGATACTAAACAAATCCAGCACTACTATGATCCCTCCTGTTGTCTTTCTGTAACCACATACATCTCCCTCCTGCTCCCCTGCCGCACTCCCATTCTTAATCCCTGGCAACTACTATTCTGTTCTTTCAAAAATGTTGTATAATGTAATCATACAGTATATAGCCTTTTGGGATTAACTTTTTTCACTCAGCATAATTTCCTGGAGATTCATGCAAGCTGTTCCTTTTTTATTGCTGAGTAATAGTATTCTGCAGTATGAATTTTGTTTAACCATTCACCTGTTGAACATCTGGGCTAATTCCAGTTTGACTTTTATAAATAAAGCTGGTGTGAACATTCATGGGCAGATTTTGTGTGATATAAATTTTCATTTCTTTGGGATAAATGCCCAAGAGTGCAATTGCTGGATCATATGGTAAATGCATGTTTAAATTTTCGAGAAACTGCCAAACTTTTCCAGAGTGGCTGTACCATTTTATATTCCCATCAGCAATGTATGAGTGATCCTGTTTCTTTGCATCCTCACCAATGTTTGGTGTTGTCACTCTTATTTTAGGCATTCTGTTAAGTCTATAGTGACATCTCATTCTGGTTTTAATTTGCATTTTCCTAATAGCTAAAGATGTTGAACACTTTTTCATGTGCTCATTTGCCATTTGTGTGTCCTCTTCATTGAAATGTTTCTTTATGTCTTTTGCCCATTTTGTAATTGAATTTTATGCTTTTTTACTGTTGAGCTTGGAGATTACTTTATATCCTAGACACTAATCTTTTGTCAGATAATGGGGTTTGCAAACATTTTCTCCCAGTCTGTAGCTTGCCTTCTTATCCTCTTAACAGAGTCTTTCACAGGGCAAAAAAATTTTTAATTTTGATGAAGTTCAAATTATCAGTATTTCCTTTTATGAATCTTGCTTTTGATGTCAATTCTAAGAACTCTGCCTAGCTTTGAAGAGTTTTGCCCTATATTTCCTTCTAAAAGTTTTATATTTTTATATTCTACATTAAGTCTATGATTCATTTTGAGTTAATACTTGCATAAGGTGTGAGTTTTAGGTTGAGGTTCATTTTTGTTTGTTTGTTTTTGCTTATGGATATCCATTTGCTACAATATTATTTGTTGAAAAACATATCCTTCCTCCATTGAACTGACTTTTGCACCTTGGTCAAAAATCAGCTGACCATGTTCGTGTGGTATATTTCTGAGATCTCTATTCTGTTCCATTGATCTGTGTGTCTGTCACTTTGACAATATTACAGTCTTGATTACTATCAGTCTTGAAATTTGGAAGACAGATTCCTTCCGTGTTAGTCTTCTTTTTCAAAATTGTTTTAGCTATCCTGGTTTCATCTTTTCATAAGCATTTCAGAAAAAGCTTATCTATACCTACAAAAAACCTTGCTGGGATCTTGAAAGAAATTGCATTAAGCCTGTGTATCAATTTGGGGACAGTTTACATCTTTGCTATGTTGGGTCTTCCAATCCATGAACACAGTATGTCTCTCTATTTATTTAGATCTTCTTTGATTTCTTTCATCAGCATTGCATAGTTTTCAGTACACAAGTTCTGTATATGTTTTGTTAGATTTACACCTAAGTATTTCATTCTTTTCAGTGATTGTTAATGATATTATACTTTAAATTTGTGCACATGTTTTCATTACTAATTTATAGATATACAATTCATTTTTTATATTTATGTTGTATCCTGTGATCTTGCTGAACCCATTTAATCATTTTAGGAGTTTTTTATAGACTCCTTGGGATCTCATGGTTTGTAGACATGTCATCTGAAAATAGGGACAGTTTTATTTTTTCCTTTGCAGTCTGTATGCCTTTTTACTTCTTTTTCTTGCCTTACTGCACTGGCTAGAACTTCAAGTACTATGTCAAATAAGAATGGCGAGAGTGGACATCCTTGCCTTATTCCCTGTCTAGAGGGAAAACATTCAGTTTTTCACTATCAAGTATGATGTTAGCTATAGGATTTTTGTAGATGCACTTTATCAAGTTGAGGTAATTCTCTATTCTTAGCTTGATGAGAGTTTTTTTTAATTCGTAAAATGATATTTTAAAAAAACTGTTGCCATTGAGTAGATTTTGTAAAATGATTTTTTTCCATGTAAATTGGTTTGATCGTACAGTTTTTTTCTTTAACTTGTTGATATGGTGTATTACATTAATTGATTTTCAAATGTTGAACCAGCTTTGCATACCTGGAATAAATCTCACTTGGCCATGGTGTATAATTCCTTTTATGCATTGTTGGATTCAGTTTGCTAATATTTTGTAAGATTTTTGTGTCTGAGTTTATGAGAGATACCAGTCTGTGGTTTTATTTTTTTAATATTTTCTTTATCTACTTTTGACATCAAGGTAATAATGGCCTCATAAAGTAAGTTCAAAAGTGCCCCCGCCTCTTCTATTTCCTGGAAGATATTGTGAAAATTGGTGTTAATTCTTTTTTAAATGATAGAATTCTCCAGGTGAGCACTTTAACCACTGCACCACCAGGGCTCCTTATGGGCACATAAACAAACAAAAAAAAAAAGGTTGCTGTTGCGTCCATTCTAATTTACAGTGACCCTATAGGACAGGGTAGAACTGCCACAGGATTTCCAAGGAGTGGCTGGTGGATCTGAACTGCCGACCTTTTCATTCACAGCTGTGCTCTTAACCACTGTGCCACCAGGGCTCCTATAGGCGTATATACCTGTTGAGGTAGAGTCAATTCTGACTCACAGCAACCGTATAGGACACAGTAGAACTGCCCCATAGGGTTTCCAAGGAGTGGCTTGTGGATTCAAACTGTTGGTCTTTTAGTTAACAGCCAAGCTCTTAAACACTTCACTACCAGGGTACATAGGCATTCTTATATTAGCCTCTCTGCTTTTGAATATGTTTGAAATTTTTATAATACAAATTTATAAAAAAAAATAGAGACATATCCTGCCATCCTGTCTTATTGATTGTATCTTCCTTTCAAAGCTCCTGCTGCTGGCTCTTGAGAGCATGTTCAGTGCTAGGCCTCAGCCTAGCATGTTCTCAGCCTCATTCTGCTAGGCTGCTTGCTGTCTCCATACAGCCTTAAAGCACTTTTAGAATGATACCCTCCCTGCCCTGTCTACCTTCTCTGCCCAGTCCCAATAGCATGGAACTCCTTAAAGTACCAGGCTGGGGGTAACAGCCCTGGTTTGTTACTGTCTTGGGGTAGCTTGAGGAAAGGTAGGATGGCATCAAGGTGTCTCTTACAGGATTTGTGCCTGTCATTTTATATGCATGGCTGTGATGATCCTCACCACAGCCCTGCAAAGGAAGAATCAGATATCTGAAGTGGGATGGAAAGGTGGCAGAGTTGTGACCTCTTGGGGGAGCACAGGGTATGCCGCAGAGGTTGAAGAATTTAGGGGCCAAGGAAGTTGCAGTAAATAAAAAATAACTTGTGGAAGGGAAGGAGGCAAATTATCCTGTGTCCCAGGCCCCACTCAGGAGACATGGAGCCAAGTTCAAGGCTGGAGGAGAGCAGCTGGGGAAGCAAAGTGAGGCTGGCACCTGGAGGAGTGATAGTGGAGAGGATCTTTGGTGTTTGCAGTTAGGAGGGAGCAGGAGAGGAAGGGACCAGTAATTTGGCTGGGGCAGCTCCCTCAGTCCACTTGAAAGGGAAAGGAGATAGACTGTAGCCAGGTATGGAATGAGCTGGGAGAGAAAATCAGAGGATTCAAGGGTCTCAGCCGAGGCCTGTGGAATTGGAAAAAGGGCCGGGCTCTGTGATTGCTCTGCATGCCTTGACTGGGCTGGGTATCTGGTCAGGAGCCAGGATCCCTTATGCTTTAATAGCTTCACACTTCCCAAATAGCTGCTTGAGAGAAATGTTTTGCATACTTTAGTAGAGGAAGAATGACCTCTTTACTACAGGGAGGCCCGTACCCAATCCTCCCATGCCACACCACACCCCAGCTGGCCCTTTCCCTTTCCATCCTTTGGGTGATTGTGAGGTTAGGGTTGGAGAAGGCAGGAAGACTCCCTTGTAGGTGCCCCAAGTGTTTCCTCACACGCAGGCCTACAGATGCTGAGGGCAAGATGGAGGTACGCCACCAGGGTCCTGCATTAGAATAGAGGCAGGGGAGTCAGGAGGGGTGTCGCCAGCAGCCACCCATCCCCTCAAGGTTGCAGGGCCTGATAACGAGCAGCAGGTGCCAATCTGGAGACAGAGTTGGAGATGAAAGGCCCTGGGGAGAGGGCTGCAGCCCCATGACATAGGGTGCTGTCAATGTTATCACTGTGACGGTAACAGCAAAGGGAGGCAGGTGTTAGATATAAGAAGAGGAGTGTGTGAAAAAGGACAGAGAAGAACCATGGAGAGGGGCCAGACTGCCCCCTGAGGCTGGTTGGAAGAATGAGCCCGGGGCTGCCCAAACTCCTTGTGAGAGTAGATTTGGCTTCACAGGCCTCTTTCATTCTGTGTGCAAACTGTAGACCCATTGTGTGCATACTCTGGGCACAATATGTGCACTTATAAAGCAGATGCCTGTGCTCCTGCAGTCTTCCCCGACAGTCTCCTAAAAGGCTCAGTGCCCTTCTTGACTGTGCTCCCTCCACAGCGAGCCTGAGCCCATGCCTCCCAGCTGGTAGCTGATGACCTATTCAGCCTTGTTGGGGGACATGAAGGAATGTGTGTTGGTACCCGAGGATGGCAGTGGAAGGAGAGGGAGATGATGAGAAGCTGGCAGGAGCCTGTGTAGGGTAGGAGGCTCAGGTTTATGCAGCTTGCTTAAGGTCACATAGTAAGTGGCAGAGTCAAGGCCTGGATGCAGGTCAGTATGACATAAGAGTCATAAACAATGTGCCTCAGTTTCCTCATTTGTCCAATGGAGAGAATAATAGTCCTTACCTTCCAGCATGGTTATAAGGAATGAGGTAATTGTGTAACAGTGTAGCCCATGGTCTAGATGGAACACGGTAAGTGCTCAACAAATTTTAGCAGATATTTTTATTAATATTAATATGCCATTGCTTTATCATTACCAAAGCCAGAATTACAATGAAGATGATAACAAAAGCTTAGCATAGCACACGTGTGATGAAATTAGGGTTGTTTCTGGTTCATAAACAACCTTTCATTAGACAGTAATCTGAAGTTGTGACATTCCCTCAATCTGAACCTACATGTCAGCCTGTCTGTCTGCCTCTCGATCCCAGATACAGTGGCTGTTCTGCCTGCCCCTCAGGACCTCTCTGTACACTCAACCAACATGAAGCATCTCTTGATGTGGAACCCAGTGATTGTGCCTGGAGAAACAATATACTATTCTGTTGAGTACCAGGGGTAAGTTTTTTTAAAAATTGTTTTCCCTTAGATAACAGTTGGTTCCTGGAGGCCCTTACCCTGGACTCAGGGAGACTTTGCGAACCCGGGGATAGAATATCTACAATGATCCACACCCTCTGTCTGTATGGGCATTGGGAGACTTGAAGAGGCATGGGAAATTTTCCTCTGGATTTAACAGTGAACTCTCTGGAAACACAAATGTTTATAAACACATTTTGGTGGGGATTCTTTTCAACAGCGAGTTAGCTGCCCAATGCTGAAGAAAATCTTAAGAAATGAGTTTGGCTCTCACTTGAGATGGGGACATCACTGGAGACTCAGATACTTTCGGGGTGGAGAGGGGGATGTCCATTTTCCTGACTATGAGCTTGCACCTAGGAGCCAAACTATGTGACCCTAAAGGTCAGCTGGTCCCAGGGCCAGGTGGGCTTGATTCTTCTCCAGGTGTCCAGGCTCTTGGAGCTGTTGGAGAGTGACAGGGACACAAAATATGCTCAGTATATTTCATTAACGATAAACACAAACTGAGCACCTGTGTGTGTAGGCATTCTTCTGGGCTCAGGGGTACAGCAGACAAAGTTCCTGGATATAGGGAGCTTACATCTAGAGGAGCAGACAAATAGTAAATAGATCCAGAAATAAATACACTAGATCTGCGTTGTCCAATGTGGTAGCCACTTTAATTAACTAATGTAAATTAATTAAAATAAAATAAAAATTTTTTTGTTCCCAGATACATTAGCCACATTTCAAGTGCTCAATAGCCACATATGGCTAGTGGCTACCATATTGGACAAAGCAAATATAGAACATTTCTATCCCCATAGAAAATTCTTTTGGGCACCACTGCTCTAGATTAATTTCAGATAGTGATCAGTGTTAGCAAGAAGCTAAAGGGTGATGTGATAGAGTTGACTCTGTGACTCCTTAACATTGGGTGGTCAGGGAAGGCCTCTCTGAGGAGATGATAGTTAAGCTGATATCTATAGGACACAAGGAGCCAGCCTTGTGAACAGTGGGAGCAGAGCATTTGAGACAGAGTGAACAGCTAGTGCAAAGTTCCTAAGGCAAAAAAAGCCCGGCATGTTGGAGGAATGGTGAGGAGGCCAGTATGGCAGGAACATTATACTTAGGGGAAGTGGGGTAGAGGAGGCCAGAGCCTTGTAGGCCATGGGAAAGAGTTTGGATTCCAGTCTAACTGCTGTGGAAAGCCATTAAGGAGAGAAATGCCATGAGCTACTGAGTGCTGAATGGTTTGAAGAATGGCAGGTGCGGGACCTGGGAGGCCAGTTTGGAGAACACAGCAAGGTGAGGGATGATGGTGGCTGACATTAGGGCAGTGGCAATGGAGATGGAGAGATCTGGACAGACTGAAGTTTATGCCTAGGTTTTCCTTGTCTGGTAATAGTAGGAGTAAGGGAGAATGAATAGTTGGAGAGTGGAGGAACTGGCGTGCAGAGCAAATGATTATTTTGCTGAACCACCCAAAGTAAGAGAATGAAGGCAGTTTCTTACAGCCATCATTGAGGCTGGGTAGGAGGGGCTGGTGTGACGCTGTGCTCTCTTCTTGGCTAGGGAGTATGAAAGCCTGTACCTGAGCCACCTCTGGATCCCCAGCCACTGGTGCTCGCCCACCAAAAGTACTGAGTGTGATGTCACTGATGACATCACTGCTACTGTGTGGTACAACCTCCGAGTCAGAGCCACACTGGGCTCACAGACCTCACCCTGGAGCACCCTAGAGCACCCCTTTAATCGAAACTCAAGTAAGTCACTTTTCTCCTTGTTCTTCCAGTTTCCTCCCACCGCCTAACATCTCCTTCAGGACCATGCAGACCCAGATTTTCCAGACTCTCTTTAGCATCAAAATAGTCTTGCAAAGCCAGAATATTGTGAACACAAACAACCCTAACTTGTACATTTTAAAAGTTGCCAACTGCTTCCCACATGCCCTCTCTCTCATGTCCTCCAACTTTGGAAGTCATTTCTGACTATCTCTGTCGGGGTCTGTAGGTAGTAGGGACACTGACATTGGGAATATGGAAGGAAAGCTGCTCTTGAAGTAGGGAAACAGGGCTAGGACTGCTTCTTTCTACTCTGATAAGACTCAATAAATCTTATCCTGCCTCCCATCTGGGGTCCTAATTAGCTCCGTGTTCACTGCCTACATTAGCAGCCTCTTTGTGCAAAACAATCTATACATTTAACAGAGCCACCAGAAACAGTTGTCCTCCTATGACCATTAGGAAATAAATAGTGCTTCTATTGCAATAGAATCTGGAAAATGATTGACAAAGAAGTAAGGAAGAATCCAGAGAGGTAGTCAAATATGGCAGAGCAGGAGCAATGGCCAGTGTGTAACAGAATGTGCAAGAGGTAGGGAAGCAGCTGGTCACATGGTAAACAGCTATACTGTGAAGCTTAATCAAGTCAATACCAGGGAGCCATGGAAGGAGAGAGGGTCTAGGCCAGGTCTGTTTTACAGGACAATCATCCTGGCTGCTATGTGGAAAGTGAACTGGAGTAAGACAAGCCTGGACGGCAGGGAAAGAGTGAGGAGGGGGTTGTAACACTCCAGCTGGGCTAAGATGGGTCCTGATCCCAGGAGTTGGGGAGGGTAGAGAGAGGAGAGGACACATTTCAGAGACATGGCTGAGTTAGATCAGAGCTTGGGGACCAGCTATCAGGAGATGCAGTAGGAGAGATAATGATGATGTCCAGCCTCTGAATGGGGTTGGTGAGAAAGTCATCCAAGGCAGAGAATCCAGGAGGAGCAACTGGTCTTGGGAAAGAGGAGCTGCCCTTGGCTTTGGGCTCTTTGAGATTGAGGTTCCTGCAAAATATCATATCACGGATATGGAAATCAGGCCTTGGGGCTCAGAGAGATTAAGACCAGACACACAACACAAAGTTAATAGCTGAAGGCTTGGGAGCAGATAAGATTGTCCAAGGACAAGATATAGAGGACAACAAGAACCCAGGACAATGTAAACCCCTGGGTTTACGAACTGAGTGGAAGGAAGGCTATCAGTGGGAGGCTTGCAGGTAGAGGGACATGGAGGGGAGAAGAGAAGAGCTGCCAATAGGCCCAAGGGGAAAGGCCTACAGGAGGCCCCTGGACAGGCCCTTGAGAAAGTGGTTTCATGGAATGGTGGGGGTGGTGGTCAGGCTGCAGGGTGGAAGACTGAGTGGAGCTGGGAAGGAGCAAGGCAGTTCCTCCTCTGAGACAGGCATAGGTGAGAATGCGACCAGTTTCGTGCTTCAGGAAAGGCAAAGGAAGGATCTTCGGTGGCCTTTGTTTTTTTGATGTGGGGAGAAGGTCCTCCCCTGGGAGTAAAGGTAGAGGAATGTTTGGGGCAGCATCTACAATAATCAGATCAGTCAGAGGTTACTGAGGAGTATATGAGATTGGATGGAAATCAGGAAGGGTTAGAAGATGGTGTGGCCCAAGCTAGAAGGGGCTGAGGAAGGTGAAGATAGATTTGAAGGGGAAGTTGGGATCTCTGAAGTCAGATAGATCTGGTTCAAATCCCAGCTCAGCCATTTGAGAACTGGGTCCCAGCCACATCATCTGTAAAAGGGGCAATGGTCCTGCCTAACTGGGTAGCTGTGAGAATTATATGAGATGATATATGGAAAATGCTCAGTGCAGTGCTGTCCTATCATAAGCACTAAACTATTGGTAGGTATTATTATTATTGCCCTTAGAGATGCCAGAATTGAGAGCCTGTGAGAGGAGGAGAGATGGGGGGAGGTAGAAACAGGATCAGGTAGGCTTAGGATACTGTTATAGATTGAATTGTGTCCCCCAGAAATATGTGTCAACTTGGCTAGGCCATGATTCCCAGTATTATGTAATTATCCTCCATTTTGTGATCTGATGTAATTGTCCTTCATTTTGTGGCATTGTGTAACTATTCTTCACTTTATATGTTGTAAATCCCAAACTTCTATGTTAATGAGGCAGGATTAGTGTGTGATGTATCTCGAGTCACACCCTTACTAAAGTCACCACTTACTTAAGTCAAGTCACACCCTTGCTTGAGTCACACATTCTATTTTACAAGAGATAAAAGGAGAGAAGTGAGCAGAGAGATTAGGGACCTTACTACCACCAAGAAAGAAGAGCTGGAGTGGAGAGTGTCCTTTGGACCCAGGGTCCCTGCGCTGAGAACCTCCTAGACCCAGGGGAAGATTGATGCCAAGACAAATGGAAATCTCCAAGGATTGCCAGGCCCACAGATGTTGAAAGGAGACAAGGATCTTCCCCTAGAACTGACAGAGAGAGAAAGCCTTCCCCTAGAGCTGGCACCTTGAATTTGGACTTCTAGCCTCCTAAATAATGAGAGAATACATTTCTGTTTGTTAATGCCATCTACTTGTGGATTTTCTGTGGTTAAAACATTTGGCTTCTAACCAAAATGTCGGTGGTTCGAGCCAACCAGTCACTCTGTGGGAAAAAGATGTGGCAATCTGCTTCTGTAAAGATTTACAGCATTGGAAACCATATGGGGCAGTTCTATTCTGCCCTATAGGGTCACTATGAGTTGGAATTGACTTGATGGCAGTGGGTTTAGATAACTAAGACAGATACCAATAAAAGAATATTGTGCAGAATGTGGGCTGCTCTGCCCAGGCCTCCTTCCCCAGGTGCTGGGGGGGATGCTGTTGAAGTGGCAGGATTCCAGTGCTGGGCACCAGAAGAGGCTAAGGAGGACCAGAGGGCACTGAAGATCTTCCTGCAGTGCCTATGCAGCACCCAGTACCACCCTCTGGGTCTAGGGAGCATGGGACCCCAGTCAAGACCATCGCTGGGGGCTGGCAGATGTTGCTAGAAAGGAAGGCCTGGGTCAGATGGAGATAAGGGAACACCTACGTAGTAGGGGTGTGCAGTAACAACTTGTGCATAAGAAGTCCTGTGTAAACCAGAAAAGGTTGCAGGAGGAGCGGGGAACAGGAGTCTCTTTACCTGCATCAGAAGGCATAAGATGTGGAGGTGGAGTTAGCAACTGGGTGGGATAGAAACTCTTAAGGACATTAAGTCTGTTCATTTGCGTTTGGAAAAGGCCACCCAACTTCTCTCCAGGCATGTGAAAAATCTTGTTTTAAGACTCTCCTGAGAAGTATTTCCTACTCTTAAAGAAGCCTTGTTGAGAGCAGAGGTTCTCAATCTTGAGTGTACATTGGAGGTACCTTAGGAGCTTTAAATTCCACTGATGTCTGGTACCCACCCCCAGCGAGTCTGATTTAAATCATCTGTGTGTGACTTGCTTATTGGGAGTTAAAAAAATCTCCCAGGTCAATCTCATGTACAGCTGTGGTTGAGATCCATTACTACAGAGACTAAACCAGGGCTTCAAATTGGTTCCTTCAGGTTCGACCCACTGGTGATAATTAGCATTTCTAACAAGTTCCCTGCTGAGAATTTGCATTTCTAAGTTCTCTAACTTCCTGGGAACTTGTTAGAAATGCAAATTATCACCAGGGGGTCCAACCAGAACGAAATTCGTTCAAAGCCCTGGACTAAACAAACTACACAGGGGTGGCTGGAAACATAGACATGAGCTCAAATTCTGGCTGTTAATTGTGTCCTCTGGGAAGTCCCTTAACCTTCTCTGAGGCTCAGTTACATCATCTGTACAAGAGGAATGGCATTTACCTCATTAAGCATGCTGAGGGGTGCGGGTGGGGATTAAATGAGATAAGTCTGTAGAGTGCATAGGACAGAGGTTCCTACCGCAACACTGTCCAGAAAGTCTCTGAACTGAAGCTTTAGATCATTTTTTCTAGTTCTAGTCTCAATAAAGATGAAGATCAGAGGACCCAATTCTAGCTATATTAGACTAAAAAATGGAACAGTCAAAGATCTCTTTTCCTTCTAGAAGTGTTTCAGAGGTAGTTCCACCAGTGCTGTGTGGTAACACGAAGCTTCTGAACTGAGTATGTTTTGCACAGATGGTCCCTGACTTCCCAAGTCTTCCTGTTGCCTATCCAGGCTCCTGTCCAAGGTGACAAGGCCTAGGCACACATCTTCCCCTAATGAGGAAGGCGAGGGGGGAACGTGTTGGTCTCTGAAAACTCCGTCCAGGAACTGCCTATCTTCCAAGTGTTTACTGATCCCAGTGCAGTGGGATCTAGCCCAAAACACTCCCCACCCTACTTCCCAAGCCAAGGCTAGCAATCTGGGGTGGCTCTTCTGCAGTATTTGGATCTGAGAGGCAAGCATGGATCTGTCATCAGTATCCAGGGTAAAGAGAATGCCTGTGGGGGCCCTTCTGTTCTTGGCCTGCTGATGGGAATGTATCCACAGGGGCTGTTGTCCTCTCTGTTTGGAATCCGTGTGAAAGATGGTGCTTATGTGCATGCTGTAATTTCCAGAGTTGATTACTGGAATTTGTAAAACCCTTTGATGTGCCAACAGCTTCTAGTCAGAATATGAGATGAAGAATCCTTGGCCTGAGAATAGAATGACCATTCATAGGCTGCTGATTTGCTGATTTTTGAAAGTCATCAGCAACCAGTACATGTCACTGACCTGTGTCAGCTAAAGGAATATATGTGCTCCCTACAGGTATGGGGCAAAGGGGCCATGGCTGTGATCAGTATAGACCCAAGTTCCCGTAGGTATTTGACAAGCAAGAAACAGCACCTGCTCACTTAGATGAGCCAAGGTGAGGAACAATTTCTCTAGGAAAAGTAAAAAGAGGATCACGGATTATAAAATTTTAAAACTGAAAGAAAGACTGTTTCCCTGAGTATTTAGTCAGTTTCTGTATATGGCCTCCAAGGAAAGGAACAGAAGGCTTTATTGTAGACAAGGGGTGGCAAAAGGGAATTACAGTAAGTCTTTTTTTCTTTTCATTCATTCATCCATCATTAAAAAAGCAATTACTGGGTACCTGCTGAGTACAGGAGAGTATTTATATTCATGCTTCCACATGCTGTGGAGCTACAGCCAACCCTATCCTTTCTCCATAGGGCCTGGTGTGTTTCCACCAATGACTTAGTTATCATGTTCCAGGGAAATCAGTCCTACCTGGGGCTGGCTTTGATTCTCCTCTTGTCTTGTCAACAGCCATCCTTACCCCACCCAAGATAGAGGTCACCAAAGATGGCTTCCACCTGGTTATTGAGCTGGAAGAGCTGGGGCCTCAGTTTGAGTTCTACGTGGCCTACTGGAGGAGCAAGCCCGGTGCCAAGGTGAGACTTCTAGCCCTGGCCTTTGAGCCAGGCTTCTGTTTTTCTGAGGCTTTGGAGAAAGGGGCACAGACAGACTCTGGAGGGTGGGCAAGGCAAGCTGGCCCCTGCAGGCTCAGTGCCTGGGGTGGTCTGAGGATGAGCAGGAGTGGGTGACTTATGGGAAAGGAGAGATGAGAGTATGTCAACAATCCCAGCAGGCTCTTCTTTAAAGAACAGCCTTGGTCCATCTCAGGTCTTGGCTGGGAGCCTTTTTAGGCCAGATTTGCTGAAGTGTGGGGATGTCTTCTTGCCCTAAACTCTAACCTGGTTGAATCTACAACATTTTTTCAATGCATTTCTTCTCCCTCATCAACTGGTCTTCTCAGCTGCCCTCCCTGGAATGTTTAGGGGCAGTAGACCAGGTTGTTCCAGATCAACCAGAAAATTTCAAAAGCATATGAGGCTGGAACAAGCCTCTTGAGGGTGTGTATCTGGGCAGGGTGTAAAAGTAAGAGGCAGGCTGGGAGATGGCTTATGAATAAATCTGTCTAATTGTGAGCGGGTAGGACCCTGGAATGCCTAGATGGGATGCTGTCCTCCCCTGTGGGAAGGCTGTTGTGGGCTGGGGTGGGGTAGGAGATCAACCCTCACAGAGGGGTGGAGCCTGAGCAGGAACCAGGGGACAATCAGACCTGTGGAGCTTCTGCTCAAGGTGACAAGGCCTAGGGGCCCACTCAAGACAGCAGAAGGACAAATAGGCTTTATTATAAGGATTTATATGGATCAATAGGGGCTGCCACAGAATCTATGACCAGAGCTGGCACAGAACCAGGTTGCAGCACAGCCTCCCTTACCCAGGGACCTCACCTGTGGAGGCCTTGCTTCCTTCTGGTGGGTCATCTCCATTGCACACCCTCTGCCTTGCTTACTCACAGGTCTGCTCCCTCATCACTCCTTTCTGCACATGCCTATGGCTATGGCTCCCTGTCCTTCAAGACCTCTCAGGCCTGATTCCCTTCATCGTGTACTCTCTTTTTTGTCCTTGCTTCTAGTCCCAGCTTCCCAAGACTGAATTCCTAGGAGAGGGATCTAGTTGGTCCTGCTTATGTTATCATGCCTCATGGGTTACAGGTTGCAGGTTGCTGGCCTCTGATTGGATCCTTTTCATGTCAGGGGTATCCTGATTTCATAGCAGTGTCTAGGGTGCCACCATGTGCTCCACCACCCATTCAACAGGGGCTCTAAGTAGAGGCAGGTGAGGTAGGTACTGATGCTGATTTCTAGTATTTATCCATTTGATGCCTTCCCTGCTGGGTCAGGGCCCAGTGGTAGGACATGCATTGCCAACCAGGCCAATGGAGTGGAATGGAGACAGGTCAGGACCTGGGCATGAGGGTGCATGAAGCTTCCTCAGATTCTCCACCCTTGGCAACTGGCATGGCTCATGCTGAGAAAGGAGTATGTACCCTGAGTCATCTGGGCCTGGCCCAGACAAGCCTTCACAGGATCAGACCTGGATCACAGACCTTGGGGTGTGGGGTGTAGGTGGAGGGGTGGACAGATGGATGAGAGACAGGGCACTGTGCTCACCAGCTTTGTCACTTTTGTGCACTTATGCCCCTGACCATGTGGTCATGCCAAGCCCCCTGACTCAGTCAGGGTTTTCACCTTCAGGATTCTGCCCAAATGTTACCCTGTCAGAGAGGACTTCCCTAACGACCCTGTTTACAATAATGCCTCCCATCGCTCTCTATTCCCTTGCCCTGCTTCATTTTCTTCATAGCACTTATCACCACCCAACATGTGTTTATATATTGTCCATCTTCTGCCATGTGACCTCCATGAGGGCAGGAATTTTGTCTGTTTTGTTCATTGCTGTGTCCCAGTGCCTACAACAGCATGTGGCTCATGGTAGGTGCTTGATAAATATAAGTCAAGGAGTGAGAAGGAACGTTCCTGGAAGCATCCTGGAAAGGATAGATCTGCAGCTCTTCTACCCTGGCGCTTCTCACCCTTTCCTGTCCCACCTCCCTCAGGGTATCACTGTGTTTCCTGGTCTCCCAAAGGAATATGTCAAAGTGGTAAAGAGTGGGGGCATTCCAGTGCACCTGGAAACCATGGAGCCAGCGGCCAGGTACTGTGTGAAGGCCCAGACATTCGTGAAGGCCATCGAGAGGCGCAGTGCCTTCGGTCAGGCAGAATGTGTCGAGATGCAAGGTAAGGACAGGCAGGTTCCCTGGAGCCCTGAACAGGTGGCAGCTCCTCCAGGTGGGAGTGTGGATATCTGCTGGAATCTTTTGGTTCTGGGTCTTCCCTTGGTCTCACTGACCTGTCCTCAGGCTGGGTGGGTTCCTGTGGTGAGGGGAAAGTGTGCTTAACCCTAATTCCCCCTGAGGCAGGAGTACACCTTAGGGCTGGGTGAGGAGTCACTTAAGCAGCCCTCTGGAGCACTTTCCCCTGAAAGCTTTCTGGGCCTGGGGCTAGATGTGTCAAGGCTGGTTTACCAGACGGTCACTGTCTGTGAACAGCGGGGGCTGTAGGAGAGCAGTCTGGGACATCAGAGATTCAGACCTGGTAAGGAGGCACCCTATTTTATATCACAGCTTCTTTTGTCTGGAAGGGACATTATGGAGAGTCTATAGAATTCTTTTGTTTGACTTAATCCTTGAATTCTTTATGGTCTACAATATTTGAAAACAAAACAAAACACCCACACCCCATGATCCAGCTACTCAAACACCATTATTTACATTTTTTGTATAATCTTTTAGTCATTAACAATTCTAATTATTATTTTGAATATTTAGTAAATTCATATGGTTCCCCAAAAAAGTGTAAGACATACATTGAAAACTCTCCTTTCCACTGCTGTTTCCCATGCATATATGGGTTTTGTTGCCAGCTCTACCTTGGGTAAGTCGCTTAACGATTCTACACGTTGATTTCCGCCTCCATGAAAGCAGGCATATTCCCACCTGTTGTGAAGAACAGAAGGATACCCGTCTAGCTCCTGGCTCAGTGCCCATAAGCGTTAGTAGCCCCAGTACACATAGTAGGTGCTTGATATATAACAGTTATTGTGTGACTGTTTTCTCAACTCAGTATTTTCCTCCATAATAGGGATCAATGCCAGGAGCAAATTGTGAAGTATGCTCTGTTTTCAGTTATCACCCTTCTGTGCTGTTCTCTTTTAGCACCTCCCTCGCATCCTGCCTGGGGGCTGGCAATGTGCCATCCTCCTGGTAGCAGTGCCAGGGAACACGCTAACACGGCTGGTTGCTTAACAAGTGATGCGTCTCCCTTCCTGAGAAAAGGATTTGAATCTTCCTTGGGGCTTTCTGGAAACCAGCCCTTGGTCTAGATTTTAGACAAATGGTTTTAATGGTGGTAATTTTAATCACTAGGGCACAGATGAAATCTCAGAATGTTGGCATCTGCTATCTTGGCCAATGTGTACAGCCAACTCCAGGAAACTGAGGAGGCCCAGAACTGTAGATTCTGTCTCCATTGTTGTCTCCTAAGCGTTTCTTATCTTTTTGTTTCCAGGAGAGGCTCTCCCCCTGGCACTGGCCCTGTTTGCATTTGTTGGCTTCATGCTGCTTCTTGTGGTTGTGCCACTCTCCATCTGGAAAATGGGCCAGGTGCTCCAGTACTCCTGCTGCCCCACAGTGGTCCTCCCTGACACCTTGGTAATAGTGTTCTTTTTTCTTTTCAGCATGACACTGGCCAGATGTTTGGGCCTTCGTCGGGCATGACAAATGTTTTGTGGGTTTACAGGCGTTTATAGAGGGGAGAAAAGCACTTATAGGACTTCATTTCTAACCAGAAGGGCTGGGAGAAACTTCCCTTCTCCAGGGAGTGGTGACCTCCCTGGTCCTCCAGGCAGGCCACCTCTGCTTGTCCCCAGGACCCAGCATAGCTAAGATGGCAGGTGTGCTCCACAGCCCAAGATGCCCACCATCTCAAGAGTCATGTGCAGTCTTACCCTTCCTGACAGGCCTGCCAAGGCTTCCTGGCCCCTTCCCACAATTGTAACAGCAACTATATTCAATAACATGCTCCAACACAGCATATTCAATTCGCATGCAAATGACCTCATTGGTTCTCAGGGTGAGGAGTGTGTCTGTGTGTGTGTGAATGTGGGAGGTATGGACTGTGGTTTGCTCTGTGGAGTGGGAGGAGCAATCTGGACCTGCATGGTGACTACCCATGGTTAGTGGTCCCACCTGTTTTCCCAGCTCCTCCAAGCACAGAATTTATTTATTTACTTTTTTATTGTGCTTTAGGTGAACGTTTACAGCTCAAGTTAGTTTCTCATACAAACATTTATACACACGTTGTTATGTGACCCTAGTTGCTATCCCTATAATGTGACAGCACACTCCTCCTTTCCACCCCAGATTTCCCCTGTCCATTCAACCAGCTCCTATTACTTTCTGCCTTCTCATCTTGCCTCCGGACAGGAGCTGCCAATTTAGTCTTGTGTATCTACTTGAACTAAGAAGCACACTGTTCACGAGCATCATTTTATGTCTTATAGTCCAGTCTGTTCTTTGTCTGAAGAGTTGGCTTCAGGAATAGTTTTAGTTCTGGATTAACGGAGAATCTGGGGGCCATGTCTTCTGGGGTTCTTCCAGTCTCAGTCAGACCATCGAGTCTGGTCTTTTTACTAGAATTTGAGTTCTGCACCCTACTTTTCTCCTGCATCGTCAGGGACTCTCTGTTGTGTTCCCTGTCAGGGCGGTCATTGGTGGTAGCTGGACACTATCTAGTTCTCCTGGTCTCAGGCTGATGGAGTATCTGCTTTATGTGGCTCCTTTTGTCTTTTGGGCTAATATTTTCCTTGTGTCTTTGGTGTTCTTCATTCTTCTTTGCTCCAGGTAGGTTAGGACCAATTATGCACCTTAGATGGCCGCTCACTAGCTTTTAAGACCCCAGATGCCACTCACCAAAGTGGGATACAGAACATTTTCTTAATAAACTTGTTATGACAATTGACCTAGATGTCCTCTGAAACCATGGTCCCCAGATTCCTGCCCCTGCTACACTGTCCCACAAAGTGTTTGGTTGTGTTCAGGAAACGTCTTAGCTTTTGATTTAGTCCAGTGGCAAGCACAGAATTCTTACCTTACTGCTGAGGACACTGGACCACAGTTCCGACCCTCTCTGTGGGGATAGATTCTGTGTGCCCCAAGCCAAGCAGCTACCCCGTGTTCCATCTGGCTACCTCTTTCCTCCTCCCCATTCCCAGTCCCTCATGCCCCAACAACATGTAATGACTCAAAAAAAAAAAAAAAAAAAAAAAAAAAATCCCAGTCACCCCCGGGTATAACAGTTATCACATTTATCTCCTGGGAGGAGGGTACTAGCAGTCAGCTTGGAAGAAACTAGGGCTGGAAGTGCCTGCAGTCTATACATTCTTATAGTTCTTTATCAGCCTGCAGGTGTTTTACTTCGAAAGGAGTCACTCTTGTGACACCAGCATGGTCCTCCTTTCTCCCTACACAGGAGGAAAAATTCTCCCTGTAATCCAGTCTTCAGGACATTCCTCCACCCTGTTATCCTAATGCCAGCCAGCTCTCCTCTCTCTAGTACTTTCAGGTAGTCATAGTAACATTAACCAACACTAGTGGAGAGGTTTCTAAGTGCCAGATATTATTCTAAGGCTTTATTAACCCATTTTTCCTTTTCATAAAACTTACTAATATCCCTCGAATCAGCCCCCTCTCTATTCCATTCTGAATGTTTTACCATTAAACATAAAAGCATCAAATACAGGGGACAAGGTGGACCTTCATTCCACTTTAGCAAGAACTTGAGGGATCCACTACACCTTGCGGCATTAAAGTATGTGTATTGCGCATTTGTTGGGGGTCTCCCCTGCCCCTTGGCTGTTGAGTTGATTCCGACTCATAGCAACCCTAAAAGACAGAGAAGAACTGCCCCATAGGGTTTCCAAGGAGCAGCTGGTGGATTCAAACCACCAAGATTTTGGTTAGCACCCAAGCTCTTAACCTCTGTGCCATCAACGACCCTTGTCGAGGGTAGTGTTTTATAAATATTAGGCAAAATATTTTGATAGTATTGTTCAGGTTATCTTTGTCCTTACTGATCTCTTATATAGTTGTTCTATTAATTATTAAGAACTATTTGTCTAGTTCTCCTTTTATTTATATCAGTTTTTCCTTAGTATATTTTGAAGCTCTGTTTTAGGTACATATGCGTTTATGATTGCTATGTCTCCCTGAGTAACTGAGTCTTTTATCATTATGAAATGTCCCTCTTTATTTCGGGTAATATTTCTTGTCCTGATATCAATGTTGTTTACTGTTTGTATGGCATATATTTTTCCATCTTTTAAGTTTAACCTATCTGTGTTTTATATTTGAAGGGTGCCTTCTGTAAACAATGTATAGTTGGGTCTTGCTTTTTTTTTGTTGATTTCTCAGATTCTCATAATTTCTGCCTTTTAATTGGAATATTTAGTCCATTAATATTTATTGGATAATTGATTTGGATTTAGGTTAACCATTTTACTGTTTATTTTCTATTTCTCCCATCTATTTTTTTTTCTCTGTTTTTCATTTTCTGCCTCTTTTTGGGTTAATTAAATATTTTCTCAAACTGCCCTGTATCTACTGACCTTTTATTTATTCTAATAAACCTTTTATTTATTCTATTGATCGTTTAATTATACTTCTTCACATTATTTTTTCATGGTTATTCTAGAATTACAATATACATGTCCTTAACTTTTGAGTCTGCTGAGAGTTAATATTGCTTATCTCTTCACGTGAAATGTAAGAATATTGCAATAATTTTTGCTTTAAATAGTCATATATATTTTAAGGTATTTAAAATAGTCTTATATAGTTACCTGGAGCCCTGGTTGCATAGTGGGTAACCAAAAGGTCGGCAGTTCAAATCCACTAGCCGCTCCTTGGAAACTCTATGGGGCAGATCTACTCTATCCTATAGGGTTGCTATGAGTTGGAATTGACTCGACCACAATGGTAATATAGTTACTCACATAGTTACTATATCCAGTGCTCTTCCTTCTTTCCTGAGATCTGTGTTTCCATTTGTTATGGCTTCCCTTCCATCTAAAAAAAAACTTCTTATAGTAGGTCTGGTGGTGCAGGTCTGCTGGTGAGAAATTCTCTTAGATTTTTAAAACCTGAAAATGTCTTTATTTTACCTTCATTCTTGAAGAATATTTTTGCTAGATATAGAATTCTTGGTTGACAATTTTTTTTCTTTCAATACTTAAAAATGTTGTTTTACTGTCTTCTGGTCTCAATTGTTTTTGATGAGAAGACAGCTGTTATTTTTTAACATTGTTCCCCTATGTGAAATGTGTCCTTTTTCTCTTGCTGCTTTCAAATTATCTTTTTTTTTTTTTTAATAACAGTTTAACTATAATGTGCCTAGGTGTGGCTCTCTTTATATTTATTCTGCTATGGTTCATTGAGCTTTTGAATCTATAAATCTACATTTTTCATCAAAATTTTGGAAAATTTCAGTCATTATTTCTTCAAATAGTTTTTCTGTACCAATCTCTTTTTCCTTCTGTAACTCCAACTTCATGTATATTAGACCTTTGATATTGTCCCCACAGATCCTTGAGGCTCTATTCATTTTTTTAAATACTTTTTTTCTTTCCATTCTTCAGATTGGTAGTATCTATTAACCTCTATTCTCATTCACTGATTCTTCTGTTATCACCAATCTGCTTTTAGGTATATCCAGTATATTTTGTTTTCAAATTTCAGACACTGTATTTTACAGTTCTACAATTTCCATTTGGTTCTTTTTTATAGTTTATATTCACTGCGGAAATTTTCTATTTGCTCATTCATTATAAAAATATTTTCATCTATACCTGTGTTTGCTATTTGAAAATCTTTGAAAATTTCACCCTGTAGGTCATCACAAGGTTGGTCTCCATTGATTACTTTTTTATTTGGTATGGATCATGTTTTCCTGTTTATTTTTATGTCTTGTAATTTTGGATTGTATTCTGGATATTTTGATCAAATGTTGGAGAGATCTTGAATTCTGTTATGTTCCTCTAAAGAATATTGATTTTTTTGTTTGTTTGCTAGTTTGTTTTAGTAGGCAATTAACTTGGATGAACACAAATTCCAAACTCTGATATTCCATGCCATAGTCAGTTGATATCTGTTAGTTCTTTTAACCTTAGGTGGATTACTTGGAGTTTGCCCCACACCTGCATAGTTCAGAGGTCACAAAGAGATTTGGGCAGACTTTATGTGCAGAATTTGAGGATTCTCCTTTATGGCTCTTGCCTCTCACTTTCTAACTTCTGTGTTTGCACCAAACTCTGTCCTCTGGTTCTTTAAGCCAGTAAGACTTCTACCCCTCATGGCACCAAGTGGGGCCTGTCCTTGGGCAAAGAGCTGTAAAAAATGGGAAACTCACCCTGTGATATTCCTATCTTTTAAGTGTCAACTTTTAGTTTCTCTCTAGTGACTTAAGCAAATTTGTTTTATATTTTGGTTGGAGTTTTTAATCTGGTTTTCTGTAGGAGGGTCTGTCTGATAGGTGCTCCTCTGCCCTAAGGAGAAGTGGAACCCTGCAATAAAAGAGGAATCACTACACTGATCCAAAATGATAATAATGAAAGGGAGGCATTCCCAGCTCAGGGGTGTCACTATCTCTTCCTTTCCACACTTGGTGAAAAGTCCAGTGTTCCCCATCTGGTAGGTCCCTAGGTCTCTAGGTGGTGCAAACTATTTGCGTTTGACTACTGTGCTAAAGTCTGGTGATTCGAACCCACCTAGTGGTACTATGGAGCCTGGTAGCACAGTGGTTAAGAGCTTGGCTTCTAACCGGAAGGTTGGCAGTTCGAATCCACCAGTTGCTCCTTGGAAACCCTGTGGGGCAATTCTACTCTGTCCTATAGGGTCACTATGAGTTGGAATCGACTCAACGGCAATGAGTTTGGTTTTTTAATTTAGTGGTACTACAGAAGAAAGGCCTGGTGATCTGCTTCTATTGAGATTACAGCCAAGAAAATCCTATGGAGCAGTTCTACTCTGTAGCACACAGGGTCACCATAAGTTGGAAGTGACTTGACAGCAACAAGTTTTGTTTTGGTGTAGTAGTTTCCCTCTTGACTCTGTTGTTCATGATTTCTCTCCAATCACTGGCTATTCCATTCTTAACATCCTCATTTTTCCTCTCCTCATCCCACATTCAGAGCTTCAGCAGAGTTCTCCTTCTCTGCCTCAGGATCGGGGCACTAGCATCCTCCCAAGGCCCAGCGCCTTGTTAGTGAAGAACAGTTAAAGGCCAGAGAAAGAACCATGTAAAGGGTCATTTCCTTATAGGATTTCAGGTGCACAAGAAGAGTCTTCAAATGGTGAGAACTCCTAGGAATGCTAATGCATGGGGGCCTTGCCTTAAAAAATAGCTTTTGGAGAAAACCAAGAAGCTTACATGAGGCCAGAGATAAGGAGATTCTATGACAGCATGGTGGATCATTTCATTAATTTCTAGTCTGACTCCTCTTGCATCCATGGCAGAAAGATACTGCTATCCTTGACTACCTTTTGCTGCTGTATTCTCTTTTACTATCCTTTCCACATTGTTATGTGTCTGTTTCTACATGCCTTCTTTTCCATAAGGCTTTTAACTTTTATTCTGTTTTTGCTCCTAGATTTTAAAACTGTACAATTTTTCTGAGTCTATGCAGTTCCTCCAGTGCTGTGTGAGATGTAAATCACTGTTGTTGTTAGGTGTCGTCGAGTTGGTTCAGACTCATAGTGACCCTATGTACAAGAGAATGAAACACAGCCCAGTCCTTCGCCTTCCTCAGGATCATTGTTGTGCTTGAGCCCATTGTTGCAGCCACTGGGTCAATCCATCTCATTGAGGGTCTTCCTCTTTTTCACTGACCCTCTACTTTACCAAGTATGATGTCCTTCCCCAGGGACTGGTCCCTCCTGATAACATGTCCAAAGTATGTGAGACCAAGTCTTGCCAACCTCGTTTCTAGGGAGCATTCTGGTTGTACTTCTTCCAAGACAGATTTGTTCATTCTTTTGACAGTCCATGGTATGTTCAGTACTCTTTGCGAACACCTCAATTTAAAGGTGTCAATTCTTGCTAGGTATTCCTTATTAATTGTCTAAATTTCGCATACATATGAGGTGATTGAAAACACCATGGCTTGGATCAGGCGCACCTTAGTTTTCAAGGTGACATCTTTGCTTGTTAAGACTTTAAAGAGGTCTTTTGCAGCAGATTTGTTCAATGCAATGTGTTATTTGATTTCTTGACTTCTGCTTCCATGAGTGTTAATTGTGGATCCAAGTAAAATGAAATCCTTGACAACTTCAATATTTTCTCCATTTATCGTGATGTTGCTTATTGGTCCAGCTGTGAGGATTTTTGTTTTCTTTATGTTGAGGTGTAATCCATACTGAAGGCTGTAGTCGTTGATCTTTATCAGCAAGTGCTTCAATTACTCTTCACTTTTAGCAAGCAAGATTGTGTCATCTGCATATTGCAGGTTGGTAATGAGTCTTCCTCCAATTCTGATGCCCCGTTCTTCTTCATATAGTCCAGCTTCTTGGATTATTTGCTCAGTATACAGGTTGAATAAGTATGGTGAAAGGATACAATCTGGACACACAACTTTCCTGACTTTTAACCACACAGTATCCCCTTGTCTGTTGGAACTACTGCCTCTTGATCTATGCACAGTTTCCTAGTACTCATTAGTAGATCACTAGTGACCATTAAATCCCAAACACATTCTGGAGCTGTGCATCTACTGCCATCTCCCTACTCCCTTGACTTTAGCACAGACCAGCTGTGCACTACTTATAGATAATCCTCCAAACTATTAAAAAGCAATTTCCAGTCATCCTTACAAAATCCATGTGTCTTTCCAAATTAAACCATGAAAAATTACTAAACGGAAATCCTTGACAATTTTTCAAAAAGCCCTAGTGCGTTTGTGTTTAATTTATCTGTATTAATTAGACATTTCATGTCTACACCTACAATTTTACAGTTGGTGATGGTTGCACTCTGAAATATACCATTAAGAATTTCATTCCATTCAAGTTTTTATCACCAAGTATGTAGCAATTGAAAACCATATATATATATTGTTCAATGTTAAAGATAAAGTAATTGAAGATTTTTACCAACTTCTGCTGTCTGAAATAGATCAAACATGTGATCAAGATACATTTACTAATTACTGGTGATAGGAAAGCAAAAATTGGAAACAAAGAAGACGGATTGGTAGTTGGAAAATATGACCTTGGTGATAGAAATGACGTCAGAGATCACATGATAGAATTTTGCAAGACCAATGACGTCTTCATTGCAAATACCTTTTTTCAACAACATAAACGGTACCTATATGCGTGGACCTTGTTGGATGGAATACACAGGAATCAGATCAACGAAATCTGTGGAAAGAGACGATGGAGAAGCTCGGTATGATCAGTCAGAACAAGGCTAAGGACCAAATGAGGAACAGACCATCAATTGCTCATATCCAACTTCGAGCTGAAGCTGAAGAAAATTAAAACAAGTCCATAAGAGCCAAAATAATACCTTGAGTATATCCCACCTGAATTTAGAGGCCATCTCAAGAATAGATTTGATGTACTGAACACTAAAGACTAAAGACCAGATGAATTGTGGGATGACATCAAGGACATCATACATTAAGAAAGCAAAAAGTCATTAAAAAGACAGGAAAGAAAGAAAAGAACCAAAATGGATGTCAGAAGAGAGCTCTGAAACTTGCTCTTGAATGTAGAGTAGCTAAAGGGCATGGAAGAAATGATGAAGTAAAAGAACTGAACAGGAGATTTCAAAGGACAGCTTGAGAAGACCAAATAAAGTATTATAATGCAATGTGCAAAGACCTGGAGTTAGAAAACCGAAAGGGAAGAACATGCTTGGCATTTCTCAATCTGAAAGAAATGAAGAAATATTCAAGTCTCGAGTTGCAATACTGAAAGATTCTGTGGACAAAATATTAAGCTATTCAGGAAGCATCAAAAGAAGATGGAAGTAATACAGAGTCACTGTACCAAAAAGAATTGGTCAAAGTTCAACCAGTTTAGGAGGCAGCATATAATCAAGAACCAATGATACTGAAGGAAGAAGTCCAAGCTGCACTGAAGGCATTGGTGAAAAACAAGGCCCCAGGAATTGATGGAATACCAATTGAGACGTTTCAAGAAACGAGCGCAATGCTGGAAGCACTTACTCATCTATGCCAAGAAGTTTGCAAGACAGCTGCCTGGCCAACCAACTGGAAGAGTGCCATATACATGCCCATTCCAAAGAAAGGTGATCCAGCAGAGTGTGGAAATTATCAAATAATATCATTAATATGGCACACAAGTAAAATTTTGCTGAAGATAATTCAAATATGATTGCAGCAGTACATCGACAGGGAACTGCTAAAAATTCAAGCTGGATTCAGAAGAGGATATGGAACGAGGGATATCATTGCTGGTGTCAGATGAATTATGGCTGAAAGCAGAGAATACCAGAAAGATGTTTAATTGTGTTGTATTGACTATGCAAAGGCATTCGACTGTGTGGATCATTACAAATTATGGATAATATGAGAAGAGTGGAAATTCCAGAACATTTAATTGTGCTCATGCAGAACCTGTACATAGACCAAGAGGCAGTCATTTGAACAGAGCAAGGGGATACTGCATGGTTTAAAATCAAGGAAGATGTGCATCAGGGTTGTACCCTTTCACATACTTATTCCATCCATATGTGGAGCAAATAATCCAAGAAGCTGAAGTATATGAAGAAAAATGCAGCATCAGGATTGGAGACGGACTCATTACCAACCTGCTATATGCAGATGACAGAACCTTCTTTTGCTGAAAGTGAAGAGGACTTGAAGCACTTGCTGATAAAGATCAAAGGCTACAGCCTTCATTATGGATTACACATCAACATAAAGGAAACAAAAATCCTCACAACTGGACCAATAAGCAACATAGTGATAAGCGGAGAAAACATTGAAATTGTCAAGGATTTCATTTTACTTGGATCCACAATCAACACCCATGGAAGCAGCAGTCAAGAAATGAAACAACGTATTGCATTGGGCAAAGCTGCTGCAAAAGACCTCTTTAAAATGTTAAAAAGCAAAGACATAACTTTAAGGACTAAGGTGCACTTGAGACAAACCATGATCTTTTCAGTAGCCTCATATGCATGTGAAACCTGGGCAATGAATAAGGAAGACTAAATAAGAACTGATGCATTTGAATTATGGTGTTGGTGAATATCATGGATTGAATTGTGTCCCCCCAAAATATGTGTCAACTTGATTAGGCCATGATTCCCAGTATGGTGTGGTTGTCCTCCATTTTTGCAATTGATATAATTTTCCTATGTGTTGTAAATCCTAATCTCTGCCTGTGGTTAATCAGGCAAGATTAGATTATGTTAAAGAGGATTAGGGTGGGATGTAACACCTTTGCTCAAGTCACGTCCCTGATCCAGTGTAAAGGGGTTTCCCTGGCATGTAGCCTGCACCACCTTATATCTTACAAGAGATAAAAGGAAAGGTAAGCGAGCAGAGAGGGGGGAACACGTACCACCAAGAAAGCAGCACTGGCAGCAGACTGCATCCTTTGGATCTGGGGTTCCTGTGCAGTGAAGCTCCTAGTCCAGTGGAAGATTGAAGAGAAGGACCTTCCTCCAGAGCCAAAAGAGAGAGAAAGCCTTTCCCTGGACCTGACGCCCTGAATTTGGACTTGTAGCCTACTGGACTGTGAGAAAATAAATTTATCGTTGTTAAAGTCATCCACTTGTGATATTTCTGTTATAGCGGCACTCGATGACCAAGACAGTGAAGAATGTTGAATATATCATGGAATTCCAGAAGAACTAACAAATCTGTCTTAGAAGAAGTACAGCCAGAATGCTCCTCAGAAGTGAGGGTGGTGAGACTTCGTCTCACGTACTTTGGACATGTTATCAGAAGGGAGCAGTCCTTGCAGAAGGACATCATGTTTGGTAAAGTAGAGGGTCAGGGATAAAGAAGAAGATGCTCAACAAGATGGATTGACAGTGGCTGCAACAATGAGCTCCAACATAGCAATGATTGTGAGGATGGCGCAGGAACGGGCAGCATTTTATTCTGTTGTATACAGGGTCCCTGTGAGTCAGAATGGACTGGATGGCACCCAACAACAACAACAATTATATATATATATAAAATACACACATATATGTGGAGCCCTGGTGGCACACTGATTAAAGCACTCAACTACGAACCAAAAGGTCATCGGTTCGAATCCACCAGCAATTCCGAGGGAGAAAGATGTGGCAGTCTGCTTCTATAAAGATTGCAGCCTTGGAAACCCTATAGGGCAATTCTCTTCTGCCCTATAGGGTCACCAGGAGTCAGAATCGACTCGACTGCAACAGGTATATACACACACATGTATGTGTATATATATATGTGTGTTATACATACATGTGTGTATATTTATATGCGTGTGTGTCTGTGTGTATGTGTATACCTGTTGCAGTTGAGTGATTCTGACTCATAACGACCCTATAGGGCAGAATAGAATTCCCATAAGGTTTCCAGGGCTGTAATCTTTACGGAAGCAGACTGCTACATAAATACATATATGTGTGTGGGAGCCCTGGTGGCTCAGTGGTTAAGAGCTTGGTTGCTAACCAAAAAGTTAGCAGTTCCAATCCAGCAGCTGCTCCTTGGAAACACTATGGGGCAGTTCTACTCTGTCCTATAGGGTCACTATGAGTCAGAATCAACTTCACGGCATTTTTTTTTTTAAATATGTGTGTGTGTGTGTGTATGTAAGGAAAATTATATTAATACTGCTCAGTGTATATTCCCTATTTTAAAATATAATTTCTCTTCCTTGTCTTTCATCCAGAGTTGTTTCTTCCTTTCTGTTACTCGCTTTATTCTTTCTCTCTTGCTTCTTGCCATATTCCACTGTAAAATAGATCGCAAGCGTAAGGGTGGTCCTAAGCTAGTAATTCTTCAATGGACCATCCCAAGTGTGACCTTGTGTGCTTCAGAGACAGTGGGGTTTTTGAGCACAGATGTCTCTGGGGGCCAGGCAGTTATCTCCTCCCTCCCCTAATGAGGGTATAGTACAAAGAATGTAATTCAGTAGGGAGGAGTGGTGGGCACTCTGACAAACATGTTCCATCTAAAGAAGGCAGTTGTATCTCAGCCCCAGTTGGGTGATGTTGAGTAGGATGTGAGCCAGTGCTGCCAGATATTCAAATTTCAGAAGTGCAGCCATAAATTCAGAATTTTCGTGAGAAATCTCCTGAATTTTTAATGTTAAAAGCTAATTCAAATATTTAAAAAATTCAGCTGCGCCTTGTTTGAAAATTTGTTCTAATCTGAGGGACAACAGTTTTTTGTCTTCTGAAATTCTGAGATTATGCTATTTGCTTCACTTTAATGTTCCAGAAATGTGCTGTCCAGTACAATAGCTGCTAGCCACATGTGACTATTAAGCACTTGAAATGTGGCTAGTCCAAATTGAGATGTGCTGTTTAAGTGTAAAATACACAACAGACTGAAGATTCAATGAAAAAAATAAAAAACAATGTAAAATATCTTATTAATAGTTTTATGTTAATTTCAAGTTGAAAAGAAAACATTATGGATATATTGTGTTAAATAAAATACATTATTAAATTCATTTCACCTTTAAAATTATTTTTTAAATGTGGCTACTAGAAAATTTAAAATTACATATGTGGTTCATATTATATTTCTATTGGACAACATAGCTCTAGAATTTAGAAAATAGTCAAGTATAACCCCTTCAGATTTAGGTAGTCAGTGACCTGGGAATCTGCCTGGACCAGCAGCAGTGAATTGTAGTGGATTCCACACTAACACCCCTACTCAGTGAGCCTTGTTTGTCTATGGCTGCATTGTCTATTCATGTTGATATTGCCCATGAACACTAAGTCAGCCCCTGCAGGTGCCTCTTAACAGACAAGGATCAAGATTACTGGCTCGATGAAGCTGATGTCTCCTGGGGCACTGCCATGGAGGGAAATCATTATGTCAATTTATCTCTGCCCATGTGCCACTCTTTGGATTATGACAGAAAGGGACATGGGAGACTATTGCAGAAGACCTGGAGCATCTTGGTGGAGACGAGCATGCTAGCAATGGGTAGGAGAGTCTCTCTGAAAAGTTGATGTACTGGGGCCTCTGTGAGAAGACGAAATATGAGTGAGGAAGGAATTCCGACTTATGGAGCACCCTCTCTGGATAGGCACTGTGCTAGATGCTTTACATAGAGCATCTCAGACCAGAGCATTATTTTCAGAACTCTCTGGTAGAAGAAGTTTAGATTTTTTTTTACGAGAATTATATTCTTGGCTTTTGAGGGGTAGGGTCCCAGACAGGGGAGCGCTGACCAAGCAGGGTCCCCAGGGAACTGCTTGGTAGTGAACTGGGAGATAATCTCAGCAAATGTCAGAAGTCCATGATCTACGGGTTGGAATTGTCTTTGGGCTTTTTTACTTATTGGAAGTTAAATGATCAAATAGTTGGGATTTTTGTGATATTTTTACTACTGCTACTAGCATCTAATGACTATTCATGGAAATTATTTTTCAGAAAATAACCAATTCACCCCAGAAGTTAATCAGCTGCAGAAGGGAAGAGGTGGAATCCTGTGCCATGTCTGTGCTGTCTCCTGAGGAGCTCCTCAGGGCCTGGATCTAATGGGCTTGCGAAAGGCCCAGCTGAAGCTGAGAACTTGGTCTGCACGACACAAGACCTATGAAGAAAGGTTGTGTTTCTATTTTCCTCTATGGACAAGAGGCAAAGGAAGCAAGAAGAGCCTGCCCTGTCCATGCCTAGATGCACCTGTCTGAGGCAGAGTGGTTTGGTGGACAGAGCACTGACTGAGGGTCAAGAGATGTGCCCTTTAGACTTGAGTCTGCCATTCACTAGCTGAGTGACCCTGGGGAATGTGACCTAATCTTTCTGGTCCTCAGTTTTCTCATCTGTAAAATGGGGGGATGAACTACACATCTGTTAAATAACTAAATAATAAATTTATATATTTAAATATAAATATATATATATATATATAAATCCAGCACTTGTAGGACTGTGGGGGAAGCCATTACGATTGGTTCAGCTTTTCTGGTATATAAATATTTAACAAGAACTATCTGGTGTAGTGGTTTAGAGCTTGGCTGCTAACCAAAAGTTGGCAGTTGGAACCCACCAGCTGCTCCTTGGAAACCCTATGGGGCAGTTCTACTCTGTCCTATAGGGTTGCTAAGAGTCAGAATCGACTTGATGGCAATGGGTTGGTTTTTATTAAATACTCTACACACCAGTTGGCTTAGAAATCCCACTATCCTAAGGAAACCTTAAAGAGGAAGGATGGGTGTAATGGTGTTGATGTTGATTTCACTTCTAGCCAAATGCCTGTGCAGAGGTTACTGGTTCAACAAATTGTATTAATACATATCTGGAGGTGGCCCACACCCTACTGAAAATGGGACGTGTCTGAACACTGTGAGTACAAGAAATACTATAAAGTGTAAGTGGTGTGTGCATACTGAGGGCAGCAGGTAAAATGTCCGTGTATGATGAGGTGTGAATATGGAACAATGCCAATTACAAGTGTAAAGCTTTCTGTGTTCCTTTTCCCTGTAGAATTGTTAAAATGCAGAATAAAAAATGGAATGGGGTCACCCGGGGTAATCTTTTTGGTTCCTGCCAGAAAGTGGTCTTTAGGGTTTGTGTTATATTGTTAACCTTGAGGCCAGAGAGGCCCCTGAAGGACATCTGTGGTCAGGAGGAGTGGGGGTGACCCCAAGCACGGGAGGAGTAATATCAGTCCCCTCCTTGCATTCCTTGGGACTCCACAGCTGGGAACTGCCTGCAGTTGAGGCGCAGCCTCTGGCTGCATGAGAACCCCCGACTGAGGCTGTGACCAAATCTTCACCTGGTCAGGGTGCTGCTGGGTCTCTCCTGGAGGCCTCACTCCACAAGAAATGCCTCTGGGACCCTTTTTCCCTTAAGACATCTCACTCACGGTGTCCTTGGCCCCTTCCAACCTATAAACCCAGGACCCACCTCTAAAAGCCTCTTTTCACCCCCTCCTCCATCAGGTGAGGAAAAGTGCCATGTCAGGGAAGGAGCAGAGGATGGAAGTTTCTTGAAGAGTAAAGGGATTGGTGGGCATGACCTCTGCCTCTCTTCTTAGCCCCCACCTCCTCCCCGCTCTGGAATGTTTGAGCTGGTTTGTCTCTTCGGGGGCCCCTTCCAGCCAGCCCAGCGGTGGGGATAATCTAACTGCTTACAATGCCATCTCCGCTTGGTGGTGACTCATGCAGACAGACGGTGGGGATTTCTCCAGGGGGAATATTGCTGAAGACTTTTACTTTGCACCATTTTGTATGCTTCTGTGTTGTTTGACTTTTTTTAATGAAGACTGTATTGATTTTATATTTTTATGAACTGTCTATATGTTTTCAGTTTGCAAAAACAAAGACCATATGCCCTTCATCACCCTCCCTTCTCCTTCTCCCCCATCCCTCCACCCTGGGGGCACTGCCCAGGCACAGAACCCAGAAATGACCCCTGGTTCCCCTCACCTTGGGTCTCTATTACATTGGTCGCGGTGCCCATCCATTCTGGCTGGCATATATAGATACATAAAAATTTCTCTCAATTATTCAGTTGTCTGTTTGTGTACCCAACATGCATTTCTGGAGCCCAAGTGTTAGAGGTGCTGCCTCCTCTGTAGCTGCTTATCAGCTCTTTCCTGGAGCAATTACATCCTTACTTGCCAGAACTCCTCTCCTCCCCTCCAATAAAATTTAACCCTATCATCCAGTCCTTTAAACTGGGACACTTTTACAAGTGAAAAGGGACACTATTAATGATTATGACAGGATGACAGCTATAAACTGGGACTGTTCTGGGAAAACCAGGAGTGAGGTCACTCTAGTCACAAGGCTTTCCGAGTCCCTCTCCATTTTGAAACCTCCCAGATGATCAGGTACAAAGCCCAGGGGACCAGATCCAGCACTAATGATTTGCTTTCTTTTCACAGTCTATAATTGAGTCCCACAGAACTCAATCCAATGAGCCCTAGATCGAATGACAAGTGCCCTTATGAGAGAGAGACAGAAGGAAAGTATTGGAGAGAGTGGGTGCCTGGGAGCACCTAGAGAAGTTTTGCTCATCATTGGAGATGTCCATCTCTTGCAGTCCTTGCTGTTGCTTGACCCAGTAGAGGTCCCCTGGCCCCAGAATTAAGCCCAGCTTTCTTAGTCTTGCCTTCAAAAAATAACTGAAGATTTAATTAACAAAAATCCCTGCCCTCATGAGGCTTATATTCCAACAGGGAAAGGGGGTGGGGGAGATGATAATATTAATGACAATAGTAATAATTATTTCTACTATTATTAAGTGGATTTTACAGCGTATTGGGAGTTCATAAGTGCTATCAAAAATGAAAAGGTAGAAAAGGGGGATAGACAGGTTGCAGCCTCATCAAAATGAAAGTGAGTGGAAACAAGTGAACTGAAACTGTCATATGAGTTCTCACATAGCTGCACAGTATGAGAGACTATGAGTGACTCTAGAACAAAGAATTTGGCTACAAATTCTTAGGAGTATGCAGTGTAATACAAAAACGTTATTCAGGATTTATACTCTTTGTATTGGCAGTGTTCTTTTTTGGAAGTATTCTCTTATATTGTCAGATAAAGCAAATAAATAATTATGTTTATTTTGATAGGAAGCTAGATTCTAGGGTTAGTGAAAAGGAGACAATTGTAGACTCAAAAATCTGAGTAGGAACAATGTACTGTTAGAACTGAATTGGACATATCAATATGAAGTCAAGCCTTTATAAAACATTAAACAAAAATTGTAATCTCCTTTTTGGCTTTTTTCCACTGAAACGGCCAAGAAGCAATGTCACCCCCATGATAGACCTTAATGCCCAGATCCTGGTTTGTAATGCTATTTTCCTTACAAAAGGAGCCAAGATTTTTTGGAGCAATGGCTAATTTCATGTCTGTAGCTGAAAAGCATAGAATAATCCTGGAACACCAACACCTTGTTGGGCCAGAAAGCAAGAAAGCTTTAAATAATTGGGTCTTTAAAAATTACATAAGAGTCGACCTAAAAAGGACTTTCACTGGCCAAAGCTGGGACAATGTGGGCATCAAAAGGAGAATATTGGCTGACATCAATTGATAGAATAAATCTGAAAGTCATGAGTCCTTAATGATACACAAAAAGAGCAAAAGATAACATAATGAATCCTCGAAGAAGATGAAGTGAATAGAATGTTTATCTGCTGGGTCTTGTTATTCAATTGTGTTGGGCTTATTGACTCACTCATTGTATCTATGAAGAATACAGTAACTAGTAAATGTGAATACATCAATCAGAAGGCATTTTTTTATGACTCACAGGGAATATGACTAGAACGACCCAATAATTTGTGACCTCAAGTCAGAAGTCAATAGCATACAATTTTAAGTATCTTGTAAACATTGTAGAGTCCTAAGAACATGAAAGAATGCAAGATTTACTCACATTTCAAGGTCTTTAAAACGGTATTTGTTAGGATCCAAAAAAAAAATTCAAAGATCTAGAGTTAGAAGGAGAAAGACATTTACATATGCTAAGAGTTTATAAATTTGGGTAGGAGCTGCAGACTTATCTATTAATTAGAAAAAAAATTCAGTAATGTGTATAACTTGAATCCAGGGAAGTAGGGTAAAGGATTACTCTCCTCCGGAAGTTATGGATTCATTGACATAACAGTCTTAAATAGAGTCCAGCTCTGGCTCTTGGCCTAAAGTTCTGTCGTAGATAATGTTAGTTGCAACAGAGCAGATGACATGTGGTCTGAGGGCCTCCAATTGTCATGAAGACCATACAAACTCCAGTTCAAAGGAGCTTGTGGGCTTGGGCTGTATGAAACCATCATGAGGTAGCCCAAGATGTTTGTAGTGGGCTGAATGGTGGTCCCAAATGATATGTACATGTCCAGTCCCTGGAACCTGTGACTGTTACCTTATTCAGAAAAAGCATCTTTGCAGAGGATCAAGTTAAGGATCTTGAGATGAGGATATAATCCTGTATTATCCAGCTGGGCCCTAAATCCAATGACAAGTGTTCTTATAAGACTGAGGCAGAAAGAGATTTGACAGACAGAAGAGATGTCAACATGACCACAGAGGCAGAAATTGGAGTGATGCAACCACAAGCCAAGGAATGCCGGCAGCCACCAGAAGCTGGAGAGGCTCTCGAGGAAGGATTCTCCCCTAGAGCCTTTGGAGGGAGCTCGGCCCTGCTGACACCTTGATTTCAGACATCTCACCTCCAGAACTGTGAGAGAATAAATTTCTGTTGTTTTAAGTCATGACGTTGTGGTAATTTGTTACAGCACCCACAGGAAACTAATACAGTGAAACCTGTGAGAGCCATAACTCCTCAGGACTGCCTTGTATTTTTAGGTCTTACAAGTTTTCCACCTTCGACAGAGTACAGTCTTACCACTTTTCTATCGCCCTCTATTAGTGAAAAATATTTGAATTTTCCTTCTGTGACAGGTTTCTGCCTTACACAGGTTCTGGTTTTCACAGGTTTTACTGTATAATTCTTTTCCATCTGTTCCTTCCTGAAGACACATTGTTATCATTCTCAAACTCTCACTTCTATTCCAAGTTCCTTTTCAGTATTGTGAGCTCTCAGGCCAACACTGGACTCCATTCTGCACTAATACATTTATTCTGGCCAGGCGTCCTGGTCTCTGGAAAGGAATCTGGAAAAAGAACTGCCTCAAGAAAGTACTGGGCCCCTATGAAATTCTCCTAATCACAACAACAACTGTGTGGTACAATTGCTTCCCTCCTGGGAGAAAATGGAAAGCACAAGAGGATCATTGAAGATTTGCTGATGGAAAACATCCCTAATATCATGAAAGATGAAAAGCTGACCATCCAAGAAACTCAATGAATCCCATATAGGATAGACCCCAAAAGAAAGTCACCAAGACAGTATAATCACACTTGCCAAAATTAAAGACAAAAAGAATCCAGAGAGCAGCTCAAGAAAAATGGAAAGTCACATACAAAGGGGAAACAATAAGACTAAGCTCCAATTACTTGGTAGAAACCATGCAGGCAAGAAGGCAATGGGATGATATATATAAAACCTTGAAAGAAAAAAATTGCCAACCAAGAATAATATATCCTGCAAAACTCTCACTCAAATATCATGATAAAATTAGGACATTTTCAGATGAACAGAAATTAAGGGAATGTGCAACACAAAACCAAACTTACAAAAATTATTAAAGGGAGTCCAACATCAGACAACAATCTGAATCTAGGACACAGGACAGCATCAGCCAGTTACCAACTGAGGTAATGAACTCTCAAGGATAAAATAAAAGTAAAGATTTACAACAGGGAACCAGAGACATCAAACTGTAAATGACAACAACATCAGAACAATAAAAGAGAGAATAAACAGTGTAAGTATAGAACTTTCAAATGGAGAGGAAGTCAAGGTGATATCAAGTAAGAAACGACTAGTTTAAACTTACGAAGATAGGGGTAAATTTCAAGGTAACCACAAAAAAAGTTAACAAAACTACTCATCAAAATAAAGAGGAAAAACAAACTCTCAGTAAACACAAAATCTACAAAAATGAAAGAAAAAAAAAAACACAAACAAAAGGAATTCAGCACAAAAGAGTGAGAGGAACAAAGAAAACGTCAGCACTGCAAAAAAAAAAAAAAAAAAAGCACTACAAAATGACAGCAATAAACTCACACCTATCAATAATCACACTGACTGTAAATGGCTTAAACGCACCCATAAAGAGACAGAGAGTGACAGAATGAATAAAAAACAGGACCTATCAATAAGCTGTCTACAAGAGACACATCTTAGATGCAAAGACATAAATATATTAAAAAGCAGAGGGTGGAAAAAATCTAACAAGCTAACAGCAACCAAAAAACAGCAGGGGACTTGCGGGCAACACGGCGCTATAGACAGAAGCACCACATTGTCCCTCCACAGCAAAGATCTGAAAAACTAAGTCAAACAGAGACACATGTCAGTCCTGAAACCCTATACATCAAATGAAGAGTTAAAGAACTCAGCCAAGCACCGAATGGGATAAGAAACTGACAGAGAACAGAGAGTGAGGAGCGATACATGCAGAGGTCCCCTATCAGCTACCGCAGCATGGATCTGCCATCTTGGACTCCTATCAGAGATCAGTGAACGGGGGTACTAAAAAGCAGCTTCATGGAGTTTCCAGCAGAAGACAGAACAACCAGTAACCAGCGATATATGCTTTCCAACCTCCCACCATTCTTCACTCCCACTCAGCCTCCTCTGCTTCCTGTGGCCACAGTCTCTTGGCCAGGAAGCACCAGCTTCACCCCGGTGTCACTTGGATTCCACCTGCCCACACTGGCCAGCTCCCTGAGTGCCATTTGTTGGCTGCTGGTGTTGCTTTTTTCCACTTCTTTAGATTTCTTCCTTACCTCTCAACACCTCCCCCTCCTCTCAAATACCTGGCTCTGTGTGCCATCTCTGCTTCTTCCTGAAACACCACTCAACTGAACTGTGAAACTGCTTCACGGTCAGTGCCGCCACGCTGGTGGGACCCCCGGGGCTTCTTTTGTTTGTTTGATTTGTTCTGTTTTGATTTGTTTGTTTGTTTTCTTTTTCTTTTCTCTGCTTGGGAGCCCCTTCTAGCGGGGCAATACTCCATGGCTTGGGAGCTACTCCCTTACTCTGTGCAGACGCACAGAGACATCCCTGGGGGCATTTCTTTTTTCTTGTTTTTTGGGTTTTTTTTGTTTCTTTGTTTTGTTTTCTTCTCTCTCTTTTTCCCTTTTTGTCTTTCTTCATTTTCAGTTACTCATCTGTCTGTACTTACTGTCTCTTTCTGGTCTCCTGAATACCTGGCACTGTGTGACATCTCTACCCCTTCTAGCCAGGCTGTACTTCACAGCCTGGGAGCAACTTCCCCAGTTCTACCAGCTGCACTGGTGGGATCTCTGAGGCCTTTTCTTTTTTTCTCTGATTTTTATTTATTCATTTTTTTCTTTTACCCTTTTTCTTTTTATTCCTTTTTGTTTTTCTCCATTTCTCAGTCTCTCATCTCTCCACTCCAACAGCAAGCTCCCTCAGCACTCTTTTTTTGTGTGTTTGTGTGTATTTTTTGGCTCCTGTTCCTCTCTCCTCTCTCTCCTCCTTCCCATACCCATCTTAGCTCATCACATCACAATCTTCCCCCTCTTCCCTGCCTACCTGCACTGTGTGCTGAACATCACAACCATAAGCAGCACAGGCATGGCCTACCGGAACTTGCCCTGAACTGATTCCCAGCTTGCCCTGTCAGCCCTAGGACATGCCACAAACAAGCCATCCCAGCAACTCTCCTTCAGCTGGACCTGACTTGCTGTACCATACCTGAGTGACTGACCCTGCCCATTGGAGAAGGAGGTGAAAAGTATGCCCATAGACGAGCAAACAACAAAGAACGTACAGCCCACCTGCTCAGACATAGCCAAATAAAACAAAAAAGCAGGAGGAAACAAACAAATCTACAATCAATAAATGAGGAAAATAACTACTAAATGCCCTGAAGACAGCAGACAAATATCAAAACATATACAAAAACAGGACAGGATGATTCCAGTAGGTGTCCAAAATAAAACAGCAGATGACTTTCCAGTGGAAGAAAAGGCACTAGAACTACCTGATAGGGAATTCAAATCTCTAATACTCAGAATTATCCCAGAGTTGAAGCAAAAGCAGACAAAAATGAGGGAAAATTAGACAAATTCATGGAAGAGGTAGACAAATTCATGGAAAATGCAGACAAAAAAATGGAAGAATTCAAGAAAATAATACAGGAACAAAATGCTAAAATACACAAACAACAATTAGAAATCCAAAAGATAAACAACAAAATTTCAAAAATGAACAGCGACATAGAAGGTTTGAAACAATGGAGGACAGGATCAGAGAAACTGAAGACAACCACTTGGATGCAACTCTATTTGAGGAAAAATCAGAAAAAAGAATGAAGAAAAATGAAGAGACCCTGAGAGTTATGTGGGATACAATCAAAAGCAAAAATCTTCAAGTGATCAGAGTTCCAGAACAGGGGGAGAAAACAAAAAACAGAGAAGATCAATGAAGAATTGCTGACAGAAAACTTTACCAATATAATGAAAGACAAAAAGCTGATGATCCAAGAACCCCATATAGGGTAGACCAAGAACCCCATATAGGATAGACCCCAAAAGAAAATCACCAAGGCATATCATAATCGCACTTGCTAAAACCAAAGACAAACAATCCTGAAAGGAGCTCAAGAAAAACAAAAAGTAACAGAGGAGAAACAGTAAGACTAAGCTCGGATTATTCGGCAGAAACCATGCAGGCATGAAGGCAGTGGGATGACATATATAAAACATTGAAAGAAAAAAATTGCCAGCCAAGAATAGTATATCCTGCAAAACTCTCGTTCAAATATGATGGTGAAATTAGGTCATTTCCAGATTAAACAGAAATTAAGGGAATATGTAAAAACCAAACCAAATTTATAAGAGTTATTAAAGGGAGTCATTCGATCTGAGAACAAACAACATCAGACAACAGGCTGAATCTAGGACACAGGATTGTACCAGCCAGATACCAACCTAGGAAATGAACTTTCAAAGACTATCCAAAATGAAAAGAATTACAACAGGAAACCATAGAGGTTAATCTGTAAATGACAACAGCATCAGAACAATAAAAGAGGGAATAAACGATGTAGGTATA
>NW_004444020.1:8683456-8684716 GCF_000243295.1 Trichechus manatus latirostris
AGAATATTATGAAAAACTATACTCCAACAAATTTGAAAACCTAGAGGAAATGGATAAATTTCTAGAAACACACTACCTACCCAAACTGACACAAAGTGGTGTTGAAAATCTGAACAGACCCATAATAAGAGAAGAGACTGAAAAGGTAATAAAAAAAACTCCCAACCAAAAAAAGCCCTGGCCCAAATGGCTTCACTGGAGAATTCTACCATTCAGAGAAGAGCTTATACCAGTACTACTCAAACTATTTCAGGACATAGAAAAGGAAGGGATACATCCAAATTCACTTTATGAAGCCAGCATAACCCTGATACCAAAACCAGGCAAAGATGCCACAAAAAAGAAAATTACAGATCAATATCTCTCATGAATATAGATGCAAAAATTCTCAAGAAAATTCTAGCCAATAGAATTCAGCATCATATCAAAATAATACTACACCACGACCAAGCAGGATTCATACCAGATATGCAAGGATGGTTCAACATTAGAAAATCAACGTAATCCACCACATAAATAAAAGGAAAGAAAAGAAACACATGATCATCTCAATTGATGCAGAAAAGGCATTTGATAAAGTCCAACACCCATTCCTGAAAAAAACTCTCAATCAAATAGGTATAGAAGGGAAAATTCTCAACATAATAAAGGGCATCTATGCAAAACCAGTGGGCAGTATCATTATTAATGGACAGAGTCTGAAAACATTCCCCTTGAAAACAAGAAGGAGGATGCCCTTTATCTCCCCTCCTGTTTAACATTGTGCTGGAAGTCCTAGCTCGAGCAATAAGGCAAGAAAAAGAAATAAAGGGCATCCAAATTGGTAATGAAGAAGTTAAACTGTCTCTGTTTGCAGATGATATGATACTATACATAGAAAACTCCAAAGACTCCACAACAAAACTACTAGAACTCATAGAAAGATTCAGCAAAGTAGCAGGATACAAGATAAACATTCAAAAATCGGTTGGATTCCTATACACCAATAAAGAGAACGATGAAAAGAAATCAGGAAAACAATCCCATTTATAGTAGCCCTTAAAAAATAAAATACTTAGTAATAAATCTAACCAGGGATGTAAAAAAACTATACAAAGAAAACTACAGAACACTACAGCAAGAAGCCCAAAGGGCTCTACATAAATGGAAAAACATACCATGCTCATGGATAGATAGACTCAACATTGTGAAAATGACAATTCTACCCAAAGCAATTTACAAATACAATGCAATCCCGATCCAAATACCAACAACATTCTT
>NW_004444020.1:8688717-8718895 GCF_000243295.1 Trichechus manatus latirostris
TTCACTGGAGAATTCTACCAAACATTCAGAAAAGAGCTTACACCAGTACTACTCAAACCATGATTTCAGAACATAGAAAAGGAAGGTACTTCTAAATTCATTCTATGAAGCCAGCATAACCCTGATACCAAAACCAGGCAAAAACATCACACACACACAAAAAGAATTACAGACCAATATCTCTCATGAATATAGATGCAAAACTTCTGAACAAAATTCTAGCCAATAGAATTCAGCATTTTATATATATATATATATATATAAAATACACCAAACCAAGTGGGATTCATACCAGGTATACAAAAATGGTTCAACATTAGAAAAATCAATCAACGTAATCCACCACATAAATAAAACACAAGAAAAGACTCACACGATCATCTCAATCAATGCAGAAAAGTTATTTGATAAAGTCCAACACCCATTGCTGATAAAAGCTCTCAATAAAATAGGAACAGAAGGGAAATTTCTCAGTGTAATAAAGAACATCTATACAAAATCAACAGCCAACATCATTCTCAATGGAGACAGGCTGAAAACATTCCCCCTGAGAATGGGAAAAAGACAAGGATGCCCTTTATTACCATTCCTATTTAACATTGTGCTGGGTAGAGTAATAAGGCAAGAAAAAGAAATAATGGGCATCCAAATTGGTAAGGAAGAAATAAAACTATCCCTATTTGTGATGATACTATACATAGAGAACCCTAAAGACTCCACAAGAAAACTACTGGAACTAATAGAAAGATTCAGCAGAGTAGCAGGATAGAAGATAAACATACAAAAATCGGTTGGATTCCTAAGCACCAATAAAGAGAACCATGAAAAGGAAATCAGGAAAGCAATACTACTTACAATAATCCCTTAAAAAAAAAAAAAACCCCAAAAAACAAACAAAAAAACCTTAGGAATAAATCTAACCAGGGATGTAAAAGACCCATACAAAGAAAACTACAAAACACTACTGCAAGAAAAAAAAAGAGAACTACATAAATGGAAAAACATAAAATGCTCATGGAAATGTAGACTCAACATAGTGAAAATGTCAATTCTACCCAAAGCAATCTACAAATACAATGCAATCCCTATCCGATAACAACAGCATTTTTAATGTGATGTAAAAACTAATCATTAACTTATATGGAAAGGAAAGAGGTCCGGGATAAGTAAAGTATTATTGAAGAAGAAGAACAAAGTAGGTAGCTTCGCACTACTTGACCTCAGAACCTACTATACATCTACACTAGTCAAAACAGTCTAGTACTGGTACAACCGACACATTGACCAATGGAACAGAATCGAGAACCCAGATGTAAATCCATCCACATACAGTCACCTGATCTTCCACAAAGACCCTAAGTCCATTAAATGGTGTCTTAGTCATCTAGTGCTGCCATAAGAGAAATACCAGTGGATGGTTTTAACGAAGAGAAATTTATTTCCTCACAGTCAAAGTAGGCTAAAAGTCCGAATTCAGGGTGTCAGCTCCAGGTGAAGGCTTTTTCTCTCTGTCGGCCTTCTTCCCTTCGGTGTTCCCCGGACTAGGAGCATCTCTGAGCAGGGACCCCAGTCCAAAGGATGCGCTCTGCTCCTGGCACTGCTTTCTTGATGGTATGAGGTCCCCCTGTCTGCTCACTTCTCTCTTTTATATCTCAAGAGATTGCCTCAGGAAACAATCCAATCTTGTAGACTAAGTCCTGCCTTACTAACACAACTGCCATCCATCCTCCCTCATTAACATCATAGAGGCAGGATTTACAACATATAGGAAAACCACACAATACCAGGAATCATGGCCCGGCCAGATTGATACACACATTTTTGGGGGGACATAATTCAAACCATGACAAATGGGGAAAAGACAGTCTTTTTAACAAATGGTGCTGCAAAACTGGATGTCCATCTGCAAAAAAAATGAAACAGGACCCATACCTCACACCATACACAAAAATTAATTCAAAATGGATCAAAGACCTAAATATGAAACCAAAACCTATAAAGATCATAGAAGAAAAAATAGGGTCAATGCTAGAGGCCCTAATACACGGCATAAGCAGGATAAACCATAACTAACTAACAATGCATAAACACCAGAAGACAAGCTAGATAACTGAGATCTTATAAAAATTAAACAATTATGCTCATCAAAAGACTTCATCAAAAGAGTAAAAAGAGAACCTACAGACTGGGAAAAAAATTTTGGCTATGACATAACCAACAAAGGTCTAATTGCTAAAATCTGTAGGAAAATCCAACATCTCTACAACAAAAAAACAAATGATCAAATTAAAAAATGGGCAAAATATGTGAACAGGCACTTCACCAAAGAAGACATTCAGGCAGCTCATAGACACAGGAGGAAACGCTCGAGATCATTAGCCATTAGAGAAATGCAAATCAAAACTACAATGAGATACCATCTCACCCTGACATTACTGGCACTAACCAAAAAAACAGAAAATAAGAAATGTTGGAGAGGCTGCAGGGAGATCGGAACTCTTATGCACTGCTGTAGGGAATGCATAATGATACAACCATTTTGGAAAATGATGTGGTGCTTCCTTAAAAAGCTAGAAATAGAAATACTATATGATCCAGCAATCCCACTCCTAGGTAGATATCCTAGAGAAATAAGAGCCATCACGTGAATAGAGATATGCACACCTATGTTCACTGCAGCATTATTCACAATAGCAAAAAGATGGAAAAAACCTAAGTGCCCATCAACAGATGAATGGATAAACAAACTATAGTACGTACATACCCACAATGGAATCCTAGGCAACGATAAAGAACAATGACGAATCTGCAAAATATTTCACAACATGGATGAATCTGGAGGGCATTATACTAAGTGAAATAGGTCAATCACAGAAGGACAAGTACTGTATGAAACCACTTTCATAAAAACCCATGAAAATGTTTACACACAGAAAGAAACAACCTTTGATGGTTAAAAGGTAGAGAAGAGATGGGGAGGGAAAAACACTACCTAAGTAGATAAGTGGTAACTTTGGGGAAGGCTAGGACAGTACACAATACTGGGGAAGTCAGCATAACTTGACCAAAGCAAAGTCATAGAAGCACCATAGACATATCCAAACTCCCTGAGGGACCGAGTTTCTGGGCTGAGGACTGGGGACTACAATCTCAGGGGACATCCAGCTCAGTTGGCATAATATAATTTATAAAGAAAATTTTCTACATCCTACTTTGGTGAGTAGCATCTGGGGTCTTAAATGCTTGTGAGTGGCCATTTAAAATACTCTACTGGTCCCACCTTGTCTGGAGCAAGGGAGAATGAAGAAAACCAAAGACACAAGGGAAAGATTACTCCAAAGGACTAACGGACCACAACTACCACAGCCTCCAGCAGACTGAGTCCAGCACAACTAGATGGTGCCCAGTTACCACCACCGACTACTCTGATAGGGATCACAGTAGAGGGTCCCAGAGAGAGCTGAAGAAAAATGTTGAACAAAATTCAAACTCACAAAAAATGACCAGACTTACTTGTCTGACAGAGACTGGTGAAACTTGGAGATTATGGCTCCTGGACGTCCTTTTAACTCAATATTGAAGTCACTCCTGAGGTTCATCCCTCAGCCAAAGATTATACAGGCCCATAAAACAAACAATAATACAGGCAGCTCAACCATTTATATGAGATTAAATGGGCACACCAGCTCAAGGAGAAGGACAAGAAGGCAGGAGGGTACAGGAAAGCTGGTAACAGGCAACCCAAAGTAGAGAAATGGAGCATGTTGACATGTTGTGGGGTTGGCAACCAATGTCACAAAACAATATGTGTATTAATTGTTTAATGAGAAACTAATTTGCTCTGTAAGCCTTCACCTAAAGCACAAAAAAAAAAACCAGAAAAGCAAAATTGCCCCCCTCCTGCCCTCGTCTTTGATATGCACATGTTGTGGTAAGTTGGCCTGGCACTTCAAATCAGAGACCTGTGGACAACAAGCCACAACACCAAAATAGTCACTGGAACAGGGAGCCACACTGAGAATACATAATGTTAAAAATGCAAAGCAATTTACAATAGCAGCAAAAATCATACACCTAGAAATAAATCTAACTGAAAGGTATAAAACTGTATTGAACATTACTCTCCTTTCTCTTCATCCTAGTCCTGGAAGGGTTCTCTATTTCCCCTTCCTGTCTGACAGCAGCCGCCTCCTCATATCCTCCTCTTTTTCTTATGGTACATAAACCCTGGGAAGCACCAGTGCAGGGAGGGTTCCACTGAAACACAGCTACTGAGATGGGGAAATACATGGAGATATCTTAAAAATGTTGTCTGTATGCATCAGCTTGGGCCACATCACTGTCATTTACCTCCCTTCCCCAGCATGGCTGGTTGTCAAGGGAGTGGGGAGATCTGGGTACCTGGGATGGCCCTTAGAATTCTGTCTTTCTAGTCCCCCCAGATATCCTCACACAGTTCCACTTCTTAGAGGTTCTTTGGTATCTCCATTGGTTCAATCCCAGGTACTCCAATTGAAAGAAGGCCCCAGTTCCACCAGCCTGCCAGTCACCTCATGCCTGGTTGGACTTGAATTTGAGGCTGGCAAGAGTGGCCAGGACAGTGCGTGCACTTAGTATTCTGTGGCCTTTTCTTTATTCATTCATCAAACAAATATTTTTTTCATACTTACCAAGTGCCAGGGTTTGTTGTTGTTAGGTGCCGTTGAGTCGGTTCTGACTCATAGTGACCCTATGTACAACAGAATGAATACAGCCTGGTCCTGCACCATCCTCAGGATCATTGTTATGCTTGAGCCCATTGTTGCAGCCACTGTGTCAGTCCATCTCATTGAAGGTCTGCCTCTTTTTCTCTGACCCTCTACTTTACCAAGCATGATATCCTTCTCCAGGGACTGCTGTCTCCTGATAACATGTCCAAAGTATGAGAGACAAAGTCCTGCCATCCTTGCTTCATAGGAGCATAGGAGCATTCTGGCTGTACTTCTTCCAAGACAGATTTGTTCGTTCTTTTGGCAGTCCAAGGTATATCCAATATTCTTTGCCAACACCATAATTCAAAGGTGTCAATTCTTCTTCGGTCTTCCTTATTCATTGCCCAGCTTTCACATGCATATGAGGTGATTGAAAACACCATGGCTTGAATCAGGCACACCTTAGTCCTTAAAGTGACATCTTTGCTTTTCAACACTTTAAAGAGGACTTTTGCAGCAGATTTGCCCAATGCAATGCTGCTTTTGATTTCTTGACTGCTGCTTCCATGAGTGTTAATTGTGGATCCAAGTAAAACAAAATCCTTGACAACTTCAATGTTTTCTCTGTTTATCATGATGTTGCTTATTGGTCCAGTTGTGAGGATTTTTTTTCTTTATGTTGAGGTGTAATCCATACTTAAGGCTGTAGTCTTTGATCTTCATCAGTAAGTGCTTCAAGCTGTCTTCACTTTCAGCAAACAACGTTGTGTCATCTGCATAACACAGGCTGTAAATATGTCTTCCTCTAATTCTGATGCCAAGTTCTTCATACAGTCCAGTTTCTCAGATTATTTGCTTAGCATACAGATTGAATAAGTATGGTGAAAGGATACAAATGTGACAAACACCTTTTCTGATTTTAAACCATGCAGTATCTCTTTATTGTGCTCGAACGACTGCCTCTTGGTCTGTGTACAGGTTCCTCATGAGCACAATTAAGTGTTCCGGAATTCTCATTCTTCACAATGTTATCCATAATTTGTTATGCTCCACACAGTTGAATGCCTTTGCATAGTCAATACAACACAGGTAAACTTCTTTCTGGTATTAGGGTTAAGAAAAAAAAGCAAACCCGTTGCCATCGAGTTGATTATGACTCATAGGGACCCTATAGTATTAGGGTTAGGCACCAATGACACAAGGAACACAGTCCTTGCCCTCCGAGCATACAGCTGACTGGCGGGGAAGAGATTAATCCTATAGTCATTCAAATAGAGAGCCTCAGACTGTGCCAAGTGCTAGGAAGGAAAAGAGAAAGATGTTGGAGAGACTTAAGAGGGACCTGATGTAGATTGGGCAGGGAGAGCCTGGTGAATTTTTTCGTAGTCCATGGCTGTTCCTGAGTAGCTGGTGGGCTATGCAGCAACAGAAGCAATGTACTGGCGTCTTCCTCTGTAACTCAACAGCTACGTGGAATCAGTCTTGTGCGTATGAACCCACTGGAACTAGTATGCCTGACTCTAAGCCTCCTGCAAAGAGACAGGCACATTCCTGCTGCTTTGGAAGAGTGTTCTGGGCCACTCAATGCTCTCCCTGATGATGGCTGGAACTCCTGGTCTCTGGGGCTTGGGAAATTCTCCATTTCCCTCTTGTATGCATTTGAGGCTCCAGGGATAGGGTTGCCAGAGTTATTAAGTAAAAATACACCAGAGATAAACAATGAATTAATTTTTAGTAGAAGTATATCTCAAATATTGCATGGGATATACTTATGCTAAAACATTCTGTGTTGTTTATCTGAAATTCAAATTTAACTGGGCATCTTGTATTTTATCTGGCAATGCTATCCAGGGGCCATAGCCTTGAACGAGGGAAATCTGCATTTGGAGCTCAGCAGTTCCTCAGTTAGATGTGAACTTGCCTCAAAATATCTTTGGAATTCACTTACTATTCTTCACCACCACTACCTCCCTGGCACAAATCACCACCTTCTCCCACCTGAACGCCTGCAATAGCCTCCTCACCAGCCGCTCCACTTCCAGTCTTGCCACACTTGCTTATATCCCCTCTTGACAAGGGATTCTGTGGCAAAGTCCTCCAGTTCATTTTAGAAAGAGATTGCAGACGCTGTTCGCCTCTGCACTACCCATTTTCACCCCCTAAAAAAAAAATGTTTTTCTGATTTTTTGCGTGCTCTAGTTTCATCCCTACGCTAGAGTAACTTTCTGTGGGTACAGATCTTTCAATTAGTCTCCTTTGAATCTGGCCTGACTTGATGCCTTTGAACCTTCCCCAGCTTTGGGAGACCACCTCGAGAGTAGCACCCCATTACTTTCACGGGGGTCTGGCGCCACCTTGTGGTGATTGCTGGAAAATTCTCCTGCTCCCACTCACAGGGATGGTCCCTGGGCTTCCTGGACAGAGAAAGGAAAGCTCAGCAGGGTTTCCTAGAAAAAGAACTCAGTCACAAAACTGGTCCCTAATGGGCCTCCACCATCATTAGTGGAATTAGACTTTAGCGGACATCATCTCCTCACTCATGCTGCATCTGTTCTCAGAACATGTTTGCGGCTTCACTGGGCTTCCCCCTGGCTCTCTGCCTCACTCTTTTAGGTGCTGACCAGTAGGCAGCACCTGTCATCGTAGCCAGGAGGGGGCAGTGGACCCACGGGTGTAGTTTGGAGCTAGACCTAGATTTGCATTTGCATTTACCTGACCAGAGCAGAACATTAAGGGCTTCAACTTGGACCTGGGTTATCGCTTGTTATTAAAGTCACCAGGCTCCCTCTGCCCAGGGTCTCAGAATAGGGGGAGGGCTAGACCTCCACTTATGGGAGGTGGGTCCTGGCCCCCAAATCCCTTCACTGCTCTTCTAGCAACATGCTGTCTTGTGGGCCCTGGTGGCTCTTCCACAGAGGCCAGCCTGCTCTTCCACTTGCCTTCTAGAAGCCTTGGATCCCATCCCTGATGGCCGAGAAGGGAACCCGGCAGCATGGGGCTTCCCTCCTTGCAGTGAATGCCACCACCTGAGTCCTGGGTTGCCTCCATTTCAGTGAGCAGCCTCCTGTCACCCCACTTCTTTTTTTTTTATTGTACTTAGATGAAGTTTTACAGAGCAAATTAGTTTCTCATTAAACAATTAATACACATATTGTTTTGTGACATTGGTTGCCGACCCCACGACATGTCAACATGCTCCCTTTCTCTACCTTGGGTTGCCTGTTACCCGCTTTCCCGTCCCCTCCGGCCCTCTTGTCCTTGCCCCTGAGCTGGTGTGCCCCTTTAATCTTGTTTTGTTTTATGGGCCTCTCTAATCTTTGACTGAAGGGTGAACCTCAGGAGTGACTTCAGTAGTGAGTTAAAAGGGTGTCCAGGCGCCATACTCTCAGGGTTTCTCCAGTCTCTGTCAGATCAGTAAGTCTGGTCTTTGTTAGTTTGAATTTTGTTCTACATTTTTCTCCAGCTCCGTCCAGGACCCTGTCAGAGCAGTCGGTGGTGGTAGCTGGGCACCATCTAGTTGTGCTGGACTCAGTCTGGTAGAGGCTGTGGTAATTGCTGTCCATTAGTCCTTTGGTTTCATTTTTCCTTGCTTCAGATGGGGTGGGACCAGTGAAGTATCTTAGATGGCTGCTCAAGAGCTTTTAAGACCCAGACACTACTTACCAAAGTAGGATGTAGAATATTTTCTTTATAAACTATGTTATGCCAGTTGAGCTAGATGTCCCCCGAGAACCTGGTCCTCAGCCCTTAGCCCAGTAATTTGGTCCCTCAGGGAGTTTTGATGTGTCTATGAAGCTTCCATGACCTTGCCTCGGTCAAGTTGTACCGGTTTCTCCAGTATTGTGTACTGTCTTACCCTTCACCAAAGTCACCACTTATCTACTGTCTAGTTAGTGTTTTTTCCTCCCCATCATTCCCCTCCCTAGTAACCATCAAAGATTGTTTCTTTCTGTGTTTAAACCTTTTCATGAGTTTTTATAAAAGTGGTTTCATACAGTATTTGTCCTTTTGTGGCTGAGGTCCAAGATGACGAATTCGGGAGCAAGTGAGCTGATATCTCTCCAGCTGAGTGACTGTGGCCTGTTGGAAACTGGCGGAGGCCACGTACAGGGAAGAAGGGTGGGCGGTGGGAAAGTGTGTATCCCTTGTTACTGGGTACTCTGTTGGGAGCTCCGTGAAGTTGTCTTCCTGTACTCCCTGTCTGCATTCCTCGGTGAGGCAATTCGTGCTGTTAGCTGATAGGGCACCTCCACTCCGTAGCTCTCCTCATTCTCTGTTCTTTGTCAGTTTGTTATTCCATTCAGTGCTTAATCGAGTTCTTTATTGCTTCATTTGATGCTTAAGTTTCCAGGACTGACATTTGTAACTGTTTTACTTAGTTTTTTGGGTGTTTGCTGCAGAGGGACGGCATGGTGCTTCTGTCTATAGTGCCATGTTGGCTCAGCCCTCACCCCACTTCTCTTGGCTGAGGCAGCAAGAAAGAGAAGAGCCTAGAATCTTGAACCAGAATTGCTGTGTGAACTTGGGCATGCTACATAACTTTTCCGAGCCTCAGTTTTCTCCCTGCAAAAACAATCTCCATCTTCAAGGTTTTGGGAAGATCACATCACATCTGCAACAACTAGGCAGATGTTAGTTAGATTGCCTGAAACCATATTAGTAAAAGGGCTTTTTAAGCTGTACAGTGCACTTCATTATTACCATTAAGGTTCAGACTGTGTAGGGCCAATGCCAAGTACTGTCTACTCTGGAGAAAGAATTCTTGGCCCAATTTCCTCCAGGTCCAGTCTATCTTCCATCAATCAGCCCCTTTACTTTGCTTTTATTCTCTTTCTCTCTAGAAGCTCCTCAGGCTGCCTGAAAACATGTGGGGTGGAGGGTAGAAGGGGATAACCTCATCCCCTCTTCCTCTGGGAGCCAGCAGTGAAGCTCCCACATGTGCAACGACCCGTTGATGTTTTATCTCATGTCCTCCTCCTTGTCTCCCCTCCTCGAGGAATTCCATTGCAAAGGCTTTTCTTCTTTCAGGTAGATATTGCAGTATCAGCCTGTCTCTCTTTCCTCTGTGCTTTCTTAACTTCTTTGAAAAAATTTTTTTTTGGTGTTTTTTTTCTACGTGTCTTATTTTCATCCTTGGGCTAGACTGACTTTCTGGAGGTGCTCCTTAGCCCAAAGATCAGGAAAGGGGAGCCCCACTGCTGCTCAGTCATGTTAAACCATTGTGTCCCTAGTCTGTGGAATTTGGAACTGGCACACCACAGTTGACCTCAAATCACAGTTTTCTCTTGCTGGCTCCTGGGACCCTCAGGTCCTCAAGCATATAAACTTGGAAAACCTGTACTTGCCAGAAGTGGAAGGATGGTATGTGTGGGAGGATGAGACTCAAAAAAAGAAGACGTAGTCCTTCCTTGCCTTCCTCAGTACCAGCCAAGGAAAGATTGCAAAACCCTATCAAGGATCTTAGAGGAAAAACTGAGGAGGAGCCTTCTCAGATACCTGCAAAAAGCCCCAAGAACAATGAATAAACAAAATGTGTTATATACTGTCTTAGTTATCTAGTGCTGCTATAACAGAAATACCACAAGCGGATGGCTTTAACAAAGAGAAATTTATTTCTTCACGGTAAAGTAGGCTAAAAGTCCAAACTCAGGGCTTCATCTCAAGGGGAAGCCTTCCTCTCTCTGTCGGCCTTCTCGTCAATCTTACCCGGGGCTAGGAGCTTCTCCGCTCAGGGACCCGGTGTCCAAAGGACACGCTCTACTCCTGGCATTGCTTTCTTGGTGGTATGAGTTCCCCCTGTCTCTCTGTTATCTTCTCTCTTTTATATCTCAAGAGATTGGCTTAAAACACAATCCAATCCTGTAGATTGAGTCCTGCTTCACTAACACAACTGCCACCCATTCTCCCTCATTAACATCACAGGCAGGATTTATAACATATAGGAAAATCACACAATACCAGGAATCATAGATAACATATAGGAAAATCACACAATACCAACCAAATTGCAACACACATTTTTTGGGGGACATAATTCAATCCATGACATATACATACAATGGAATAGTACTACTTTAAAGAGAAATGAAGTCCCGATACATGCCACATGGATGAACCTTGAAAACATTATGCTGAGTGAAATAAGTCAGTACTCAAAGGGCAAATACTGTATGATCTCACTTATACGAAATAAGTAAATATATAGAAACCAAAAGTTATTAGTGGTTATCAAGGGTGAGAAGGAGGAAGAAAGGCTGTGTTTTTGTTTGGGGGCATAGAGTTTATGTAAATGGTGGTGGAATATTTTTGAAAAGGATAGCGGTAATGGTGGCACAAAATGAAAACGTAATCAATGTCATTGAATTGTAAATGTGGAAGTACTGGCAAATGTTTTGGTGCAAATATTTTTACCACAATAAAAAAAGAACAAGAAGAAGAAGAAGGAAAAAAAAAAAGCCTGAAGAGCAAAAGTACAAACCCTCACACCCTAGAGGATTTACATGGCCCCCGGCCCTCCATCAACCTCATTTGTGAAATTTTAAAAAACTGCTTAAAAAACCTGGCTATTGGAAAAACGAGTACCTGAACAAATCTCAGTAACTTCAACATTTTGCTCCTGTTTTTAAAATCACTCATCTACCAAGTGGCCACAAGCCTCCAGATTTCTTGGAGATGCCAGCAAGTCTCTAACCAAATTTCCTCAGTATAATACTCAGCCCACAAAACATCATCATGTGTTTCTAGCTTGAGGAGTTGACATCCCAGGAACTCTGGCCCTTGGGTGTCCTCCCATACACAGTAAACACACTGAAAGGGCTTCCCAGGTGAAGACTGTTTCACTGAAATTAACTCCTTCACCTTCTAAACTTAATTTTTGAGTCTTGCAATGAGAGATAGATCAAAATTAAATTAGCCCTCTTTGCTCAGATTAAGCCAAGATTATGGAGGGCCAATGGGGTGGCCCTCAACAAATGGATACAGAGCTGAAGGTGCTCACTCATCTATGCCAAGAAATTTGGAAGACAGCTGCCCTGCTAACAGACTGAAGAGATCCATATTTATGCCCATTCCAAACAAAGGTGATCCAACCAAATGTGGAAATTATTGAATAATATCATTAATATCACACACAAGTAAAATGTTACCGAAGATCATTCAAAAGTGGCTGCAGCAGTATATCGACAGGGAACTGCCAGAAATTCAAGCCAGATTTAGAAGAGGACGTGGAACAAGGGATGTCTTTGCTGATGTCAGATGGATCCTGGCTGAAAGCAGAGAATACTGGAAAGATGTTTACCTGTATTTCATTGACCATGCAAAGTTATTCGACAGTGTGGATCATAACAAATTATGGATAACATTGTGAAGAATGGGAATTCCAGAACACTTACTTGTGCTCATGAGGAACCTGTCTTAGACCAAGAGGCAGTTGTTCGAACAGAACAAGGAAATACTGCGTGGTTTAAAGTCAGGAAAGATGTCCTTCAGGGTTGTATTCTGTCACTATACCTATTCAATCTGTATGCTGAGCAAATAATCCAAGAAGCTGGACTATACGAAGAAGAATGGGGCATCAGGATTGGAGGAAGACTCATTAACAACCTGCATTATGCAGATGACACAACCTTACTTGCTGAAAGTGAAGATGACTTCAAGCACTTACTGATGAAGATCAAAGACCACAACCTTCAATATAGATTACATCTCAACATAAAGAAAAACAAACATCCTCACAAAGGGACCAATAAGCAACATCACGATAAATGGAGGAAAGACTGAAGTTGTCAAGGATTTCATTTTACTTGGATCCACGATCAACACCCATGGAAGCAGCAGTCAAGAAATCAAAAGAAGCATTGCAATGGGCAAATCTGCTGCAAAAGACCTCTTTAAAGTGTTGAAAAGCAAAGATATCACCTTGAAGACTAAGGTGTGCCTGATTCAAGCCATGGTGTTTTCAATCACCTCATATGCATGTGAAAGCTGAAAGATGAATAAGGAAGCCTGAAGAGGAACTGACGTCTTTGAATTGTGATGTTGGAGAAGAATATTGAATATACCATGGACTGCCAAAAGAATGAACAAATCTGTCTTGGAAGAAGTACAACCAGAATGCTCCTTAGAAGCAAGGATGGCAGGACTTTGTCTCACATACTTTGGACATGCTATCAGGAGGGATCAGTTTCTGGAGAAGGACATCATGCTTGGTAAAGTACAGGGTCACCGAAAAAGAGGAAGACCCTCAACGAGATGGATTGACGCAGTGGCTGCAACAATGGGCTTAAGCATAACAACGATTGTGAGGATGGCACAGGACTGGGCAGTATTTCGTTCTGTTGTACATAGGGTCACTACGAGTTGGAACCGACTCGACGGCACCTAACAACAAGAACAAAGGGGTGGAAGAATTATTGTATTTCATTTTATTTATTTTTAAAAATTTTATTGTGCTATAGGTGAAAGTTTACAGCACAAATTAGTTTCTCATTCAAAAATTTATACACAAATTGTTTTGCAACATTGGTTGTACTCCCCGCAGTGTGTCAGCACTCTCCCCCTTTCCCTTTCCACCCTAGGTTCCCTGTGTCCATTCATCTGAGTTTCCTGTTCCTTCCTGCCTTCTCATCTTTGCTTTTAAGCAGGTGTTACCCGTTTGGTCTTGTAATACTTGATTGAACTAAGAAGCACGTTCCTCACATGTGTTATTGTTTGTTTCATAGGCCTGTCTAATCTTTGGCTCGATGAAAACAGGTTTGGTTTGGTCTTTTTAATCTTTGGCTGGAAGGTAGACTTTGGGAGTGTCTTCAGTTCTGAGTTAGCAGGGTGTCCAGGGGCCATTGTCTCTGGAGTTCCTCCAGTCTCTGTCAGACCAGAAAGTCTGGTCTTTTTTTGTGTGTGTTTAAATTTGTATTTTGTTCTACATTTTTCTCCCGCTCTGTCTAGGACGTTCTATTGTGATCCCTGTCAGAGCTGTCTGTGGTGGTAGCTGGGCACCATCAAAATTATTGCATTTTAAATGGAGAGTTTTAATTTAGAAGATGGCAGGGAGTAGATCCTGAAATTTAAATATCTATAACTGTAAGTAACTCTGTTTTAATTTACAAGGAGATCTGTTTTTCAGATAAAAAGAATTGTTCACTTTCAAAAGGAGGTTGGTAGGTCACAAGATATTTTGAATTTGTTGAATTAAAAATGACATTCAAAGACCTCAGGTTTATCTGCTTGGAAGGGTGCTCTCCCAACAGTGAAGGTATAAATGGTAAAAAGTCTGAAATGTGTTGCTTTAAAAATTTTTTTTACTGTGAGAAGAAATATATAACAAAAATTGGCCATTTTTAACCATTTTAAGTAGACATTTCAGTGACATTAATTACTTTCACCATGTTGTGCAACTATCACCATTATCCATTTCCAAAAGTTTTTAAATCACCCCAAACAGAAATTAAGTACTCCTGAATAACTGCTCTTTGCCCCTCCCTTCTCTTCCCTTCTCCTCTTCTCTTCCGCTTTCCTTTCCCTAAGAGAATTTTAGGTAAATTATACATTATCTGGTTTCAATTTTCAATATTTGTAATACCTTTTAAAATTTGAAAGACATTTAGTTCAAAACTCCCAATTTTGGAATAAATGTTTGGTGGGGAATGAGTTTTAAAATGAGTCATCAGCCAAAGAAAAGATTGGGCCTCACTTCCCACATATACCCCCTGCACTTGCCACCACCACACAAAGCTCTAGAACCTGGGATTTTGGCTTTTAGACAACATGTTTAGATCCCCAACTCAGACTTAAGCTTCTTATCAATTCTTCAGCTTGAGGCTTGTCCTTACTGTGTAAGGGAATTAAAGAAAAAAAAATATGTGAGGTAACTGATAAGATCTGAAATGGCCAATTTGAGGATTGGGTGTGATTCCTTGTTTGCTAGTTCCTTTTTCACCGTAGTGGAAGCCATCTTCCATACAGTTTCTAAGAGAGGAATGTCTGGTAATGATGTAACCACACTGCGATCCCTCCCTGTCACATGCCTGTGTAATTGCTATACTGTAACCAATCTAAGAAAGAGAGTATACTCTTTTAAGACAATTGCCTTACAGTCTTGCCACAGAAAACCCTGCCTTATGAGTTCTGCCACAGGAATTCCTGCTTCATGAGTTCCCATCACAGGAAGTTCTGTCTTAAAATGATTTAATACCAATCGAGTAATATCTTCTGATGATCTAAGTTTGTAAATACCAATCAAGTAACATGTTTCATATCCACTGTTCCCCTCCTATAAAACGTCACTGCTAAATTGCCATTTTGGATTACTGGATTCCACTGCATGGAGTTTAGTCTGTTCCCAGCTTGAGCGGTCTCTTTTCTTTCAGTATATCTCTCAATTTTATCTTATTCGGAGTATGGATGGTTACTCTATGACATTACCAACCCAAAGTTAAACTTTTCTTTCAGAATTAAAAAATGATTGGTGGTGGAGGTTTTGGGTTTGGGGTGATTGATGTCCAGAGGCAGCAGGAGTTGCTGTTCCCAGACCCAGGCCCTGAACCTGCAGCAGGAGGTAAGCACGGTGTGTAGAAGGAGGCAGGGAGGTATGAGAGAATTGAGGTTGATCAGAGCTTGCAAGCTCAGCAGGTGGAGAAGAGGCCACCTTGGCTTGGTGTGTTCTCTTTCTGTCCTTGGCTTTTCTTAGAACTCAAGGGAACTGAACTGCAAAGGGAAGGTGGCTGTCAGTATCCTGTGCTGCATAGAGAAGAGGCTGCTGGGTTTGTCAGGAGGCTCTGTGGAAAGTGAGGGACTGAGGGCCCCATGGCAGGGAGCTTGGAGGGGTGGGAGTGATGAGGAGTGAGGGGTGGCAATCCACTCCTTCTAGAAGCAGGAATCAAAGAAAAAAAGTCAAAAGTGGCTGGAGTAGTGCATCACAGGCTCCAGGGCACAATGGCATCACTGGAGGAGTATTTAAAAGGACAAATGCCTTGACCTCACTGCAGGCCACTTGAAGAAGAACCAGCTGGGGTGGGTTTGGCAATTTGCCATTTGAAAAAAGAAAAGGAAAAATAAAACTCTAGGTTATTCAGAACTGGCTAGGGTTCAGAAACACTAAGCTGGATTCTGTTTTAGTTTAGAGATGTATTTTGATACTGATGTAGTGGTTCCTTGCTATATGACCTCAAATATGTCATTGCCCCTTCTCTCATATTCACTTTCTGCCTGAGTAAACAGGAGCTTGGACCAGAAGGTCTTTGAGGGTCCTCTGTTCTGACTCATTGCAGGCCTGGGGTTGTGTCTTTCTCCTTCCATGCTATAGGCTTTCTTCTGCTCTCCACTGCCCTGCTTGGCTTGTGGCTCACATGAGGCCCAAGCTCTTCCTGTCCTCCCCAGAAAAGTAGACACATATCTATAAGAGATAATGTAGGGCAGACTAGCTCAACATCCTGGAAAGCCACAGTGCCAGAAGCAGTAGATCAGAGGGACCAAGAATCCTGCTTCCTGCTTCAGACTCACTGTGCTTGAGTTTTAACTTTACCATTTAATAACTGTGTGAACTTGGACAAGTTACTTAAATGCTCTGAGCTTCAATTCCTCATCTGGAAAATGAAACTAATAGTGGTACCCCCCCACATCAGAATGGCTAGAGGATTAAGTGAGATAATAGTTCTTAGTGCAGTGGCTGGTACATGGTTGCTACTCAGTGATTCCGGCCCACTGAACTTCTTGATGGGCCAGCCAATCTGCTTTCAGACAAGGTGATGTGTAGGTGCCAAGGCTTGTGGGGCCTGGCTATATGGGATGTTTCTGTACTAAGCAAATGCAGCTCCTGAGGCATTCATGTTTCCTCTCTGGGTCTAGACTCTACCTGCCCCAATGGGCAGTGTTCAAACCCCCTCTTCCTGCCCCTGTTACTCTGCTTGGATATTGGAGCTTCGAGGCTTGGGATGGCCAGCTGAGGCCAGAATGGGCTTATGGTGCAGCCACAAGATAGAACCTGGCGAGCAGCAGCCAAAGAGGCCCAGTGTGCTCTGAATCTGTTGGAGTAGGAGAATCTAACCTATGTGGTATCAGCATTTTGCACCTGAGATTTTATCTGCAAGTCCTGAGTTCCCTTTCAGGCTCCTTACTGTGGGAAAGAGGGCTTGGAGAGGCTCCTGGCACCATGGCTCTTTAGGGTGTTGAGCCGGTCTGCCCTGCATCAGTTCTCAAGGAAAGGTGTCCAGTCTTCTGAGCAGAACAGGACAGAAACGGGGGATTTCAGCCAAAGTCACTAATTCCATGAAGAAAATTTCTCCCATCATGGGGAAAAATGTTGCCACTTTGGAAATGGGCTTGTCCACTTTGTTGGAGGGCTGAGATGTCCTGGGGCTAGGATAGTAGTGGTGTACACCTTGCTTATCTAGCTCAATAGTGTTCTGAGACACGACTGGAAGACATCTGATCAAGATGATGGAGTTAGCACACATCAAACCCTTTCTGTAACCTCCTCCAAACAATGCATAACAATGATAGATTTAAAAAATACATATATACATAGACACAATATGTGTGGACCAAGAATGAAGAAGAAACCCACAAGTGAGTAGAAGCTAATGAAGTGTATCCCAAGAGTAGAAGGAACTGGGTATACATAGGCTATACTTCAAAGCTCGCGTGGGAATAGGGATGAGCTTACCCCATGCTTGGCAGGAAACAGGACCAATGCTCGCTGCATGAAGCTGGGGCTGGGTGTCTTGTCTGTCTAGTGAACTGCAGCTGAAAACACTCCAGAAATGTACTGCTTGCCCATGGCTCAGGAAGGAAAGGGGCATCTTTGTAAAAATGGGAACTGGGCCAACACCACACAGAAATGCAGCATGAGGAATTTTGTTGACTGAGAGCAAACACCTCAAATTCCTAACGTAAAACCAGGTCCAGGGTGCGCAAACCAGGAGGAATGGGCTGAGGCAGCTGCAAAAGTATTTAACATGGAAGGACTTGTTCATGGCAAAACTCTAATGCAGAATGAGCTGTAAAACAAAAATGACAAAGCACATGGTGAAATTCATCATGAGACATATTTAACAGACTTAACAAACAGAAGAATTCATAAAAAGAAAAGGGGATAATGGATAATTTGAAAATCTAGTATCCTATAGGATGTCCCTCCCTCTCCCTTAAAATTCACCTAGTGGGGTCAACTTTTTTCCCTGCCAATGGATGACTTTTATGATCACTCCTGGGGAATAAAAGGCTCTGTAGTCACTTTAAAAATCACAATTTCAATTCATAATTGAAGTCTTCTATTTCCAGATGATAATAAAAGCTTTGAATTCTTATAAGAGATAAAGCTACTTTTGTCTTTAGCAGGTGGATTTCCTGAATTCAGGGAGGGGTGTGGTCGTTTTCCATCTCTCTTTTTTACCTTCTCCTCTCACCTGCTGCCATTGCGGATCCATCTGAGATGGGAGTTCAAGAAGGGAGGATGCAAAAGAGGGCTCAGGAAAGTTCTTACTTGGCTGGGATAGTTGAAAATTGGTTTTGGACTTTCTGAACCTGGTTAGAGTTTAAGGAATTCTTCTCTGGACACTTTTGTGAGTGCTTTATGGGGTTTCCTGTGGAATCTCTCAGCCTGTAACTCCCATAATGTAGGCAATGAATATTATTTTTCCTGCTGCAACTTTCCTTCTCAGCCTCTGGCTTTCTCATGGTCTATCCACACAAGATATTTCTGTTTGAGTCTCATCACACTTTTAGGTCAACTTCTTGGGGGAAAGCAAACAAACAAATAAACAAACAACAATAACAAAAAAACCAAAATTTCAGCCTGTTCCTCTCTTCCACATGACTTATATTGGGTCTATGGGAAACTCTCATGCATCACCACCATTAGAAGGGAGTATGGTGACTTCTTACAAATTGCCCTCTACTCTGCATTTGGCCTCCTCCAAGTGAGCCAGGCACCCGTCCTTTTTGTTTCCCAACTATAGGGAACATATATCAGGCTCTCTGAATGGGGCCACCAGGCTTAGGGTTGAGAGGTGAACTCTCCCTTCCACCCTCTCCCTGAAGGCAATGGAGTTTGGAGCATGACAACAGCTCTCTCCAAAGACATACTCTTCACAAATGCTTTGCAATGCCCAACAACTCAATTCTTTTTATGCCTTTTCAGTGACAGGTTCAATGTTTGGATATTACTTAAAATTTAGCATCATTTTACAAATATTTAGAATTTATTGATGAGGCAAAGAAGGAATAGTATCTTTGCAATGAGAGGAGGAGATTATTAGAACAGGTAGTTATGATAAATATTGCTATTGGAAATGACAAAAATTACAATAAGGCAGGATAAACGACAGGCTAGACTAATGGGGGATGAGTAAATTAAAAGACATAGAGGAAAAATATATATGATGAAACACTGAAAGATGAAGTAATGCAAAATATGAATAAGAAGTTTAGAGTCATGAAAAAGAGATTGAGAAGTTCCAGTATACACGGAAGAGCAATTCCTGATTGAGAAAAATAGTGAGAACAGAGGAGAGGGAATATTTGGACAGGTGTCTTAGTTACTTAGTGTTGCTATAACAGAAACACCACAAGTGGATGGCTTTAACAAAGAGAAGTTTATTCTCTCACAGTCTAGTAGGCTAGAAGTCCTAATTCCGGGCATCAGTTCCAGGGGAAGGCTTTGTCTCTATGTCAGCGCTGGAGAAAGGTCCTTCTCATCAACCTTCCCCAGGACTAGGAGCTTCTCCAAGCAGGAACCCTGGCTCCAAAGGACAGGCTCTGCTCCCAGTGCTGCTTTCTTGGTGGTATGAGGTCCCCATGTCTCTCTGCTTGCTTCTCTCTTTTATATCTCAAAAGAGATTGGCTTAAGACACAATCCAATCCTGTAGATTGAGTCCTACTTTATTAACATAACTGCCCCTAATCCCATCTCATTAACATCTTGGAGATAGGATTTACAACACATAAGAAAACCACATCAGAGGACAAAATGGTGGACGATTACAGAATACTGGGAATCATGGCATAGCCAAATTGACAGATATTTTTGGGGGACACAATTCAATCCGTGACAACAGGTAATGGCTGCAAATTTTCCATAATTGAAATAAAATTCCAGTTCAGAAAAGCGTACTGTTTGTGGTGAGGGGTAAAGTAATAAAAAAATCAAATAATCCCTCCTGAACACTATCATGCCTCACTGGGAATGGAAAATGGAGATCAGTGAAGTTGAGAACCCATATCACACGTCATCCCATTCCTATCAAAGAAAACACCTGGGTCATGAGGGTGTCCTGCCTTCCTTGGGCCCAGGGTAGGAAAATAGGGAACACATGATTGGAGTTTCTCCATTAAACTGATTCAACGGACCTTTTCCTCATTTATAAAAAATGACTTCCTGCTGCTTCTGGATTACACACAGCCTCTGATGAGCTCAAGGACTTGTTATTTAGGGCCAAGACATATAGCACAGCACACAGCAGGAGCTATAGCACAGCACACAGCAGGAGCTTACTTCATGCACATTAGAGTTTAACCCAGCTCTGTGACTGGGGCCCCACTGATTCAGGTCCTCTAAAGATAACAATAAGGAGACTGGTGGCTCAGTGGTTAAGCGCTCGGCTGCTAAACGAGAAGTTGGCAGTTCAAATCAGCCAGGTACTCTGTGGGAGAAAGATGTGGCAGTCTGCTTTTGTAAAGATTACAGACTTGGAAACCCTATGGGGCAGTTTCACTCTGTCATATAGGGTTGCTCTGAGTCGGAATTGACTTGATGACAGTGGTTTTTTTTTTTTTTTTTTTTTTGAGAGACATCTATGGGGTGTGGTTGGCAAGAGGAATGTGGAAACAACGGTGTCCTTTCTCCTTGACACGGTCTAATTGCTTTTCTACTGCATAGCTTTCACAGGCAGCATTTTCAAAGGATGCAAAGAGGAGGGGAAATTTAAGGCCTGAAGGACTGGCTAGGCTCTTGACCTCTAATCTTTAGACTAATTACATTTATTTCTAAAAGAAATACATGTTTATTTTAAAAATTTCAAGCACTATGGAAGGATAGAAAGCAAAAAGTCACTCCCTTCTTTCCCTTTCCTCTCTACCCTAAGGGTGAGCTCTGTTAACATTTGATGTGTCCTTCCAGATTTTTCTCTGTCTTTGACATGGGATAATATGTGTCCTATCACCAGTAAGTTTCCCCCATTCCACACTCCCTTTGCCCTGGATCCTTTTTCCATCCCCCATTTGGGAAGGTAGATGGGAGATATCCATTGCTTAAGAGAAGTTGTCACAGTGGAATCAGAGAAGAAATATGTCCAACTCTTGGGTTTTAAACTAAAACTCAAGAAGCAAGATAGAGAAGATTGAGCAAATTATGTGTTGTCAGTCCCCTCCCCGCTTTCCAACCCCAGATTAGATAAAGCTGAGAAGGGAGAGGGAGAGGAACTAAGAGAAAAACAGCCAGAGTCTGCAAGAAGAGAGGCTCCCTGCATCCTCCCCTGGGGGTTAGTATATGTGTGGGAGGTGTCATAAACTCTCCAGATAAAGTCTGGGGATTCAGGAGCAGAGAAGTCAGTGACAAACTTCCATCTGGAGGTCTCGGGAACAGACACCTCCCCTTGGAACTGTGATACAAGGTAGGCCCTTAAACCTAGAAAGCAGAAGAAGGAAAGGGAAACTTGTGAATTGACTGAGTTCAAACACAAAATGTCTGATTTTACCCAGAAATTATCATGATTACATTTTCTGCCATTAAGAAGAATGGAGACTTGAAATAAAGTTAAAATTGAATTATGGAACAATAACGAAAGTTATAGCATGTACATCTGAACTACATTGCCTGGAAATTAGTACTCTTTTATATATACTGATGGCTATTTTAGGCCTTTTTCACTTTAAAAAAATTTTTTATTGTGGTGAAATATATATAATCAAACATTTTCCATTTTAACCATTTTTATGTGTACAATTCAGTAACATTAATTATACTCGCTATGTTGTATAGCCATCATTACTGTTTCCAAAGTTTTTCTTCACCCTTAACAGAAACTCAGTACCGCTTAAGCAATACCTCATCTTTTTCCTCTCTCACCTACCCCTAGGAAACACTGGTAAACTTTAGTCTCTATGCATTTGCCTATTCTAGATATTTCATATCAGTGGGATAATATAATATTGTACTTTTGTGTCTGACATTTCACTCTGCATAATGTTTTCAAGGTTCATTCATGTCGTGGCATATATCAGGACTTCATTTCTTTTTGTGGCTGAATAATATTCCATAGTATGAGTATACTACATTTTATTCATTCATCTATTTATGGACACTTGGGTTGTTTCCATCTTTTGGCTGTTGAAATAATGCTGCAACTATCATTGGTATGCCAGTATCTGTTTTAGTCTCTGTTTTCAATTCTTTTGGGTATACACCTAGGAGTGAAACTGATGGGAAGTATCGTAATTCTATGTTTAACTTTTTGAGGAACCACCATACTGTTTTCCACAGTGGCTGAATCAATTTACAATCACACCAGCAATGGATGAGGGTTCCAATTTCTTTACATCCTCACTGACACTTTTCCATTTTTCTGATAATAGCCACCTTATTGGGGATGAAGTGATATCTCATTGTGGTTTTGATTTGCAATTTCCCTACATCTTTTCATGTGCTTATTGGCCATTTGTATATCTTCTTTGGTAAAATGTTTGTCTATTTTGAGAGTCTAGCCCGGCCTTAAATTATTTCCCCTCCTCTTCTTTACATCTTTTACCCATTTTTAAATTGGGTGTTTGTCTTTTTATTGTTGAATTATAGGAGTTCTTTATATATTCTGGATATTAAACCCTTATCAGATATATGATTCCCAAATATATTCTCCCATTTTGTAGGTTGTCTGTTCACTTTGTTGATAAAATTCTTTGATGTACAAAGTTTTTAATTTTGATGAAGTCCAATTTATCTGTCTTATGTTGCTTGAGCTTTTGGTGTCATATCTAGGAATTCATTGTTGAAAACTAGGTCCCGAAGCATTACTCCTATGTTCTGTTCTAAGAGTTTTATTGTTTTAGTTCTTACATTTAGGTGGTTGATTCATTTTGAGTTAATTTTGTATGTGGTGTGAGGGATGCATCCAACTTCATTCTTTTGTATATGGTGACCCAGTTGTCCCAGCACCATTTATTAAAGAGACTATTCTTTCCTTATTGGATACACTTGGCACCCTTGTCTCGAATCAATTGGTCATAGATGTATTGTTTCCATTTTTTGCTATTCCAAATACTGGTACAATGATTATCCTTGTGTGTGACTATAACAGGACATATTCCTAAAAGTTTAATTTCTGAGTTAGAGGGTATGTGTACTTTAAAGTTTGATTCCACTTATGGTTTTGATTCTATTACTCTGTGTCCTTCTCTCCATGACCTGGCTTTATTCTGTGATAGGATGAAAGTTATGACTTCAATGTCTCCCTTTCCTCGCCAAGTTAGGATAATAAAACCTAACATGTGGGTTTGTCTATCAGCAAAGACCTGGTGAAAAGTGAAAATATGCTTCCCACTTCCGGATATTTGTAAATATATGGATCAGTGGTATTGTTTGGCTTCTCATGCTGATGTGGCCTCCGATGACCCAACCGGAGCCAGCTGTAGTTCTCGGAGACGCCACTAGGTGTCAATGTAGGTCTTGGTTGATGCCAACTCTGGAGCTGTTGCTAACAAGGGTCGGTGGAGGGTCCTTGAGCAATATGACAAATGTGCGTGGTGCAGGGCACTTTCTTCGGAAGGACTCCAGGGAGCTCAGGAGTTTGCATACGAAACTGAGGGAGCCAGGGGCCTCTGATAATGATATTCAGCGTCTAACGGAGTTGCTCATAAACAGAGCCGAGGTCTCTCCCAGCGCTTTGATGTATGAGATTGTTATGGAGAGGAAATGCAGGCCACGGGATGCTTGCTAGCGGGCTGTGGATGTGAAGTCTTGTGTGAATTGTGAGGCTCCGCGTCCCAGAGATGGTTGCTGCACAGGGCCGATGGGGGAGGGGAGCATGACGGGGACTGCAGGGACGGAGGGCTGCCATGGGTGGGCTGTCGTCGGTGGGCCGGGCACCCACTCTCAGCTTCTCAGCAGTAACAGATCAGGCCTTTTCCCAAGGTGCAAGGAGAGGCCAGACAGTTGTTTCTGTCAGTCATATCAGGGAACACAAAATGTACCTCTAGACAGAATGGGCCTTGGTGAGATAACCAGAATGGCAGCCACATGGCTTGTCCACTCTGGGCTCCAGAACCGTGACTAAATCAGCAGGACATCTCCAGTCCTGATCTTTATAATTTACCCTATGCTGCTTTCAATCCAGACTTTATGAAGATGTCAGAAGTGTTCTTGGAGAAGGACTGGGCTGGCTTTCTGGAATGATATCTTTGCAGAGTGCCTCCACAGGTGACCTCAAAGTTGGGGGTGGGGGTGGGGTGGGGACTGGTGTGAGTGTCCCTAGGAGGCTGGTAGACCCTCTAGGCAGGGTTTCCAACAGAATAGTCTTTCTTCTCTTCTGGGTTGTGCCAAGCCTCTTCTACTGCCTACTCTACTTAGACTGAGATGTTGTCTTTTTGTGTTAAAATTCTTATTAATTTTGAGCCACATCACCAGTGGGAATACAGATTCTAATCTTTCTTCAATGTTTCCTCCCGTGAGTTCCCACAGGCTCTTACTGAGAGGGCAGTGAGAATCTCCTCCACCCTACCTCAGGCTGTTCCAGGCCCACAGATGATTTATACCTGGGCACCAGCTTTGGGGGATGTCTCAGTCATCTAGTACTGCTCTAACAGAAATACCACAAGTGGATGGCTTTAACAAGGAGAAGTTTATTCTCTCACAGTCGAGAAGCCTACAAGTCCAAATTCAGGGTGTCAGCTCCAGGGGAACGCTTTCTCCATCGGCTCTGGAGGAAGGTCCAGGTCATCAATCTTCTCTTGGTCTGGGAGCTTCTCTGTGCAGGAACCTCAGGTTCAAAGGACGTGCTCTGCTCCCAGCACTGCTTTCTTGGTGGTATGAGGTTCACATGTGTCCCTGTTTGCTTCTCTCTTTTATATCTCAAAAGAGATTGGATTAAGACACTATCTAATCTTGCAGACCTCATCAGTATAACCTCATCATAGTGATAGAGTTTACAACACAAGGAGATCACATCAGATTACAAAATCATACAATATTGGGAATCATGACCTATACATTTTTGGAGGGACATAATTCAATCCATGACAGGGGATAACTGGGCAGATGGATGGACTCCGCGTGCTGTGCTCACTCTTGCTCTCCTCTCCATTTCCTTTCCCTTTCTCTCCCTCTCTCTCTTATTCATTGGCCTCTCCTTCTTAAACCTGATCACTCAGCTTGTTTCTGGGGTCTGGATGCTGGGTTCCCTGCCCTGCTCGGTGTTCTTTACTGCCACAATGGGAGGAACATTTTATTTTATTAAAATTTTTTAAACTTTTTTTATTGTGGTAAAAATATATGTAACAAAACATTTGCCAATTTAACAATTTTTACATACATGATTCAGTGACATTTATTATGTCCATATTTGCAGCCATTACTACTTTTTCCAAATTATTTCACAACGGTTAACAGAAACTCTGTGAGGAGGGGCATTTTAAATCAGTTGGGGTAGAAGAGTTTTCCTCTTGGGTCTGGGGCAAAGCAAAGGCACCATGACACTTTCTGTGTGATACCATTAAGTATGCCTCCAGGCTCTGGCATCTGGGAGTAAGGATGAAGGTGTGTGTATGTGTGTGTATAGGGGGATTTAGGGTTCCTGATGTAACCATTTTATGCTCAATCTCATGTAGAAGGCAACGTAAGCATGGTTTGCTGATTGGTGGGCAGAGAGTTGGGGTATGGGATCAGCAGAAAGAAGTGAAGGGGGTTAGGGAGCACTGGTAATACATGGTTATAGGCTGTATAGAGTTCCAGTGGCCTGGACCAGGGTCTGGAAAAGGCCTGAGAAGCTTTCCCAGCTTTTAGTCCTGCCTAGGATTCTTAAATTGGCCTCAGTTAGAAAGATCACTACTGAATTCCAGAAGTGGAGCAGGTGCCAGCCCTTAGGGCAAAAGCACACCAAAGCCAGCAGAGGCAGCTGGCAAATGGTGAGTGGACCCCAGGGGGTCTGGGTGGGGCAATGAGAGTGTCCCCTTTGGTGTTCTCCCTCAGCCCTTGTGCATGGTGTGTGAAACTGGAGCTTGTCAGTATGTGCTCTCTTGAGGCAACCACCGCTTGACTGAGGATTCACATTCCTTTCGGAGGCCTGACCTCAGAACCACTTTCTTTTCTCCAGTCTCCATCCATGTGCTCAGGACCACCTTTCCGGGGCCTCCTGACATGTGCCTATCTATGCCTTGTGGAAGACTCCTTTGTCTCAGAACCAACTTTAGTCAGGTATCTGGGCTTTTCTAAGAAGTGGGTGTGCTCAGCGAGGTCCCCCCAGCCAGCCCCTGATGAAGAAGGGAGTCTGGAAATGAGGCAGGAGGACCAACGAGAGTGATGGTGAAAACTGTCCATTAGACACTCTACAAATACAGTCAGAGTACCTGGGGGACGCATCATTGCTCATTTAGTCCACTCCAGGCCTCTCACAGATAGGGACACTAGGCCCAGAGAGTGGATGGTGGGTGCCCAGCCACACAGTGCATTAGGGGGAAAGCAGCCCTTCATCCCTATTTGCCATTAAGGAGCTCCCTGCTGACCCCCCTGGGAGTGGTTTGGGCCCTGGTGCCCAAGCCAGAGCTCCTGTTGTGAGACACAAGCTGGAAGACTTCGTCTCCCAGGGAGAGAAATTCTGTGGACATCAGCTTCTCAGCATTCCTGCCTGCACCCTGGCAGCACCCTGCCCGGGTCTAGGGCATACGAACTTTTCTTACCTAGCCTATGAAATACACACACACACACACACACACACACACAAATAAATCCCCTCTAAATCTGCTACCATAAAGATTACAGCCTAGGAAACTGTATGGGGCAGCTCTACTCTGTCCTATCAGGTTGCTATGAGTTGGAATTGGATTACAAACAATTACTTCCTTATCAGAGGTGTAAATGAGTAAAAGCCAGAAGCTAAGGAAAATCTAAGATAGCCTCCTCATAAGTAGAAATTATTTTTCTGAATCTAACCTGAGTGTCCCTGGGTGGTGTAAATGGTTAACATGCTCGGCTGCTAACCGAAAGTTTGGAGCCTTAAGCCCATCCAGAGGCACCTCGGAAGAAAGGCCTGGTGATGTACTTCTGAAAACCAGCCATTGAAAACCCCAAGGAGCACAGTTCTACTCTGACACGCATGGGGTCACCATGAGTCAGAATTGACTTGATGGCAACTGTTCTGGTTAACCTTATTAATAAACAAGCCGCATTATTTCTGATAAAACTAACACTACTATGCAATTTAATATTATATAAGGATACTATTCTATCTATATCAACAATTTAAGGTAGTTAAGGAAAACTATAAGGATCTTATTGACATTTGAGACAAGAACTTGGCATGAGGGGTGGGAGGAGGGTGACTGGGCCCTGCATCTTGATTCCTTCTTTGGAATCATCTTTGAGATTCTCTCCCGCATGCCCTGGGTTTCAGCCCTCCCTGAGAGAGGTCTCAGGGCAGCCTGTGGGTGGGCCTGAGCTCTGATCTCACCCTTGCGGAGACTGCTGATGGCAGGGAGTGCTCTGGCTGGGGGCATTGCAGTCACAGGCTGCTGAGGGTGAGGCCTCCTTGGTGTATGGATGGGGTGGCAGTGGTCCAGGCTCTGGCCTCACTGTTCTGGCACCCCCCAGGTCTAGTGTTTCAGCCAGCATGGTGCTGGCAACTAGCTGGTCAATGTCAACATCATGGATGCTCTTGATTCAACTGGGCTTCTTCAGCCCCATGGGCTCCTGGGCCTGGCCCTGGCCACCCTCAGTGGTTTCATCACTGTTCATCATTCAAGTTGCTGCCTTCCTGGGTGCAGGGAAATGGGGAAGTATACTATTGTCCTACCACTTCCCAAACAACCCCAAAACTGTTTGCCACAACTCTGAACCCCTTGGGCAGGTGAGGGTCTTCAGAGGAGGGGCAGGACGGTTCCCCCAACCATGTGGTGGAACTTCACCCCACTGCACAATAGGCTTCTATTGGATTAAACATCAGGCTGAGCTACCTCAGTTTCCCTAGACTGACAAGTTCCTGGATATTAAAGAAGCAATAATGGAGAAAATATTGAAATTATCAATGGTTTCATTTTACTTGGATCCACAATCAATGCTCACGGAAGCAGCAGTCAAAAAATCAAATGATGTATTGCATTAGGCCAATCTGCTGCAGAAGACCTCTTTAAAGTGTTAAAAAGCAAAGATGCCAGAGAAGAAGTAGAAGACACTCAACAAGATTGATTGATACAGTGAGTACAACCATGGGCTCAAACATAGCAATGATTGTGAGGATGGTGCAGGACTGGCAGTGTTTAGTTCTGTTGTATGCAAGTTCACTATGAGTTGGAACCGACTCCACGGCACCTAACAACAACAACAACAAAGAAGCAATGTCCTAGAGATGATGGGACTATCTGCCCCACATACCCTCCTCCATTCCTCCATTCCCTCAGCAGAAAAACCTCATAACCAAATCCTTTTTTTTTTTGGTGGGCGGAGATTCCCAACACATTTTAATACAGTAATAATGGGCCAGAATAACAGACAGTATTTAACTAGTTCATTCAGCTTAGGCATAATGTCTTGGAAATACTGCTGAATCACACAAACTATGGACAAGTCCATTCTGAAAAACCCACAAACTTGTCTAATGCATGTTTGATGTTCCAGTTTTACACATCAGGCGTAATATGTGGTATGGGTTGAATGAGTAGTAAATGTTTTTTCTTTTTTTTAAATGACAAATGACATCTTGTGGTTCTCTTTTCCTTTTTTATTTTTTTGCCACAAGTACAATGCACACTGATAAAGAAGATGTACGTCACATGTATCTGTGATAATAGCCATGGGAAAGGCAGTCTGAGGCATATTAACAACAGACTTATCTATGGAGCAGCACCTTACGTAAGATACATTTTCCTCTAGAGCCAAAGAGCAAAGAATTCACCTACACAAGTAGGTAAGTGGCCCCTGGGCTCCTACATGGTCCAGCCCCAAGCTCTGCGGCTGGGGGAATTTTCTCACCTACATAATTGAAACAACAAGGGGAGGATTTCCATTTAGAACAACAGAAGCTAGCATGTAAATTGGCATTTGATGCTCTCCATTCTGGCTGTACTAACTTCACCTGTGGAGCCCGAGATAATTTTATTTTTATTTTTGAGCAAAGTTTTTTTTTTTTTTTCAATTGTACTTTAGATGAAGGTTTACAGAGCAAATAGTTTCTCATTAAAAACAGTAGACATATTGTTTTATGACAATGGTTAACGACTCCACAACATGTTAACACTGTCCCTTCTCAACCTTGAGTTTCTTATAACCAGCTTTCCTGTCCCCTCCTGCCTTCTAGTCCTTGTCCCTGGACTGTTGTGCCCCTTTAGTCTCATTTTTTTTTTAATGGGGCTGTCTAATTTTTGGCTGGAGGGTGAACCTCAGGAGTGACTTCATTACTGAGCAAAAGGGTGTCCGGAGGCCATACTCTCGGGGTTTCTCCAGTCTCTGTCAGGTGAGTAAGTCTGGTCTTTTTTTGAGAGTTAGAATTTTATTCTACATTTTTCTCCAGCTCTGTCCAGGACCTTCTGTTGTGATCCCAGTCAGAGAAGTCAGTGGTGGTAGCTGGGCACCATCTAGTTGTACTGGACTCAGTCTGGTGGAGGCTGTGGTAGTTGTGGTCCATTAGTCCTTTGGACTAATCTTTTCCTTGTATCTTGTCTTCTTCATTCTCCCTTGCTCCTGAAGGAGTAAGACGAGTGGAGTATCTTAGATGGCTGCTCACAGACTTTTAAGACCCCAGACGCTACTCACCAAGGTAGAATGTAGAATATTTTCTTTATAAACTGTGTTATGCCAACTGAGCTAGAAGTTCCCTGAGACCATGGTCCCCACAGCCCTCTGCCCAGCAATTCAGTCCCTCAGGGAGTTTGGATGTATCTATGGAGCTTCCATGACTTTTCCTTGTACAAGTTGTGCTGGCTTCCCCAGTATTGTGTACTGTCTTGCCCTTCACCAAAGTTACTGCCTATCTATTGTCTGTTTAGTATTTCCTCCCCAACCCCTCGCATCCCTCATAAACAACAAAGATTGTTTTTTTTTGTGTGTAAACTTTTTCATGAGTTTTTACAGTAGAGGTCTCGCACAATATTTGTCCTTTGGTGATTGACTTATTTCACTCAGCATAATGTCCTCCAGTTTCATCCATATTATGAGATGCTTCACAGATTCATCATTGTTCTTTATCGCTGGGCAATATTCCATTGCGTGTATGTACCATAGTTTATCCATTCATCTGTTGATGGGCATCTAGGTTGTTTCCATCTTTTTGCTATTGTGAACAATGCTGCAATGAACA